>NC_090446.1:584033290-584371883 GCF_031143425.1 Pleurodeles waltl
CTCCGCTGGCGCTAGTGGACAGGAGGCACCGCCACAGGACCACCACACCAGCACCCCATCCCCTGCAGACGGAGAACCTCCCCGCAAGCGGTCCCTGAGATCCAGGAACAAGACAGAGCACGATGCCAAGACACCCGCCAAGAAATGAGACCACCCTGATTGTCATCCTACTGTCCCACTTTGTCACCCTGTCCATCCTTAAACTGCCCCAGCTCCACTTCCTATGCCCATATGGGCAAGTCACCTGTGAGACTAATAGACTGGACTCTGCCATGGACATTCCTCCACCATCCCCCCTCACCATTTTACAACCCCCTCCAATATTGAGCACTTCAATAAACACACTTAAAGCACAAAACAATCTGGAGTCAGTCTTTGATTTCGAAATGGTGTATTAGCAATTACAGTGACAAAATGCTTTTTCAAATGTAATGTCAACATACTTATGTCACACAGCTGAAGTCCATGAGGAATCTAAGCAGATGACACACGTTGGAAACCACACCTGTGAAACCATAAGGGAAAATTGCAACTCAGTGACCATACACTGGGTGAAATCGACAGACAGGATAGAGGTAGAAGTGTTAAAGTACTTGTAGTAGGCAGGAATGTTTTCTAACCTGTGTGTCACTGGAAATATTGCTGGATGAATGAGTCCCTGTTGTCAATGTCTTCTTCCTCTGCTTCCTCCTCATCACTGTCCACAGGCTCCACAGCTGCCACAACACCGCCATCTGGACCATCCTCCTGCAGAAAAGGCACCTGTCGTCGCAAAGCCAAGTTGTGAAGCATACAGCAGGCCACGATGATCTGGCACACCTTCTTTGGTGAGTAGAATAGGGATCAACCTGTCATATGGAGGCACCTGAACCTCGCCTTCAGTAGGCCAAAGGTGTGTTCGATCACCCTCCTAGTCCGCCCATGGGCCTCATTGTAGCGTTCCTCTGCCCTGGGATTCCTCAGTGGGGTCAGTAGCCATGACAGGTTGGGGTAACCAGAGTCACCTAATAGCCACACCCGGGGCCTCTGGAGTTGACCCATCACATAAGGGATGCTGCTATTCCGCAGGATGTAGGTGTCATGCACTGAGCCAGGGAACATAGCGTTTACCTGGGAGATGTACTGGTCTGCCAAACATACCATCTGGATATTCATGGAATGATAACTCTTCCGGTTCCTGTACACCTGTTCACTCCTGTGGGGGGGGACCAAAGCTACATGTGTCCCATCAATGGCACCTATGATGTTGGGGATATGTCCCATGGCATAGAAGTCACCTTTCACTTTAGGCAAGTCCTCCACCTGAGGGCAAACGATGTAGCTCCCCATGTGTTTCAGCAGGGCAGACAACACTCTGGACAACACGTTGGAAAACATAGGCTGTGACATCCCTGATGCCATGGCCACTGTTGTTTGAAATTACCCACTTGCAAGGAAATGGAGCACTGATAGCACCTGCACTTGAGGGGGGATTCCTGTGGGATGGCGGATTGCTGACATCAGGTCTGGCTCCAACTGTGTACACAGTTCCTGGATTGTGGCACGGTCAAACCTGTAGGTGATGATCAAACCTCTTTCCTCCATTGTCGACAGGTCCACCAGCGGTCGGTACACCGGAGGATGCCGCCATCTCCTCACATGTCCCAGCGGACGGTGCCTATGAAGGACAACAGCGACCACAGAGTCAAACAACTTAGAGGTATGTACCCACAGTCTACACAGGACACCATTCATACACAAAACGTGGGCTGTATTTGTGTTGTGAGACAAGGCCGAAGTATGTGTGACGCAGTTGGTAATTAGGCCATGTGGGCCCCTGAAATGGCGGCTGCCTGACCTCTAAACTGGGACAATGGGATGTGAGGTAACTGCGCTGGCGTTGTACACCGTCGCGGTAGGCGGTCGAAGACCGCGGCGCAATGCTGCATTGATTAACATTGGACCCTATGGGTCCCAGGAGCCAATGACGATGTACGCCGCGGACGTGACCGCCATTTTCTGACTGTTGAATTACTCGATACCTGATCATCGACAGGAGAGGACCTACACTGCAAGTGCTGCTGTGACCTCGGTCTGGAAGAGACAATGGCCCTCATTCTGACCTTGGCGGGCGGCGGAGGCCGCCCGCCAAAGTCCCGCCGTCAGGTTACCGTTCCGCGGTCGAAAGACCGCGGTGGTAATTCTGACATTCTCGCTGGGCTGGCGGGCGGCCGCCTTCAGGCCGCCCGCCAGCCCAGCGGGAAAGAGGCTTCCACGATGAAGCCGGCTCGGAATCGAGCCGGCGGAGTGGAAGCTGTGCGACGGGTGCAGTTGCACCCGTCGCGTATTTCACTGTCTGCGCAGCAGACAGTGAAATACATTTAGGGGCCCTCTTACGGGGGCCCCTGCAGTGCCCATGCCAGTGGCATGGGCACTGCAGGGGCCCCCAGGGGCCCCGCGACCCCCCCTACCGCCATCCGGTTCCCGGCGGGCGGACCGCTGGGAACTGGATGGCGGTAGGGGGGTCGGAATCCCCTCGGCGGCGCAGCAAGCTGCGCCGCCTTGGAGGATTCCAACGGGCAGCGGAAAACCGGCTGGAGACCGCCGGTTTTCCTGCATTGACCGCGGCCAAAGCGCCGCGGTCAGAATGCCCTGCGGGGCACCGCCGGGCTGTCGGCGGTGCTCCCGCCAACCGCGAGCCTGGCGGTCACAGACCGCCAGGCTCGTAATGAGGGCCAATGGCTCTTGCGTCTGGGGAAAGGGCCCCTGTCTTCACTGCAGAGGAGTTGGAGCAGCTCGGGGTCCTCCCCCAGTACACGGTACTCTACGGTCCTCCAGACCAACAGGTAAGTACACAGGGAGCATGTTGTATGGGCTATGCCTGTGTGGAGAGGGCTGGTTGTAAGAAGGAAGGGGGCACAGTTCTGCGTGCATGAAGGACTGTGAATGCATGTGACACATGGCAAGGGTAGGGATGTGGGCCACTCACTTTGACGGTGCAGTTGGTAATGATTTCTCTTCTTCCCCTGTACATGTTATGTAGGTTAGCGCCCACCACAAGAAGGATATTTGGCGTGCCATCGCCAAGGACGTCCGGACCCTGGGGGTCCATCACAGACGGAGCACCCACTGCCGTAAAAGATGGGAGGACATTCGCCGCTGGAGCAAGAAGACGGCGGAGGCTCAGCTGGGGATGGCCTCCCAACGTGGGAGGGGTGCCCGTCGAACCATGACCCCCCTGATGTTCAGGATCCTGGCGGTGGCCTATCCTGAGTTGGATGGGCGATTGAGGGCATCACAGCAGACACAAGGGGGTGAGTACACAATCATTCAGCGGACTTTGCGCGCAGTGAAGGTGTCTGGGTGGGGGAGGAGGGCTGTGGGTTTCCCTAGGCCAGGGCGAGTTCCATAGGCAAGGCCCCTCCGTAAGGCAGGCCATGTGGCACCCCACCCCTCCTCTGTAGAGTGCCAAGTACAGGTATTCATGCCCCTGTGTCATCTATGTGTGCAGATGTCGTCCATAGCCTTGTAGGCCATTTCCCAGGAATTGCATCTGTAGAGCCCAACAGCGTGAAGTAGTGCAGGGGGCTGCTGTGTCTGTATTGTCCGCCAACGGTAGCGGTAAGCCATGCACTCAACCTGTCTTTCTTCTGTCGCCCCCCCCCTTTTTGTGGTCTCCCTGTTCTTGTGTGCATTAGCATCATCAGGCGGAGGTACAGTGGCACCGGAGCACGAGGGAGCTGCATCCCACATGGCCATGGAGGGCCACACTATGGACTCAGAATACACCAGTGGGACAGAGGGCGAGGGGAGGTACCACGGCGGTCACAGGATCTGCAACCAGCGACACGGACTCATCCTCCGATGGGAGCTCCCCTGTGGTGGCGGCAACATCTGTGCCCCTCACTTCTACAGGTACAGCCACCACCCACCTACCAGCACCCCCCTCCCAGCAGCCCCTCAGCCTTCGCCCCGTGCCCGCTCACTCAGGAGGGTGGGCATCACCTTCGCCCCAGGCACCTCAGCCCCTGGCCCTGTCTCCTCTGCTGCCCTCAGTGAGGAGGCCATTGACCTCCTCAGGTCCCTCACTGTTGGGCAGTCTACCATTTTGAATGCCATCCAGGGTGTAGAAAGGGAGTTGCAACACCAAATGCATTCCTGGAGGGCATTCATTCTGGTCAGGCTGCCCTTCATCGAACCGTTCAGACTCTGGCCTCAGCACTGATGGCAGCCATTGTTCCTGTGTCTAGCCTCCCCCCTCCAACTTCCTCCTTCCAGACCCAATCCTGTGTACCTCTGCCTATCCCAAGCACACCATCAGACCAGCCTGCACACACCTCAACACACAAGTGAAGCTCAGGCAAACATAAGCACCACACATCCCACAGGCACTCACGCAAGCATCACACACATACAGACACACCAACATCCACTGCCTCCACTGTGTCCCCCTCCTCCTCATCTCCCTCCTCCCTCCCAGTCTCCTCTTCACCTGCATGCACTACCACTATAGCCACTAAGTCCCGCACCAGCACACCTACCACCACACCCCGCTCACGTGCACTCACCACTCCCACTACCATTTACACATCCCCTGTGTCCTCTTCCAGTGTGTCTGTGACGCCCCCTCCCAAGATACACAAACGCAGGCACACATCCACCCAACAGCCATCCACCTCACAACAGCCTCCAGCCCATGCACCTGCACCCAAATCCACAAAAGTGACACCTCCTACAACCACCACCTCTTCCTCCACTCCCAAACCCCCTCCAGCTACCCGTCCCAGTGTCTCCCAAAAACTTTTCCTGTCCATCCTTAACCTATTTCCCACCACCCCCGTCCAACTCATAGGTCCCGTACTAGCACCTCAGCCAAAAGATCTCTGGGACCAGTTGTGCCTGTTGTTACAGGTATGTGGAGTGCACCAGCCACCAGGCCAGCCAGTGTGGCACGGAGCCACAGCACAGCCAGTCGCCCCCCTGTGAAGCACCAGAAGTTGGACAGTGCCCGGCGGGAGAGGGGGAAGACTCCAGCCAGCCAAGCCGCTCACAGGGGTCCCGGGGGGAGTGTCGACTCAGCTATGACTCCTCCCAAGGTGGGGAAGGGGCTGAAGAAATCTCCAAAGTCTGGGAAGAGCAGCCCGGCGGAGAAGACCGCCATCATCCCCGCTGTCCAGGAGGCCTCCGCCAGCCCCATCGTCACTGCCCAGAAGGCCACCACCAGCCCCATCGTCACTGGCCAGGAGGCCACCGCCAGCCCCATCGTCACTGCCCAGGAGGCCACCGCCAGCCACAGCCCAGCTGACCCATGAGGGACCGCCAGCCACAGCCCTGCTGGGCAATGACGGACCGCCTTTGCAAGGACCGCTGAACAGGGCAAAGACCTCCATGGAAAGCACCGCTGAACAGGTCAGACACTGGCAACTCAAGCACCGCTGAACAGGGCAAAGACCGCCATGGAAAGCACTGCTGAACAGGTCAGACACTGGCAACTCAAACACCGCTGAACAGGTCAGACACTGGCAACTCAAGCACCGATGAACAGGGCAAAGACCGCCATGAAAAGCACAGCTGAATAGGTCAGACACTGGCAACTCAAGCACCACTGAACAGGCCAAGGACCGCTGAACAGGGGCAAAGACCGCCATGGAATGCACCGCTGAACAGGTCAGACACTGGCAACTCAAGCACCGCTGAACAGGGCAAAGACCGCCATGGAAAGCACTGCTGAACAGGTCAGACACTGGCAACTCAAGCACCGCTGAACAGGTCAGACACTGGCAACTCAAGCACCGATGAACAGGGCAAAGACCGCCATGGAAAGCACCGCTGAACAGGTCAGACACTGGCAACTCAAGCACCACTGAACAGGTCAGACACTGGCAACTCAAGCACCACTGAACAGGGCAAAGACTGCCATGGAAAGCACCGCTAGCCCATTTGCGGCACGGGCACCGTCACGGGGTGAGTGCTGCACTCTGGGCACCAGTCCCCCTCCAGAACCAGTGGAGACCTGCATCCACTCCGTCTGTCCTTGGCAGGATGAAGCACTCTGGGCACCAAGTCCCCCTCTAGAACCAGTGGAGACTGTTATCCACTTGAGAGACTGTGGCTTTGCACTCCCCAGGATGGTACAGTGGGCAACCCACCCACTGTAGAGACTTGAGAGACTGTGGCTTTGCACTCCCCAGGATGGTACAGTGGGCAAACCACTTACTGTATAGACTTGAGAAACTGTGGCTTTGCACTCCCCAGGATACATCAATGGGCATGGAGCCCCCTCGTGGATCTGGCGTCGTGCACTCATCCGGTTGAGGCGCCCCCCCTTCCCTTCCCCCTGAGGTGCCTGTTGTACTTCTATCTGATGCCCCTGCAGTGTTCTCTACGTTTGGATCGGGTATCTTGTGTGGGCCTCGCCCATGCATTTTGGGCCCTGTGGTCCACGGACTATGAATGGTGCAAAACCTGCACTACTAATCGTGGTGTATATTTTGTTTATTGTGTATATATATATATATATGTATATATTTGCTTACTGTATTTTGATATATTACAATGGTTCCACTCATTTCCTTTTGTCTTTGCATTCTTCCAGGGGGGTTAGGGGGTGTTAGTGTAATGTATAGATAAGCATTGGTGTGTGTGTTGTAGTGGGTGAGGGTCGGGGTGGGGGTTGGGGTGTTGAGTGTGTGTGTCCCTGTGTTTTTGCCTCCCCCCTCCCCTATGTCGTAGGTGCCGTACTCACCTTGGTCTTCGCAGCCGGTGTTGATGCTCCTCGTAGAAGAGCAGGAAGACTAGTGCAGGAAGAATATGGAGTTCTGGCTCCATGGTGTTGTCGTTCCTCGTGGAATGTGTAGAGGTGAGCGTTTTCCCTTTGAAATGGCTGTTTCTGCCATGTTTTTATCCGCGGTGAATCCACCCCAGAAAAGGTGGCGGATTAGTAGGTTGTGATACTGTGGGCGGTACATTGTCTCCCGCCTGTCTGATGGCGGTGACCGCCGCGCTGTTTGTTTGTACCGCCGTGGCGGTCGGAGTGTTAAAGTGGCTGTCTTTGTTGGCGGTTTCCGCCACGGTCATAATTGCAAAATTTTTACCGCCGGCCTGTTGGCGGTCTTACCGCTGCTTTAACACCGTCCGCCAGGGGTGTAATGACCACCTTTGTCTCTTTGGAGCCTCCGGGATGCCCATCACAGTACTGACCACATCCATCCTCTATGCAACAAGCCCTACAAATGCATTAAGGCAAATTATCAAGTGATGACATTGAGCATCAATGGTCTTAATTAAAAGATCAAAAGAGGGTCAGGCCTCCAGTACTTCAAGAGGCACTGCCCAGCAATCCTGCCTTTGTAGAAAACTAACCCCCTTGGAAAAAAATGCACATTTCTTAGTAGGTTTGGGTACAACAGAGTGTCCCATTCCAATACACCAAACACTATAGAGGAGTAGCCACACTGCTTCATAAATCCCTCTCACAGATGCTCATGGCTCCTATGTGCCAATTTCTGCTGAAATAGGGAAATCTATAACTTTATTAGTGTACACCCCCCCAGCAAAGAGTCAAGAAAGTCCTAGACAAACTCAGACGCCTAATAGATGAGTTCCCTCAGGAAATAAAGATAGTTGGAGGAGGCTTCAACGCAGTAATGGACTAGGACATGGATACACTAGCAGTGCGAGCAGCCCGTCTACAGTAGCACACCATCCTCCCGGAATGTATAACTTTCCTGGGGTTCTGTGATACATGGTGCACGTGGTACACTAACAAGATGTAAACATATTTGTCAGCTGCACATCAGGCCCTTTCTCCCTGCCATCGATATACTATGATTTAGAGGCATTCATACCCTCCCCAGATGGACATCAGACCACTCTCTAGAGAAATTAAGTATCAGCAGCATTAGAGGGGGAGACGGAGTTCATTGAGGCAACTGGTGAATGGTGAATGAAGAATTTTTTCAATACCTGAGAAAGAAGAACAGAATTCAAGACACATTTTCTAAATAAACAAAGGATCTGTCTCTTAGGAACATACACTTTTGGAGGCGGGAAAAGCTGTAGTAAAAGGAAGAATGAATGCATACCACAAAAATAAAGAAAAGGTCAAAGAAAAATGCTAGCAGACCTGTAGGCCAGGGTCCTCAAATTAGAATACAATGAGTCAGGGAATGAAGAATTATTACCCAACAATTAATAGACTCTCCCTGAAACAATTTTTTTAAGACAAAGTTGAATAGATTTGGAGGGCACCCCAATGCCGACATTACGAACCAAGGGAAAAGACCAGAAAGCTGCTACACTGGCTGTGATTTCACCTGCAATTATGCACCCAGATGGACACAAAGTGGTTGTGGGGAGGACATTGTCTCCTTTTTTCACAACCTTCTACCAGATACTATACAAAGACCAATTACTTTCAGACAGAGAACATTGACTTTAAAGACACCTGACTGACCTATAACAGTGAAGGAGATTGGTGTAGCCAGTGAAGACATGCAAATAGGCAAGACACCAGGACCTAATGGACTCCTGCTTAAGCTTTTGTATTTGGGGGAGAAACGCTCATCTGCCCATATTAGATCAAGATGGGCAATCAATCCATACGTTTGGGTGTCTTCACATCCAGACTGGTCCCCACCTTTTGAAAGTGCTTGACTTATATGGAAAGAAATCTAGATAGAGACTTAACTGGACAAATCTATGATTGTACCAAAAAGATGGGGCACAAGACCATTAAATGGCAAACCCGGTTAAGAGTCCAGACCAACAGTTTCAAATACCTAGGCATATACATAGCAGTAGACCCCAAATACACCTGAGATCACAACCTGACCATTCTGGAAGGGAGGCTTCAGAGAGGCATGACTGGTTGGGATAACTTCCTGCTGTACATGTTGAGCAGAGTTGCCCTGTACAAAATGATGCTCCTGCCTAAGCTCCTATAGGTTTTACAATCTTAACCCCTAGAAATCCCACAGAAATGGTTTGACAACATTCACCATAATGTACAGGTCCTCTTATTGACTGGTAAATATCTGTGAATAGTGCTCAATATATGTACACAATTTGGGTATGAAGGTAGATGGGGATGGTGGGTATATTCTAATATTATTGGGCTGCACAAAATGTTATAAATGATTGTTACTTTGGAAATGAAAGACCCAGCCTTTAGACTCAAGTCATACTTTATAAAGAAAGCTGGAATTGTAGGTCTACTATAAAGAAGCCCTGTTGCAAAGAACTTTCTGATCTTGACCAAAGGGCCCACAGAATGAGGACACAAAGCTCTTTATTGCATGTACTGCATTGAAAATGAACCCATGAGATTGCCTTATGGTCCACCCAGTGCAGGCCTATCTGGATTTGAAAAATGGGACCTTGTTGGAATCTCTAAACTGGTAGAAGTATGGAAAGGAACTTGCATGAAGTCATTGAATTACATAATTTGCAGTTCAATAAATATCTGCATTTAAGACATGAACTTGTGGTCTATGAAACAAGCAAAGGGAACCCCCCAAAAAATACAACCCACAAGAGACTAAAATTACCCTGGGCCATTTGGAAAGAGTAGAATTCTTGTTCACTCTGATAGCCAGTGCATCAGACCTATTCACAGATAACACAAAATTGAAAGAAAAATGTTGCTCTCTGTGTGACAGTGACTGTAAGGAATCTAAGATGGTCCATTTGAGAGATCACAGTTTGCAGCAAAGCTGAGACTTATCCAACTCATACTTTACTCTAAAATTAGTTTGGCACATAGGAAAGATCACTTCACCTATCTGCATGAAGTACAGGACAGCACGGGAAGATTTCATCATCAGAGTGGAGAACCCTACTGATTAAACAAAACTTCAATACTATTAATCCTGTCAAAAGTTACGGGAAGGACACTTGAACCATATCCTAGAATAATTTTACTGGTTATTATGGACGAGTTTGGTGGTAATCGCTTAGAGAAAATATTGGTGGGATTTGGCACACTCTTGGATAAGAGAGACATTACCAAATGTTGAAAGTTCACAAAAGTACAGCTACTAAATGAAAGGAAGAGAGCAATGGACTACAACTCTAAGATAAAGGAAGCAATTGGTCATCCTAGAGCATGTCTACATAAATGTCTGGGGACATTGACAAGATCACTTCAATATTTCTGATGTATAGCAAATTAATGGCAGAAGATGAAAATAAGACAAACAAGTAACACTCTTTCTGGTTAATACTCTATTTAACCACAGATTCCTCACCTTAAGAAAATCCCAAGATACTAGATAGGATTTATAGAATTCACCTGCAATACTCCAGCACATCAGTAGGTGATGCTGTATGGATCAGCGATGACTCTGTACAGCAATGGAAGCGACAAAACAGACCCTCATATAGGTGTCACTCTTGCACACTGAAGTCAGGCTTTTGTATCTTTCTCCTCCTGCAGCCTCAGATGTGGAGCATAGACAAAATGTGCATGACAGTGTTGCCAATCTCTAACTTGGGACTTTTGAAAACTATCAGAGTGGCTACTCAATGGAACAGGGAGACAGGAGGTCAGTGAGTGAATATAAGCAACTTGTTTTTCTAATGGGTACTTCTAATCACAGGATTCCTCACCTTTAGAATGGATACATTCAGTAGTACCTCCCAGAGGTGGCGGGTGTGGAGAATGGCCCAAAAGAACAAGTTACTTACCTTCGGTAATGCATTATCTGGTAGAGACTCTATCTAGCTGCAGATTCCTTACCTTTGAATTCCATGGCATCAGCTTCGAATCTGGAATGTTCTGCTGAGCAATACCCTGTGCACGCCATCCAGTGGCATCGTTTGGATCTGCGTGCATAGTTTGGCTCTGCATGGCTTCCTCAGCATTGTTGGAGTTGCTTGTGACATCACGGTTGCTATAAAAGCACCACCCTGCGCGCATACATCAGTTTTTTTACCCACAAAACTTCCACACCAGAAGCACAGAGTCATGGATGGAACTAACATTTTGCCTGTGCAAAACTAGGGCCCTGAAAGGCATAAACCCTAACCCTACTAGACATATCCCCAGAGCGGGGATGCATGCAACTAGATAAAGTCTCTACCAGATAATGCGTTACCGAAGGTAAGTAACTCGTTCATCTGATAGAGACTTCTAGCTGCAGATTCCTTACCTTTGAATGGATACCCAAGCCATAACCTCCTGGCGGTGGGATGCAGATACCTCCACTACACTAAAAAGTCCTGTAGGATTGAAAGGGCTAAGTGTCCGTCTCTCCGTACCTGATTGTCCAGGCAGTAATGTTTTGAAAATGTGTGCAAAGATGCCCACGTTGCCGCCTGACAAATCTCCAGGACTGGAACGCCCGAGCTAGTGCAGTGGTAGCAGCTTTGCCGTGGCAGAATGAGCCCTCAAGCCCTCAGGAGGCTGCTTCTTGGCCAATGCATAGCAGATTTTGATGTAGAGAATGGCCCAGCATGAAATGATTTGCTTCTGCACTGCCCAACTCTTCTTTGCTCCAATGTACCCTATAAAGAGTTGGTCATCCACCTGGAACTCTTTTGTGCGGTCAAGGTAGAACAACAACTCTCTTTTTGGGTCCAGTCAGTAAAGTCGCTCCTCTTACTTAGAGGAATGCGGTGGAGCAAAGAAGGTGGGCAGGGTGATGTTCTGACCCAGATGAAATGGGGTCACCACCTTGGGGAGGAAAGAGGCATGAGTTCTAAGTACCACCTTGTCTGGATAGATAGTGAGATACGGTGGCTTTGATGACAGAGCTTGCATCTCACTCACCCTCCTGGCAGATGTTATTGGCACTAAGAAGGCTGTGTGCCTGGTGAGAAGCCGTAGGGGCAGTTGTGCAAAGGGTCAAAGGGAGCACACATCAGAAATGTGAGGACCAGATTTAAGTCCCATTGGGGCATAACAAAGAACGTAGGGGGAACATATGTACAAGCCTTTTGAGGAATATATGTACAATGGGGGACTTAAATAGAGAAGGTTGATCAGGCAGCTGAAGAAATGCCAATAAGGCAGAAAGATAGCCCTTAAGAGTCCCCAAGGTAGAACCCTGCTGGGCAAGGGAAACTATGAAGAGAAGAATATCAGAAAGGGAAGCAGAGAGAGGTTTGATAGTCCTTTCTATACAATAATATACAAAGCAAGCGTTTCCAACGGCAGGTGTATACCGTTTTAGTGGGGGGACGCTCGGCTGCCAAAATGACTTTACAGACTTTGGGAGGAAGGTCAAAAGCCATCAACTGCCGCCGCTCAATCTCCACGCATAAAAGCGCAGAGGTGACAGGTTCAGGTGGAGAACCCTCCCCTGCTGCTGCGACAGAAGATCCTCCGGAAGGGGCAGCCTGATTGGAGGATTGTATCTCATTTTGAGAATCTCAGGATACCAGACTTTCCATGCCCAATCCGGAGCCACTAAGATGACTTGGGCCCGGTTGTTCTTGATCTTCTTGAGAACTCTGGGCAGGAGTGGTATGGGCGGAAAAGCGTACAGGAGGCCTTAACTCTACTCGTGATGAAAAGCGTCACTGAGCAGTTGCAGCCTTGGAAACTCCAACGTACAATACTGTTGACATTGCGTGTTCTCTGCAGAGGCGAACAGATCTAACCAAGGCTCTCCCCACTGCTGGAAGAGTCCTTGCACCACCTCTGGATGGAGATACCGTTTTTGATCCGCTAGGCATCGACAGCTGAGTTCATTCGCCCTGGTGTACAAAGACCCTCCCAAGTGTTGAACCACGGTTAAGCTCTGCTGTTCCAGCCATGTCCAGAGACGCAGAGCCTCTTGACAAAGGGTCCATGATCCCACACTGCCCTGTTTGTTGCAGTGCCACATTGCAGTGGTGTTGTCCGTGAACACCTGCATTAAATTCCTTTTCACAATGGGAAGAAATGCTTTCAATGCCGGTCAGATCCCCCGGAGCTCCAACAAGTTGATATGGAGTCTGGATTCCGCCTGAGAACTGAGGCCTCTGATCTCCGCCTCTCCCAGATGGCAACCCTATCACTGAAGTGACGCATCTGTCACTACTGTGAGATCTGACTGGGTAAGGGAGAGGAGCCTGCATCTGACCCAATCGTGGTTCACTAACCACCACTACAGGTCGTTTGCAGTTCCCTCCAAGATCTGAACCGTGTCGGTAAGATTTCCCTGATGCTGTGCCCACTGGAAATTCAGGTCCCACTGCAGAGCCCTCATATGTCATCTGGCATGTTTGACTAACAGGATGCAGGAAGCCATGAGTCCCAACATCCTCAGAGTCTGTCTTCCTGAAATCCAGGATAGAGGCCGAAACATCAGTATAATAACCTGAATATCCTGGACTCGTTGCTGGAGAGAATAAACCCGAAACTGCACTGTGTCCAGAACAGCCCCGATGAAAGTGAGCTTCTGAGAGGGAGTGAGGTGTGACTTCGGCATGTTTATAGTGAACCCCAGTGAATGCAGGAGGTCTTCATAGTCTAAAGGTGGGTGACAAGAGTCTGGGGTGTAGGAGCCTTCAACAGCCAGTCATGGAGGTAGGGGAAGACTGAAATCCCTAATCTGCGCAGATGAGCTGCTACCTCTGCCATCACCTTGGTGAACACCCGAGGGGCACTGGTGAGACCGAAGGGGAGCACGGTAAACTGAAAGTACTTGTGGCCCACCTTGAACCGCAAGCAACACCTGTGGGAAGGCAGGATGGGGATGTGAAAATATGCATCCTGCATCCTGCAAGTCCAACGCTACCATCTAGTCTCCTTGGTGTAGAGCAGACAAGACCTGAGCTAGAGTGAGCATCTTGAATTTCTCCTTTTTGAGGAAGAGATTGACGTCCCTTAACTCCAAGATAGGGCGAAGACCGTTGTTCTTTTTTGGAATAAGAAAGTAGTGGGAATAACAACAACTGCCTACTTCTGACATCAGGACCCTTTCTATGGCTCCTTTGGCCAAGAGAGCTGTAACTTTCTCACTGAGCAAGATTAAATGATCCTCCATCAGCCGTTCTTTCAATGGAGGGATAGAGGGAGGAAAGACTGGAAGGGGAGGGATTAGCCCTTCTGTATGATCTGCAAGGCCTATTTGTCTGATGTTATGGACCACCAGTGAGGGAGATGAAATCGAATCCTCCGTCCAACTGGCAAATATGGCCTTGCAGAACCATATTAGGAGGGCTTGGGCGTTGTGGAAGAGGTAGGTGGTGGCCAAACTCAGGCTAGTCCCTCTGGGTCTGAAGGTAGCACAACCTCGACCTCGCACAGGATGCTGTGAAGATGGAGGACAGCGGCTGACCTGCGGGTGGCGTGGTACCCCGTCCCTTTCAAGGCTTTGGAAGGGGCAGGGTACCACGCTGGCGAGCCGGCGCAGAGAGGCCCAAGAATCTGGCCGTAGCTCGAGAGTCTTTGAACCGCTCAAGTGCCGAGTCTGCCTTTTCTCCAGAAAAGGCATGAGCCATCAAAAGGCATGTCCATCAGATTTGCCTGGGCATCCACTGAAAAGCCAGTGGTACGAAGCCAGGCATGGCGATGAAGGGCCACTGTTGATTAAATCGCCCTGCCCAGAGAGTCGGTCGTGTTCCAACCGAATTGTAAACTTGGCTGCATCTCTCCCATCCTTGACAGCCTGAGTGAGAGTGTCCTGTATGCCCTCTGGGACCTGGGGCAGCACCTGTGCTGCCATATCCCATAAAGTATGGGGAAATGGCCCAAAAGGCATAAGGTGTTTATGAACCTCAATGCCAAGCTGGAGGCTGGTCCAGCCTCTTGGATTCCCTATCTGGGGGAGCTTCAGGGAAGGGACCATGTGAAGTGGAGCTTGCACCACCAAGCTCTCCACGGTCGGGTGTTGGGTGAGGAAACTAAGGTCGATACGAGCTGGTCGATGGCGGCAGCCAATTGTCCTATACACAGGAGCCCCTGTGCTGGGTCTGGTCTGCGTCCCCAGCAGGACATCAGTAAAGGCCTCATTGAAGGGTAACATCGGCTATGATGTAGGAAACCCCAACTGAAGCACCTCTGTCAGGATGTTATTCCTGACCAGCACCGTAGGCAAATCTAGGTCCAAGACCTCAGCTGCTCTACGCACCACCATGGCATATGACGCTCCATCCTTGGTAGCCACAGAAGGAGGTGAGAGCATACCAGCATCTGGAGAAGTATCCAGTCTACTGGCTTCCCCTAGATCCTCATACCAGTCCTGCTCCTCTAATGCATACTCTAAAGGGTCCTCAGACCCCTCCCATTCCTCACCGGTGCCTGGCTGTTCAAAATAAGCCACAGGCACTGATCTGGGCAGTGTCGGTGCCGTGGAAGTCAGAAATTGAGTTGTTCTGGCTCCGGATCATCTGGAATGAGGATCGGGCTCACATCACCGGTGGGCGCCGGCAGTGGGGGGAGCGTCTATGTCGGAACCGGTGCCGGAGGAGGCTGACTGTGTGGAACCGGCGCTGGTCCGGATCCGATATTGGATCCCGGGGTCCCCAATGGCGCCGATGACGAAGCCACCGGCGTCAAACCTGATGGGGCCTATGCTGACCCTACGGGGTCCGAAGACCCACCTGCGGGGGCAGCCCACTCAAAAACAAGGTGCATGGCTTCGTAGAAGTCTTTAATTTGAGCGGGGGCCATTCCCGGATAAGGGGGGAGGCACGAATTCGGCCCTGGCATCGGCTCCACGGAACTGTGCTCTGAACATCGGCATCCCGTGAAGCCTCGTTGGCCGATGGGCGTGGCGTGGCGAAGTCAAAGCCTGCATGGACTTCCTCTTCTTCTTGTGACTCTTCCCTGAGTGCCCCAAGGACCTTGAGTGCGAAGAAGAGGACCTGCGGCTCCTGGAGCAGTCCAGTGACCTCCTATTGGGCAGGACTGTGACCTCCTAGCAGTGGCACCAACCAAAGTCGACTCCCGGGCTGCCATGAGCTTCAGAGACTGCTCTCTCAAGGTCTTTGGGGCCATGGCCCAGCAGTCGGAGTACAACTTTGCGTTGTGGTCTCTGTTGAGGCACCTGAGACATACCTAGTGGTGGCACGTCACCAACATGGTGCGATAGCAGGGGCCACACAGCTTAAACCCCGTCTTCCTCGATGACATCCTCGCACAGACATGAAAAATCTTGGACAAAACGGTCAAAAAAAGGCCTGCCAAAAAAGGCATAGGGTAGCTCGATCCCAGATCTGCGACTAACCGGGGTGGAAGGAAAGGAACTGATGTATGCACGCCAGGGTGGTACCCTTATAGGTGACCGTGACATCACAGATGGCTCCAACGATGCTGATGAAGCCACCCGAAGCCAAATGACACATGCAGATCTGAACTACGCCACCCGATGGCACACGCAGGGTATTGCTCAGCAAAAAAATCCAGATTCGAAGCTGACGCCAGGGGATTCAAAGGTAAGGAATCTGCAGCTAGAAGTCTCTATCAGATAGCCCCATTGAACAAAGCAGACATAGTGGCCTTCCCATGCCACCTGATTGCAAGGTACTAGGGTTTAGTGAATATGTACCGATGCCCATGTCACAGTCTGGCTAATATCTAGAAAGGTGCTCCTCTCACCAACGCCATTGCAGTTGCCTCAGCTCTCCTGGAATGGGCCAGTAGTTCTTCAGGGAGCTACTTCTTTACCTGTGCCTAGCTGATTTTGATACAGAAAGCTATCCAGCACTTACTTACATTTTTTCACAGTTTAAAAATCCCACAAAGAGCTGATTGTCCGCTCAGTGTGCCTTTGTGTGGTTGTTGTAAAAACGAATTGTTCCCCTCGAGTCAAGGTGATGGAGTCTTTTCTTTCTCCGTGGGATGAGGCAGGGAAAAGCACACTGAGAAACTGATTAGCCAACATGAAAGGACGTCATGACTGCTAAACACAAATTTGTCTGCAAATTTGTCCGTGGTTGTACATACATCACCTGCACTTCAATCACTCAGTGTGCTGGCATGAAGGTAATAACGAATACAGTTTTCTGGGGTAAAGGACCTGATGGAACAGCTATGGACTGGCTCAAAGGCAGCACACATAAGGAATATCAAGACCAGATTAAGGTCTGCCAAGGCATCACAAATGGCTTTGGGGGTAACATGTCCATCAAACCTTTTAGAAAATGCATCACAACTGATGATTAAATAATTTTTGGTCAGGTAAAGACAAGTGGCCTGAAAAGGCAGACAAACTTTCATTGCTGGACCAACAAAACAATAAATAAAATAAATATCAGAAAGTTTAGCTACTAAGGAACCTGTGCTTCCAGAATCATACCAAGCAGCAAACTTGTCCCACCACCCAGAATACATAAAGATGTCGTGGTAGTGAGTCTTGCTGCAAGTATGACTTTAACCAACACAGACAATAAGTTAAACACATTTAGCTACTGCTGTGTAGTCTCATATGCAGGACCCTGTCTTGCTGCTGAGACAAGAGGTCCTCCTGAAGTGCAAATCTTATCGGAGGACAAATGCTCTGGGCCAGGAACATCAGGCACCCAACTCTCCTGGCCCTGTCCACAGCGATATTAATACCTTGGGCTCAGTTTGACTTGATCTTCCTCTGAATCCGCGGCAACAGAGGTAGCAGAGGGAAGAGGTAGAGGAGTCTCTCCTTCCATTCCTGCAGCATTAGTCACCTAAGGAGAGCCTTGGAGAAAACTCCAATTTGCAGAATTGTTGTCATTGCATGTTCTTAACCGTGACAAATAGAACTTGCTAGGGAATACCCCTTTGATCAAAGATGGCTGCACCACCTCAGGATGGAGATACCAATCAAGGTCCACCAGACAACGTCTGCACAGCTTGTATGGTGGCTGGTAAACATGGAGATTTTGCGACATTCCCAGATTTACTAACACTGTTAAACTTGGGATGCATTAAAATGCTACGCCTTTCCAGGGGAGGTGCAATGAGAAGAAATGTCTTTATTTCTTCTCATTGCTTCCTCTTGATACTTGTGCTGCATTCTGCAGCACACTTAGAAAGAGGGAATGCCCCTTAAGGTTGTTTTTGTGTAGGAAGGTGCTTCTTTTTGCACAAAACAATCCTGTCTACAAAGCAGGCATCCTTGCACCAGGGTGCAAAGGTACCAGCAGTTGTGTTAGGCAGCCAAAATGGCTCCAGTGCAAGGAAAGGACAGGAATGTGCCAAATAATGTTAAATACAGTGCATTCCTGCCCTTTCTCCTTCATGCAGTGCAACAAGGTAGCTTGCTGTGCTGCATGAAAGTGTGAGAAATATGCCCTTCAGTGAGCAAAGATCTAGAATAGGCAAGAGGCTCCCATCCTTCTGGATGAGGAAATCGCAAGGACATTATCTCACCCCCTCTTTGAATCTGGTACCCCCTCAAAGGAACCTTTGGGAAGCAAAAGATGCCCTACTACATCAAGATTCTAAAGTGTTCATCCAAAATTAATTCTGATGTGTAGGGAAGGAGGGCAGGGGTAGAAGTAAAAGGTAGAGCATAACCATTTTTGATTATTTGTTAGATCCATCTGTAAGAAGCAGTGATCTCCAGTCAGGGAGAAAATGTTGCATACATTCTGCCCCCTACAGACCTGGTAAGGGTCACTGAGGTCAAACAAGCAGCTTGGAAACTCATGCAGCAGGGTAGGATGAGTTGTAGGATTGCGGCCCCTGCTGAGCCACTTGAATTCTACTGGTACCACACCCCAGGCCTTGAAAGCAGTGGGTAAGCTGCTGTGTAACGGGATGTGAGGGTTGACATTGTCTTAAAGCTTGGCCCCTAGAGTAGCCTTTGAATTTCCTGAAATGGTGAGGAGATTGTTTCGCTGGCTGGATAAGCAAAGGAATCATGTCATGGAGCAGCTGTATTTGAGTCATTCCAGTACTGAATCAGCCTCCTCCACGAATAGCTTGGAGCAATAAAAGGTCCTGTCTATAGTAGGACGCTGGTGCCTACAGCCCTGCCAATACAGTCCTTTCCAGGCTGCCTGAACACATACTTTGCAGCATCCTGGCCATCACGAATAGCCTGGGTTAACGAGGGATACCATGGGAAAAGATCACTGACCATGTCCCACAAGACATGTGTGGGTTGACCTAGCAAGCAAACTACACTGATTGATCTAAGTGCAAGAGTAGGCAAAGAGAACAGACACTTCCCAAAGGCATCAATTCTTTTTATTCTCTTTAAAGCGGTTGGCCATAAAGGAAGCCGAGTCAACCTTATCTGTGAGACTTGGATGATCAGGCTGTCTGGTGTCAGATGTTTCATTACAAAGTTCGGATAACAAGTGGCAAGTCTGCACTGTCCAGCTAGGGGTCGACTGACTAACAGACATGAACATGGCTTAGCCCACAGAGCCATGACAACGTCAGTATGGGCTTCATTAAATGGTAGAAGTAGCTAAGATGAAGTGAGCCCTGGTAAAGGGATTTTAATCAGCGCGTGATTTTGTTTCAGTGGTGGGCAACTGCAGTTCTAGTGCCTCAGCTGGCCTTTGATCTGCCACTGCAATTGAGGTCCTTTCCTCCGTAATTGGCCTGTGCAGCCAATCCTGCTCTGTTTCGTAGGATGTATCTAGCCTACTGCCGTTTTCTAAGTTCCTATATAGTGCACCATCAGTATAGTGAGAGGGAAGCAATCCGTCCCGTTCCATGTCATCAGTGTCAGGAGGGACACAGGTCACCAATTTGAATTGGTTGGAATCACAGCCAAAGACAACATGGATCCTCTACTGGTAATTGCATTGAGGTAGAGGTTTAGGATCAGAGCCAGGCTGAATTATAATTGGTTGCACTTTTGTGATTTCATACCGCAATATTGGTCAAGACTAAACTGAGGGTCCGAGATTGGCATACCTTAAATTGGTGCCAGCAGTCAATGCCAGCACTGATACAGAAGAAACTTGTGTGGACCTAGGTGCAGGTGTAGGGGTCTGTACCAGAATCAGTTTGGGCCTGGTAAAGGGTCTAGAAGGACAAAACAGTGTTGGGGTCGAAGTATTCTAACTAGAGAACCCTGTGGCTCCTTAGGGCCCAAAGGTAAGCAAGAAGGAGCTGAAAATGCACCAACAATTTGCACCATGGTTTCTTCGAAGGCTTCTATCCACTGCAGCGTTGACTGCCGCACGGGAAATATGGGTGTGCCAGGACCAACTGTGGAAACAGTTTGGATTCCAGGGAATAGGAAGGAATGCGACCTTTATCATGATGTCATTTCGCCTTCTTGTATGACTTCCAGTGGCAGGATGGGTAAGATTCCAACTTTGTCTTTTTATGATAATGTTTGGACTTTGACATCAAGCAGGAAATGGAGTTTTCTTGGAAGGACGGGACCGCGACCAGCCACACTCCTGGAGGCGCATCTGTGACCTGTTCTTCGACAGTGACCTTGTTTTGTGCTCAACAATGTAGAGTTTTGCCTCTTGGTCTCAGGTGGCCTTCGGGTCATGAGGCCACACTTGTGTAGATTACTGTGGTGCACAGAGCCAGAGCAAGACCTCATGTAGGTCTGTGATCCTGCAGTCCTGTTATGGCTCACATCTTGTTGCCTGTGGTGGGGATATCATTCTCTCACATGCTGACAAAGAATTAGAAATTCATTGGAACCCTGATAAGAGAGCAGAACTAATGACCCGCATGGAAGGGCGTGGAAAGAGGCCGATGTCAGCACACAGGGGTGTCACTTACATGGGGCCCTGCTCTGGAGTCATCGCAGAATCATAAGGCACCACCTTTCTCTGCGTTGGAGCATTGCTGGAGAATTCTCTAGTCTTCCTAATCAATCATGTTTTGTTTGCAGAGGTGAAGCAAGAGTACCATGAGCCATAATGCAAGCAAGAAAATTCCCTTGTTACCCCGAGTAAGCGTAGGAAAAGACAGCAGTAACTGGGGTGCCTCCGACCACACATACCTCTGGGCCACAGACACCACTGGACCTGTTGCACTAAAGACAGCCAAGACCAAAATATTTGTGTTCAATTTAAAATAGGCTGTTTAACTTATTTACTGCACTCTTGCCAATGGCTTGTTTTGAAGTACATCCCTGTGCTGGAGGAAGGCATTCATATAGTTTGTTGATTTAGGGATGACAAAGAACATTTACCTGCAGAATAACTCATCAACGTAAGCACCGTGGAAAGCTGCATAAGATAGGTTTCTGGGAGATTGCTGAACAGCCTCTGTTTTTTCAACAGGTTTAATCCAATCCTGAGGAAGAAAAAAACATTATACTTTATCTCAACATTTCTTTCAGATGCATCACAATACCATATTTTTCATAGCTTTCTACCTGCCGTCTGCCAGTTCCTAATACTGTAGATAACAAAAGTTGTTGGCACTTAATTTACCGGTATTGGAAGCATGACAAGCAGTATTTGCTTGACATGAGTTGTATTCACAACGATCAGATCGCTTCAGGTGTTAGCAGCATGCATTAACTCACTTTGGGATTTTTCTAGTATCAGTGGCATAGCAAGTGTGCCAGGGGTCCAATTGCAAATCACAACATTGGGCCCCAGCCCCTGGTTTTGTAGTAAGTGCAGTGCCTAATTATGCTTGATGTTTCCAGTGCAGAGCACCGGCAATTATTTTTGAGGGCCGGCGCTTATTCTTTTGCCTCAAGCACTTGCTGCGAGCAAAAGACACATATGTGAAAAACTGAGGAAGAGAAAAACGAAAAAGCGTCACAATGGGGGAAAGCAGAAATCTGCAAGAGGGAGCTGAAGGGGCAGGGAGTGGCTTTAAATGGATTAAAGAGGCTCCAGATGGCTTCAGGATTACTCTGCCTCAGTGTTCCGTGTTCCCACATTTAATTGGAGCAGCAGCGTGTTTAAGAGGAGGGCTTTGAGCACTGGCACGTTTTTATTTACAAATTAAGCACAGAGTAAGTGACTAAATGGAGAGAAGAGAGCCCCTTACACTGGGCCCTGGTGCCACTGCATCTACCCCACTAGTGACAACTACGCTCCTGCATGTTATTAGATGGGTATTTTAATGATCGCAAATCACAGCCAAAAGAATTGCTGAAATAATTATTATTGAGCACTTAGGGCCAAATGTACAAAGCACTTTACCAGTCGCACACACTCCAATTCCGAGTTTGTGCCTGCAAAAATGAAATGCTTTACTAAATGTAACTTTTACCCATTCCTAAAATGGGATTGCAACCCCATAAACCGAGTTTGGGCCTGCAAAAATGAAATGCTTTACTAAATGTAACTTTTACCCATTCCAAAAATGGGATTGCAACCCCATACTGATTAGATATTTGGAAGGGTGTGTTGCAGTGGTCCCATCCAAATACTGAATGCTATTCAATTTATCAAAGTTTTACAACAGAAATCCATAAATCGTTGAACAATTACAGCCTACAAAGATATGGTATTATTGCATAGTGAATGTAATAAATATGTTTGTTGGAAAGTAAGTAGTGGTGGTCCAGTGGACCACTTTCAATTCGAAAATAAACGTTTAAAAAAACGAAAATTTCTCTTTTTAAACGCAGACCCGTTTCCTTTGAGGAAAACGGGCTGTATTTAAAAAGAAAAGTTCATGTTATTGAAAGGTGATGACATAAATGGTTGTCTACTGACTCTAGCATGCCACTATCCTTGTGATTGCCAGCCACTGGTAATGGCCAACAATTGGAGTTAGCTGAAATTTGCGACCTACCTCATTAATATTTATTAGGAAGGTTATATTGAGACACAGTAGGAATTGGAATTTTGCACAGTGACCTATTACTACATGGATCCGTTCATTAAATACTTTACCAAGCCAAAAATACTGTTTTCAAATTGATATAAAATGTTTGTGATAAGCCATTAGTACACCAGGCCCAGACTTCTTAAACTAACTAATTTCTGAATGCTGCTGTTTCTCAGGCAGGGATATTACAATCTCTCTTTCCTTTACTTTCTGAGAAAATAAACCCAAAGAATCGGACTGGTGAACAGGAAAATCTAGAGAACTGGAAAAAGACTAGTGCTTCTGACTGACTCTGCCCAAGCCCCAGACTTTTCAAAATTGAGTTGGTGTTTCAAATATCCATGACATTGCCTTTGCCGGATTTCAGATGCAACCCTGGGTTGTGGCTGCCTCTCTCCTATCTCAGAACAAAAAGTGTTGAATGGAATGTTTTAATTAATTTCAGCTACCTGTAATCAGCATCCACTTGAGTGGCTTTCAATCAACCATCTGTTTCCTCAGTGTGCAACTACACACGGAGTCCAGTATTCTGCAAACCAAATTGGTTTTATGCGTGTTGACGTCAGTTTCACTTGCCAATTTTCCACGCCAGAAGTCAGTAGCCACAAAGAACACTGACCATTGGTGCTTTAAACTAGGGCCCTTAAAAGGGAAGAAATCCTTTACTCTGAAATCCATCAGAGCAGGGAGGATGGGTGGGTCAGTACGCAATCTGTGGCTAGAAAGTCTCTACCAGATAAGGCGTTACCAAAGATAACTTTTTAATCTGAGAGAGACTTTTCAGCCGTAGAGCCCTTACTTTAGAAGCGATACCCGAGTAATACCTTGACAGAGGTGGGACTGCAACATGGGTAGAGTAAAATGTCCTGTAGACCAAACAGGCAGAATGCCCATCTTGCTGGACCTGACTGTCCAAGCAGTAGAGCCTCATAAACGTGTGTGTGGAAGCCCACGTTGCTGCCTGACTGATATCCAGGACAGGTACTCCACGAGCTAACACAGCGGTCGCAGTCTTGGCTCTGGTAGAATGAACTTGCAAACCTTCAGAAGGATGCCTTTTGGCGAATGCCTAGCAGATTTGAGACAAAACACTACCCATCTTGTAAGGGTCTGTTTCTGCAGTGTCTGTCCTTTTGGCTCTGATGTACCCCACAAAGAGTTAAACGTCCACCCGTAACTCGTGTGTGCAATGAAGGTAGAACAACAACACTCTTTTTGGGTCCACCCAATGCAGTCTTTCCTCTTCTTTAGAGAGGTGAGGCACAGCACAAAAAGTAGACAAGGGGATGGACTGGCCTATATGAAAGGGAGTTACCACCTTCAGTAGGAAGGATCATCTAGTGTGAAGAAGCAGTTTATCTGGGTAGATGGTAAGGTACGGAGGCTGATGACAGTACCTGTAGCTCACTGACCCTCCGGGCAAATGTTATTGCCACTAGGAAGGCCATTTTTAAGGTAAGGAACCTGAGAGGACAGATGTGTAGCAGTTTAAAAGCAGCACACATCAAAAACCGGAGGACTAAATTGAGGTCCAACGGGCATAATGACAGGAGCTGGTGGAAGCATGTGTTGAAGACATTTGAGAAACCTATTTACAATAGGGTATTTGAAAAGTGATGGCTAATCTGGCAAACTGCACAAATGTCTCTATGGCGAGCAAATAACTTTTCAATGTGCCCAAAGTAGAGCCCAAAAGAAGTTGGGAAAGAGGTGAAGATAGGGGATCAACTTGTTTATCTGTACACCGTGACAAAATTGCTCCAACGGCAGGCATATACCATCTTAGTAAAGGGATGCCTGGTTGCCAAGACAGACTTTGGGTGGAAGGTCGAAAGCTGTCAACTGTCACCACTCAATCTCCACAAATGAAGACGAAGAGTTTTCAGGTTCAGGTGCGTAACTGTTCCCTTTTGCTGTGACAGAAGATCCTCAAGAAGACGCTGCCTGATCAGAGGGTCTGTGCTCATGGCGACAGTACTGGATCGGGTGCAGGAATTCATCAATGGATCCAAGAGGCCCGGCTGATGCTGGGGACGAACCCGCCAGCAGAAAACCAGAAGGGGCCCCTCCGAATCCAGGGGCCCAAAGATGCTCCAACGAGGATGGGCCATCCAAGTATGAGGTGCATGGCAGAATTCTCGTAACTGGGCAGGTGTCGCTCCAGCTCCAGGAAACTCAGACACAGAGATGGCACAGGCTACACCACAGAGCTAGAACTTAAATGCTGATGACTTCAAAGGACTTGGTGAAGTCAAAGATCTCTTTGACTTCTTACTCTTTTTATGTCAGTGGGACTTACCTGATTTCCATGACAACTTGGACTGTGATGACAAGTGCCTGGAGTGACTTTACAAATGATTTTCGGTCTTTCCTTTCGATCAACATCTTCAGTGTCCCAGTGTTGCAGCGTCATGCATCAAGGAGTGTGAGAGACAGCTCGCTCAAGGCCCTAGGGTGCAAGTGCAGCAGTGAATGCTGGTCTTGGCATGGTGGTCATGCTCCAAGCACCACAAGTACACCAAATGTGAGTCTTTCATCGACATCTGTCG
The DNA here is from genome assembly GCF_031143425.1 of Pleurodeles waltl. NCBI lineage: Eukaryota > Metazoa > Chordata > Amphibia > Caudata > Salamandridae > Pleurodeles > Pleurodeles waltl. Next base: position 584,058,449 of record NC_090446.1, read on the forward strand.
ATGACAGGCTCCACATGTTTTAAACACAGCTTTCCCAGCGGACATCCTGACGCATCAGGGGACAAGGTCTCAAAAGATTTGAGAAAAAGTCAAAAAAGGGTCAGTCAAAACAGAAGGGGGAAGCTCTTTCTGGATCTGCGGCCACTGGCGCAGAAAGAAAAAATTTCAATGCGATGGGTTGGCTCATGTATAAGCACTACACATGTCACTTCACAACGACACCGACAATGCCATGCAGAGCCAAACAACACCATCTACCGGAATTCAGGGGTGCTGCATATGAAAACTTTCAGGATCCAGACTGATGCCCAGGGCAAATTTTAATGAAAGGAATCTGCCGCTAGAAGTCTATCAGATTTCCATCTTAGGCCTCAACTATGAGATAAGCGGATATGGCTTTGGAGATAGGTGCCAGAATAAACAAGCATTTGCAATTCAATGGGTCTCACATTTGCTCGAGTTAGAGCTATTAACTTGTAAATTCCTAACTGGACTTTTCTTGCCACTTAAATTGAAAATGAAAAGTAATACAGTTGACATAAGCGAGCTGATTTAAAGTGCCATGGCCGCCATGAGCGCGAAGGAGAGACAAAAAGAAAAAGAAGTTCGCTCACAGTCAAAAGCATCGGCAAAATTGCAATTATCCATGTAACAGGGGAAGTCTGCAAGGTGGTAACAAAACCTCCCCAACGAGGAACAAATGTAAAACATTTACCAATGATTAAGGATTTTTGAAAGGCAAGCCCACGCACGAGTGAGTGAGGTGGGGCTGGTTAAAAGCCCACAATGCTTACAACAGGTACAAGCGCTTTCGCACTCGACCTTAAAAGAGGAACAGAAAGGATGGCTGTGGGCATAGCAGAGCATTTCATGCATCTTTTGAGCTGTAGGAAGGGGTGGGTAGGGCCAGGGCCGTGGCTTTGCTGCATACGGAACCTTATGTTCTGCCACTTTGCCAGATGGATCTTCTGTTTGGTAAAATCGCACTGCTGTTCTCAATCCCCAAAAATCCAGGTGTAGGATAAGAGGTCAGTCGTGATCAGGCTGAGCGTTATCCCTCCCAGAAATAGCCCTCTTCCTGGCTCATAATCAGGCCTGTATAACACCAGTTGATAACTGCCCACACAAAACACAGTACTAATCAGTGTCAGCGCTCATCTAGTGAGCGCAATTGAAAAAAGTGTAACTGTTTCCCTCAGTTTTGCGCTCTGCCCTCAGATCATAATCATGGTCTCTATTCTGTCTTTATTCTCTCACCTTGTCTATTCCTACTTCTGCACTCCATCCCTTTTATAATTATTTCACAGTCTACGACTTCTTCTGCTAGAAAGCATTTTAAAAAATGTACCATTCTGTTTATGAAAAATAAGTTAATGTAGTTACTCCTGAGACAAGCTTCATCTTGTTGGGTCATTAATCATCACTTTGTAAGAATAAAAAAGTGTGCTGGTTTCGCATGTTTATTACTTTATCTATATCCGGTTAGTTTCTTCGTTCTAACAATTTAGAAGACATATACAGCTTGTAAATCTATAACTACCTGCCAAAAATCTCACTTTTCATACATCTCGGAGTGTCTTCAAAAAGTGTGCTGAACTCGAGACCACGGGTTCGATCAAATAAGTAGCTGTAAAATCGCATCACACGGTCTTGTAAAGAAGATGGGACCTTTTTATTCATCATGTAGGTCTTCACAGCCTGTCAGAGTAAAATGGCAAAGCTTAGTACTAAGAGAAGCATAATAATGTCTTTGAAAGCAAATAAATAACAATTTGACAAAGCCTAGGAAGAACTCAACAGGCTGAAACGTATTTAATGACACCCACCAAAAGCTAATCCACCAGTGCTTAATTTGTGCTTATTATTTCGGGTGCTCAGCTCCGGCACTTATTTTTGAGGGCCGGCGCCTATTCTTCTGCCTCAAGCATTTACTGTGAGCAATATACCCATTTGGGAAAGAGGGAGGAAGAGAAAAACGAAAAAGCATCACAAAGATAGAAAGCAGAAAGCTGCCAGAGTGAGCTGAAGGGGCAGGGAGTGGCTGTAAATGGATGAAAGAGGCCCAACATGGATTCAGGAATACACTGCCTCAGTATTTTGTGCTCACACATTTAATTGCAGCCGCGGGTTTAAGAGGAGAGCTTTGGGCACGGCACGTTTTTATTTACAAATTAAGCACTGTAACCCATCATAAGAAAACAGGGGCACCACTCCGAACTCTCACAATGGTGGCATTAATTAATCGATGAATAAAATTTTCCTTGAAAATTGTGAATCTCATTCCAGCAAATGCTAAGCCAAAACTTGTGAAAGTTTCCCGCAAGGACTATTTGTTTTAAAACTGTGAATTCACATACCCACTCATGAACTTTTATGCACCTTTGCTCCAACTGTCCAAATTAAACTGTGACTAATGCAAGAATACATTTGACATAGAATAATTGCTCATATTATGCATGAATTATTTACTAATTACCTTCATATTTAAAAGGTTTTCATGGAGAGTAGTAAGCAGGAGGCAGCTGACACATATTACCCCATAAATGTTTGATTTAGCCCAAGGAAAGTACACTTTTTTGTTCTCTTGCAGTGCTTGTCAACATCTGTATCAACAGCCCCTCTGTTTATCCTATCTCACCTTATCAATTGAGTGTGTGTGGAACATTTTAGTAGTCTGGAAAAGAAATAGAGCTCCAGCTGGAATAACAGGGGCTGGAAACCCACCAACTTAAAGAAACAAACATCAATTAAGGATGGGGTATGGTTGTTCAGGGACAAGACTTCCTGCTGAGAACGAAGACTAAGGCACTTTTGCCCCCCCCCCTGCAAAGATTTGAGACCGCATAAAAAAGTCTTCCGCTGTGTGAGAAAGTAGCCTCTTTCTAGCATAGTTATCCCCACTTTTGGCCTGTTTGTGAGTGTGTCAGTGTGTTTCTACTGTGTCACTGGGATCCTGCTAGCCAGGAGCCCAGTGCTCATAGATAAAAAACAATATGTCCGTTTGTTTTGCCTGTCTTACTGGGATCCTGCTAGCCAGGACCCCAGTGCTCATAGTTTGTGGCCTAATGTGTATGCCTGTGTAGTGCCTTAATGCGTCACTGAGGCTCTGCTATTCAGAACCTCAGTGCTTATGCTCTCTCTGCTTTTAAATTTGTCACTATAGGCCATTGACTTCATTTATCAATTTCTATTGGCATACTGGACCCCCCTTATAAGTCCCTAGCATACGGTACCTAGGTACCCAGGGCTTTGGGGTTCCAAGAGATCCATATGGGCTGCAGCATTTCTTTTGCCATCCATAGGGAGTGCAGACAAACCCTTACACAGGACTGCCATTGCAGCCTGCGTGAAATAGCGCACTCACTATTTCACAGCCATTTTCACTGCACTTAAGTAACTTATAAGTCACCAATATGTCTAACCTTCACTTGCTGAAGGTTAGGTGCAAAGTTACTAAATGTGAGGGCACCCTTGCACTAGCAAAGGTGTCCCCACATAGTTCAGGGCCATTTCCTCGGACTTTGTGAGTGCGGGGACGTCATTACACATGTGCACTACATATAGGTCAATACCTATATGTAGCTACATAATGGTAACTCCGAATATGGTCAGGTAACATGTCTAAGATCATGGAATTGTCCCCCATCCCAAATCTGGTATTGGGGAGCCAATTCCATGCATCCTGGTGGCTCCACCATGGCCCCGAGTACTGCCAAACCAGCTCTCTGAGGCTTGCACTGCAGCTACAGCTGCTGCCACCTCACAGACAGGGTTCTGCACTCCTGGGGTCTGGGCACAGCCCAGTCCCAGTAAGGCGGAACAAAGCATTTCCTCTGAGAGCAGGGTGTTACACCCTCTTCCTTTGGAAATAGGTGTTACAGGCTGGGGAGGGGTAGCCTCCCCCAGCCTCTGGGAATGCTTTGAAGGGCACAGATGGTGGCCTCCTTGCATTAACCAATCTACACCGGTTCCGGGACCCCTTTGTCCCCTGCTCTGGTGGGAAACTGGACAAAGGAAAGGGGAGTGACCACTCCTGTGTCCATCACCACCCCAGGGGTGATGCCCAGAGCTCTTCCAATGTGTCCCAGACTTCAGCCATCTTGCTTTGCAAGGTGTGGGGGCACTCTGGAGGGCTCTAAGTGGCCAGTGCCAGCAGGTGACATCAGAGACCCCTCCTGATAGGTCCATACCTGATAAGGTTGACAATCCCCCTCTCAGGGCTATTTAGGGTCTCTCCTGTGGGTTCTCTTCAGATTCTGCTTGCAAGTTTCCTTCAGGAATACTCTGCAACAACTTCAGACTGTTCTGACCTCAGATCAACCACAGCTTGCTCCAAGAAACGCTGTAACTGGAACAAAGTGTCTACAAGAGACACTTTTCTACAGCAACCTCAGCTCCAAGTCAGCAACTGCAACAGTTTCCATGGTGTGCATGCTCTGGGGACTCCCTGTCTTCATCATGCACCAGAAGGACCAAATAAATCTCCCCTGGAGTGACAGAGTCACTCCCCTGCTCCAAGCAGGCACCTTCCAAGATGACGATCTGTACCCTGGGACTCCTTTCACAGCAACGAGTGTGCTCCTAAGGACACAGAGGGTAGACATCATCGACATGGACTGTTCTGAGGTTCTGTTGACACAATTTGGAGGAGGTAAGACCTTACCTACCCCAAGAACGATGGTATCCCTGTGTAGAGTGTCTTCTTCACCTCCTGAGGCCTCTGTGCACTCTTTGCAATTTTCCTTTATGCACAGCCTGGCCCAGGTCCCCAATACTCCATCCTGCGATGCACAACTCGCTGAGTTGATCTCTGGAGGCGAGGGACCTTCTTTTGTTGTGCTGCATCAACTGTGTTTTGCACCTCCTTTGAACCTGAATCCTGCAGCTTCTGGGGGTGCTGGCTGGCATCCTGAGAGCTCTCTAAACTGCTGAGAACCCCTTCTTCCTCTTCACAGAGAGTTGAGGCCCCCAGGTCCCACCAGGGTCCATCCAGTGCCATTTTGATGAAAAACACACTTTTGTTGTAGCCAAGGCTTGTCGGTGCCTTCCAACACGAAATCTCATCTGCAGCGGTCTTCACGCCGTGGGACACCTTTTGCATCATACAGGAACCCACTGGCATCTTCTTAGGGTGCATTTCTGCAGACTTCAACTAACCAGGTACTTTTCTTTTGCACCCTCTTTTGGGTTGCAGGGGCTCCTGTCCTTCCTGGAACTTCTTTCGACTTCTGGACTTGGTCCCCCTCCTTTGCGGGTCTTTAGGTCCAATAATCCAGCAGTTGTTCTTTGCACACTTGGTTGGCTGCTGCAAAATCCCCAAAACGAGGTGTAGTGTGTCCTAGGGAAACTTGCAGTACTTTACTCCTGCTTTTCTGAGCTCTGGGGGCGGGGTAATTTACTTGCCTTTACTGTATTCTTACTCTCCCAGCGATTCTGCATACATTATACTTGTCTAGGGGGGAATTTGGGATTCACTTTCCACTTTTTTAGTACATGGTTTGTGTTGCCCTAGACGTATTTTCTCCCATTGCATTCTATAGGAGTTCCTACTGTTTGCATTGTTCTATGACTATTTACTTGTCTAATTTTAATGTCTAGTGTATATATTGTGTATAATACTTACCTCCAGAAGGAGTATTGTCTCTAAGATATTTTTGGTACTGTGTCACCCAAATAAATACCTTTATTTTTGGTAACACTGGGTATTGTCTTTACTTGTGGATAAGTACTGTGTAACTATAAATGGTATTGCATGAGCTTTGCATGTCTCCTAGTTCATCCTAAGCTGCTCTGCTATAGCTATCTCTATCAGCCTAAGCTGCTAGAACACTACTACTTCACTAATAAGGGATAACTAGACCGGCTATAAGTTGTAAGTACCCAAGGCACCCACTATAAACGAGGCCAGCCTCCTCCACGCTGCTGATATTCTCTGGTTTTCAAGACTCTAAATCGATCTTGGCCGCTCATAGCTTCCAAAGACAAGCTGGGAACCCACTCAGTGCAGTGCTTTTCAGCTCACCTCCCAGTTCACCATGTGATATCAATTCTTCACGAGTGACAGTGTGAAGGTGAACTTACATCGTGTGACACGTGATGGCAGCATGTCAGTTGGCATGTCTGCAGCTGGATTATGGCTCATCAATGCTCCTGCTGCAGGGCCTTGTCCATCGTGAGATCGAACCAGTTCTTCCTAACAAAGCCAAAGTTGATGAAATTAGCTTGGGCCCTAAACTTCTAGTCTCAGAGCTTGAGCCATTACTTCTACTCCGTGGATAGACTTGTGTTCAGAGTTTTGGCAGCCATGTCAATGAGTTCTCTGTTCCACCATCTTGCTCAGAAAGACAGGCACAGAGCTTCGGTGCGTGCAAGCTCTGCATCCAGAAGGGTACCTTGACTCCACTCACCAATGTAACAGAATCTCTGAAGAACAAGGTTCTTATCTTCGATGTGGCCTTACCTCGTAGAGACTATCTATCTTGCCGCTGATTGCTTAGCTTAGAATATTTCTTAGGCGTCAGACTGGATCTGTAATTTTGTGAGCAGTAACTCTGTGTGCCGGTAGGTGGCATAGTTTGGCTTTGCATTGGTGGTGGTGGCGTCCGCTGGATGTGACATGTGAGGTACTTATATTGTTGTAACCCAAGTGCATTGACATCAGTTCCTTTTCACAACTTCCCATGCCAGAAGTGTGGAGTCATGAAGAATGCTGACATACTGGTGTGAATTACTAAGGCCCTCAAAAGGGAGACCCTATTGAATCAGTTCACAGAGCGGGGAGAAGGAGAGGGTCAGTAAGAAATCTGTCTGGATGGAGTTTCTTCCAGATAAGGCATTACTGAAGGTAAGTAACTTGTTCATCTGAAAGAGGCTTATAGCACCAGATCCCTTACCTTAGAATAAATACCCAAGCAACACCTCCCCAGAGGTGGGTGTGCAAAACGTTCCGGCCACAGAGTCCTGCAGGACCGAACAGACAAAAGACCTGTTACGGTGTACTTGACCAGGCAGTAGTGCTTGGTGAACATGTGCAAGAATGCCCACGTTGTTGCCTGGCAGATGTTCAGGACAGGGACTCCACAAGCCAATGCAGTGGTTGCACCCTTGGCTCTGGTAGAATGAGCACACAAGTCTTAAGGGGATGCTTCTGGGCCAGTGTGTAGCAGAACTATACGCAGAAGGATCCACCTGTTAGATGCAGGCACCGAAACCTGGGTTTCAGGAGGCCGAATGTCCTTTCTATTATTCTCCTTGTTCGCCCATGTGCCTCATTGTAACGTTTCTCTGCCCTTGTCCAGGGGTCAGTAGCCATGAGAGGTTGGGGTAACCAGAGTCACCTGCAAATAACGAGGGACAACTGTTAGACACACACTAGCCCTTAGGGCCCACACCATACACCAAAATACACTGATTGGGAACCAGGGCTCACCTATTAGCCTGACCCGGTGCCTCTGGAGTTGAGCCATCACATGTGGGATGCTGCTATTCCTCAGGATATAAGCATCATGCACAGAGCCAGGATACTTTGCATTGACATGGGAAATGTACTGGTCCGCCAGGCACACCATCTGCACATTCATTGAGTGAAAGCTCTTTCGATTTATGAACACCTGTTCATTTCTCCGGTGGGGGGAGACAAATGCAATATGTGTACCATTAATTGCCCCAATAATGTTGGGACTATGTCCTATTGCATAGAAGTCAGCTTTCATTGTGGCCAAATCCTCCACCTGGGGGAAACTATGTAGCTGCGCATGTGTTTTGTCGGGGCAGACAACACTCAGGTTAGCACTATTGAGAACATTGGCTGTGACATTCCTGCTGCCAAGCCCACTGTCACTTGGAAGGAGTCAGTTGCCAAGAAATGGAGCACAGGTAGGACTTGCACAAGAGGGGGGATCCCAGAGGGGTGACGGATAGCAGATATCAGGTCAGACTCCAATTGGGCACACAGCTCTGTGATTGTGGCCCTCTCAAGTCTATAGGTGAGGATAATGTGCCTGTCCTCTATTGTTGCCAAGTCCACCAGTGGTCTCTACACAGGAGGATGTCTCCATCTCCTATTCATCCGCAGCGGTTGTAATCTAGGGGGCAAAATGGTGAGCAGCTGGTCAGTATTCCACATTTCCAAACACTACACTGCATTGTATGTTGTGACTGCAACAGTATGTCGTTGGCTAGGCCCAAATGGTGCCTATGTGTACTGTGACGCAGTTATGAGCCATGGCCTGCCCCCCCCCTGAAATCGCGTCTGCCTGTACTGTTTGAAGGGACAGGTGGAAATGAGGTAATTCCGCTGACATTGTATGCCATTGAGGGAGGCGGTCGAGTACCGCCGTGCAACTCCTCATTGGTTGTCGTTGGTCTCTATGGGTTACAGTGGCCAATGGTGATGTACGCCGGTGGTGACGGTACGCACCACTGCGGACGTGACTGCCATTTTCTATCTGTTAACTCACTTGCTACCTGACCTTCAACAGGAGAGGACCTACACTACAAGTGCTGCTGTGACCTGTGTCTGGAATCGACCATTGCTCGTGTCACTGGGGAAAGGGCCCCTGCCGACACCGCTATGGAGTTCGAGAGACTGGTGGATGGGGTCCTACCCCAGTACTGAATGCTGTATGGGCCTCCAGACCAACAGGTGAGTACACTGTGAGCACGATGCAAGGGGCATGCATGCATGGAGTGCTGTGTGTGAGGGCCTCATGTGGGGGTTTGGTGGAAGGGCTCTGGGAAGCGTGATGCATGTATGGTGGGCAATGTCTGTGCGTAAGGGGATGTGAGGGCTATGGTGGGCCATGAGTGTAACAGGCCGGACGGTATGACTGATACCTTTTTCAATGGATCTTTTTCTGCAGGTCAGCGCCCATTAGAAAAAGGGTATATGGCGTGCCATCGCCAAGGGCATGAGGACCCTGGGGGTCTTCGGCAGGCGGAGCACCCACTGTCGCAAACGGTGGGAGGACCTGAGACGCTGGTCAAGGAAGATGGCGGAGGCCCAGCTGGGGATGACCTCCCAACGAGAAAGGGGTGCCCGTTGAACCCTGACACCCCTGATGGCCCGCACACTGGCAGTGGCCTATCAGGAGCTTGATGGCTTCTTGAGGCATCACAGCAGCCGCAAGGGGGTGAGTACAGTTTCCAAATATACTACTTGCGCGTGGTGGGGTGGTCTCCAGGTGGGGGATGTGGGAATGTGTGTGCCCCGAGGCCAGGCCGGACATTGCAGGGTAGGTTCCATGTTGGGCAGGGGCTGATGAACACCACCTGCAACCAAGCAAGTAGGCATCCACTACTGGGCAGTGGTCTGTTGGTCTCAGGTATGCTGTAATTGGTGTAAGGTATTCCTGCCATGGGCTGGTGACTAGCATTGTGACTGGTAGTGCATTGCTTAGTGCGTAGGGCTGTTCCCTGTGTGTGTGGGTGTGTGTGTGTGTGTTGTGTACGCCAACGGTGGTGTTGTTGCTGCCATTCACCAAGTATATCCTTTGTCTCCCCCCCCCCCTTTTTGTTTTGTCACCCTGTCCTTATGACCATTAGCATCATCTGGCAGAGGACCAGAGGCACCGGCGATGGAGGGAGCTGCATCCCACAGGGCCCATGAGGCCGAATCCACCGACTGTGAAGGCACCAGTGGGATGGAGGGTGAGGGGAGCCCCATGGCGGAGACAGGAGGGGACAGTTCAGACAGTGATACCTCCTCTGATGGAAGCTCCCTGCTGGTGGCGGACACCTCTGTGCCAACCCCAACTACAGGTACATTTGTATTTCCCCAGCACACAAACAATAATAAAGTAAAAACACTACACAACAAAATCACACCAATTTAGAAACAGGGTACATTTTATTAAATCATTTGACACCAAACAACTAAAATCCAATCAATACAACTGGAGTTATGATTTTTTAAAGTTTAAGCTAAAAACTAGTGCCTAAAAGATCCAAGTACCAGCCATGGACATCTAGTAGCACAAGACAGGGTATTAGACAACAAATATAGCAGACTGTGATGGAGCACTGGGCAGATATAAGGAGTGGATTGGCTATGGTCAGCATTTGCCTTTGGACTTAAAAGAAATTCTGTAACAAATATTCGGACAGTTCTAGAGAATTCCCTTTGAACTGCTTGAGGTTTCCTGACTCCCCAGTCATGACTCAAATCTGGCTACATGAACAATGCAGGGCTGACAAGTCCTTTGTATCAAGGCAGAGCTCAGCCTATTCAGTTGCAAGTGTGGTTGTGCCCATTTCCACCCCTAATCCTGGCACTCTTAATTACTCTATTATGTGGCTGTCTAGGAGGAAGAAACAAAAGCCAACTAGACCCAGTCATGTGATCTTTGATGGGCTGCAGGCATCAAATAGCTAGGGCAGGGAAATACCAACTTTATAAAAGTGGCATTTTCAAAATTAACTTAAAAGCCAACTTTATTGTTAAAGAGGGTTTTTAGTTACAATTTCTCAGACACCAAAGATTAAATGTTTACCAGTTCCCAATCAAATGTTACCACTTATTAAATGTGATAAAGCAACACAATGTTATCCCATTGGCCAGTTAGGACTCACAGTGGTGAAAAACAAATTTAATTTGTTTTCACTACCATGGCACATAAAGTATAAAAATGCATTTCAAACCTTTTAATTACAACGTACCCTTTCCTATGGGCTACCTAGGGCCTACCTTAAGGGTGACATATGCAACAAAGAGGGAGTTTAAGGCTTGGCAATGGGGTTATATTGCTAAGTCAAATTGGCAGTTTAAAACTGCTTTCAGGCTGCATTGGCAGGCCTAGGACATGTTTTAAGGGGCTACTTATTCAGGAAGACAGAGATATGAGCCCCTGTTCAGGTGGCCATTGGGCAAAAGGGGCTACTGGCCTACCCCGGTACTTTTTACCACTGCTATCCCAGGCTCTGTCTTAGTATGGCACTGCGGCAAATTGTAACTCTTTACACACTTGACTCTTGTGGTAACCAGGGTGAACAGTCACTTGTGTCTCAAGGAGGTTTGTGTGGTGTTACTCACACTCACGAATCAATACCACATTCCAACAGTGCAACAAGATAATTGTCCAGCCCAGTGCTTCTCTTTGTTGAAAAGACTATTACACCGAAAATTACAGAATTCCACTGCACATTCAATAATGCTGGAATACCTGATACAGACGTGTGAGTCTGTGCTTCCTGGGACCTCTGCGGACTAGTCCTATCACCCCTCCACATGTTCCTTTATGGGTCCTCTCTTCTTTGAGTCCCCTCTATGGTTCAGAGTTTGAGGTAAGATCTATAGGTATAGCTTATGTCTGTGCCCCCTGGTTTGGTCTTCGTCCACAGTCGTCCACTCTGCAGAAGTGGGATCTCACCAAGAGGGAGAAGCTTACAGGTGGCACATGAAAGTCTTCCAGTCAGCTGTGTGGTGACTGGACACACAGTGCTTCGCTCAGAAGCCACTGCAGGAACGGAGGCTAATGTCAGTGACCTCCTCTGGGCAGCTGGCTGTAGATCACAGCTGATTCCAGTGCTCTGGTGGTCACTTGACAAATTGCATAACTCACTCCAGTGAGTTCTTCTTCTTGAGCGTGATGGCCACATGCCCTCAGAAGATGATTAATGGGCATGCAAATGCCATGCTCTACCTTTGGCACACAGGCCCTCATTACAACCCTGGCGGTCGGTGTTAAAGTGGCGGTAAGACCGCCAACAGGCTGATGGTAAAAAAAATGGAATTATGACCGCAGCGGAAACCGCCAACATAGACAGCCACTTTAACACTCTGACCGCCACGGCGGTACAAACAAACAGCATGGCGGTCACCGCCAACAGACAGGCGGAAGACAATGTACCGCCCACACCATTATGAGAGGCCAATCCGCCACCTTTTCCGGGGCAGATTCAACCCAAACAAAAACACTGCAGAAACAGGACTTGGAAGGGAAAACTCTCACCTCTACACACCCCACGAGGAACCAGGACGCCATGGAGCCGGAACTCCAAATTCTCCCTGCAATAGTCTTCCTGCTCCTCTACCAGGAGCACGACTGACGGCGGCGACGACCATGGTGAGTACTGCACCTATGACACAGGGGAGGGCAAAGAGAGTGACACACACATGCAACACGCAACACCCCCACCCCATCCTCACACACAACAACACACACAAATACATGCTGAAACATTACATTCCCCCCGCAACCCCCCTGGAAGAACGCAAGGACAAAAGGAAATTAGTTGAACGATTGTAATCAGGAAAAATCCATTACTCAAAAATATATATAAACTATTAACAAATATGTACACCAAGATTTCAAGTCCATGTACTGCACCTACATAGTCCGTGGACCACTGGGCCCAAAATGCATGGGCGAGGCCCACACTCAATACCTGATCCAAACGGAGAGAACACTGCAGGGGCATCAGATCGAAATAAAACAGGCACCTCAGGGGGAAGGGAAAGGGGGGCACCTCAGCCGGATGAGTGCACGACGCCAGCTCCATGAGGTGGCTCCAAGCCCATTGAGGTATTCTGGGGAGTGCAAAGCCACAGTCTCTCAAGTCTCTCCAGTGGGTGGGTTGCCCACTGCTGCATCCTGGGGAGTGCAAAGCCACAGTCTTGCAAGTCTCTCCAGTGGGTGGGTTGCCCACTGCTTTATCCTGGGGAGTGCAAAGCCACAGTCTCTCAAGTCTCTCCAGTGGGTGGTTTGCCCACTGCTTTATCCTGGGAGCGCAAAGCCACAGTCTCTCAAGTGGATAACAGTCTCCACTGGTTCTGGAGGGGGCTTTGTGCCCAGAGTGCTTCATCCTGCCAAGGACAGAGGTAGTGGATGCCTTTCTCCACTGGTTCTGGAGGGGGCTTTGTGCCCAGAGTGCTTCATCCTGCCAAGGACAGAGTTAGTGGATGTGATACTCCACTACTTCTGGAGGGGGCTTTGTGCCCAGAGTGCTTCATCCTGCCAAGGACAGAGGTAGTGGATGTCTTTCTCCACTGGTTCTGGAGGGGGCTTTGTGCCCAGAGTGCTTCCTCCTGCCAAGGACAGATGTAGTGGATGTGATACTCCACTGGTTCTGGAGGGGGCTTTGTGCCCAGAGTGCTTCATTCTGCCAAGGACAGAGGTAGTGGATACCTTTTTCCACTGGTTCTGGAGGGGGCTTTGTGCCCAGAGTGCTTCATCCTGCCAAGGACAGAGGTAGTGGATGTGATACTCCACTGGTTCTGGAGGGGGCTTTGTGCCCAGAGTGCTTCATCCTGCCAAGGACAGATGTAGTGGATGACAGTCTCCACTGGTTCTGGAGGGGGCTTTGTGCCCAGAGTGCTTCATCCTGCCAAGGACAGAGGTAATGGATGCCTTTCTCCACTGGTTCTGGAGGGGGCTTTGTGCCCAGAGTGCTTCAGCCTGCCAAGGACAGAGTTAGCGGATGTAATACTCCACTAGTTCTGGAGGGGGCTTTGTAGCCAGAGTGCTTCATCCTGCCAAGGACAGAGGTAGTGGATGTCTTCTCCACTGGTTCTGGAGGGGGCTTTGTGCCCAGAGTGCTTCATCCTGCCAAGGACAGAGGTAGCGGATGTGATACTCCATTGGTTCTGGAGGGGGCTTTGTGCCCAGAGTGCTTCATCCTGCCAAGGACAGAGGTAGTGGATCTGACACTCCACTGATGGTGGGGCAACATGGAAGCTGTAGAGGCCCCTGGAACTGACCACCAGCCTCGTACGAATGACCACTGGGGATGGCAGCCATGTCTGCGGTGGTGCCACTGGCACAGGATGTGGCGTGGCCGCTGGCGGTGCTGGCAGTGGGCTCAGTAGCGGCGGTGCTTGCGGCGCTCATTGGGTGTGCTGCTGGTGGCGGTGTCCTGAGCGATGGTGCTGGTGGGGGGCTCACTGAGCGTGCTGCTGGCGGCGGTGTCCTGAGCGGTGGTGCTGATGCGGGGCTCACTGAGCGTGCTTCTGGCGGCGGTGTCCTGAGCGGCGGTGCTGGTGGGGGGCTCACTCAGCTTGCTGCTGGCGGCGGTGTCCTGAGTGGCAGTGCTGGTGGGGGGCTCACTGAGCGTGCTGCTGGCGGCGGTGTCCTGAGCGGCGGTGCTGGTGGGGGGCCCACTGAGATTGCTGCTGGCGGTGGTGTCCTGAGCGGCGGTGCATGTGGCAGTGCCGGTGGCGGTCTTGTCCGCCGTGCAGGTTGACGGCAACTTCCCTTGCTTTCTCTGGCCTTCCACACCTTGGATGGTAGCGCAGCTGTCTTGCCACTCCCAACTGTTGTCCTGGCTGAGCCCTTGGTGGCAGGTGTTTTGGCCTTCTCCCTCCGGGCTGTGGGCAACTTCTTTTGTTTTGGAGGTGGGGGAATGTCCTTGGCCTCCCTCCTTGGGACACTGGCTGCCCTGCTGCTTGGCGCACTCCAGAAGCCGGTTACTGCTGGCACCACTGTTCCCGGTGATGTGGTGGCTGAGGTGCTGGGTTGGGACCTGGAAAGGCGGGCCCTAGGGGACGGAAGGGGTGGGGAAGGTGAAGGGAAGAGGTCAAGGTTTGACACAAAAAGTTTTTTAGACACACTTGGACGGGTAGATGGAGGGGGTTTGGGAGTGGAGGAAGAGGTAGTGGTTGTAGGAGGTGTTCGTTTGCTGACTTTGGGTGAAGGTGCATGGGCTGGAGGCTGTCGTGAGGTGGATGGCTGTTGGGTGGGTGTGTGACTGCGTTTGTGTACTCTGGAAGGAGGGCTCACAGACACACTGGGAGAGGACACAGGGGATGTGTGAATGGTAGTGGGGGTGGTGAGTGCACGTGAGCGGTGTGTGGTGACGGGCGTGCTGGTGATGGACGTAGTGGCTGAAGATGTAGTGCATGCAGGTGTGAGTGGAGACGTGACAGGGAGGGAGGAGGGAGACGTGGAGGAGGGGGATATAGTGGAGGCAGTGGATGTTGGTATGTGTGCATGGGTATGATGCTTGTGTGAGTGCCTGTGGGATGTGTGGTGCTTATGTTTGCCAGAGCTGCCATTGTGTGTTGAGGTGTGTGCCTGCTGGTCTGATGGTGTACTTGGGATAGACTCAGGTACTGGGGATTGGGTCTGGGTGGAGGAAGTTGGAGGGGGGAGGTTGGACACAGGGACAATGGCTGCCATCAGTGCTGAGGCCAGAGTCTGAAATGCTTGCTGTTGGGCTGCCTGGCCAGAATGAATGCCCTCCAGGTATGCATTTGTCTGTTGCAACTGCCTCTCTACACCCTGGATGGCATTCAGAATGGTAGACTGCCCAACAGTGAGGGATTTGAGGAGGTCAATGGCCTCCTCACTGAGGGCAGCAGGGCTGACTGGGGCAGGGGCTGAGGTGCCTGGGGCGAAGGAGATGCCCACCCTCCTGGGTGAGCGGCCACGGGGCACACGGTGAGGGGCTGCTGGGAGGGCGGTGCTGGTAGGGGGGTTGGCGGCTGTACCTCTAGATGTGGTGGGCACAGAGGGGCCTGCCACCGCAAGGGAGCTCCCATCAGAGGAGGAGTCGGTGTCGCTGTTCTCAGCTCCTGTCCCTGCTGTGGAGCTCCCCTCGCCCTCCATCCCACTGGTGAATTCTAAGTCCGTAGTCTCGCCCTCCAGGGCCATGTGGGATGCAGCTTCCTCCTGCTCCGGTGGCAAAGGTCCTCGGCCTGATGATGCTAATGCACACAAGAATAGGGAGACCACAAAGAGGGGGGGAAAGACAGTAGAAGGACATGTTCAGTGCATGCAATGCCACTACCGTTGGCGGACACTACAGACACAGCAGCCCTCTGCACTACACCATGCACTTTGAGTTCCCTAATTGATCACAGGGACATGGGGTACAAGGCCTATGCCCGATTGCTGCACACATGCAAGCCACAGGAGTCTGACTAGGTGTAGATGGCTCTTACCACTGGTGGGGATGGGGTGCCACTGAGCCTGCCCCACAAAGGGTCCTTGTCTACAAGGCTCGCCCTAGCCTAGAGGAACCCACAGCCCACCTCCCCCACTCAGACACCTCCAATGCACGCTGAATCGGATGGATGTGAGTGTACTCACCCCCTTGTGGCTGCTGTGATGCCCTCAAGCGCCCATCCAACTCCGGATACGCCACCGCCAGGATCCGGAACATCAGGGGGGTCATGGTGCGACGGGCACCCCTCCCACGTTGGGAGGCCATCCCCAGCTGTGCCTCCGACGTCTTGTTGCTCCAGCGGCGAATGTCTTCCTATCTTTTCCAGCAATGGGTGCTCCGTCTGTGGTGGACCCCCAGTGCCCGTACGTTCTTGGCGAGGGCTCGCCAAATATCCTTCTTCTGGTGGGCGCTGACCTACAGGAATAGTACAGGGGAAAACAAATAACTATAACCGTCCGGACCGTCACAGTCATTGGCCCACGTTCCCACCCTTGCCATGACGCACATCCACTCAACATCGCTTCATGCACACCTCACCCCCCCCATCTCCCATCTACACCACTACAAGCAGGCATTACCCATACAGCATGCTCACAGTGTACTCACCTGTTTGTCTGGAGGACCGTAGAGTAGCGTGTACTGGGGGAGGACCCCATCCACTAGTTTCTCCAACTCCTCCGATGTGAAGGCAGGGGCCCTTTCCCCAGACACTTGAGCCATAGTCGCTTCCAGACTGAGGTCACAGCAGCACTTGCAGAGTAGGTCCTATCAAGCGAGTGAACACAGAGAAAATGGCGGTCACGTCCGTGGCGGTGCGTACGGTCACCGCCGGCGTACATCATCATTGGCTCCTGGGACCCATAGGGTCCAATGTTAACCAATGCAGGATTGCACCGCGACCTCCACGCCAGCGCAGTTACCTCATATCCCCTTGTCCCACATTACAGGTCAGGCAGCCGCCATTTCAGGGGGCCACATGGCATTAATTTTAAATGCGTCACATATATATAGGCCTTGCATACACACTAAGACAGGCACATAGCGGATTGACAAATGTGTGCAATAAAGTTGTTTATTTCGTACCTCAGTGTTGGCTGACCCTCTGATCACTGTTCTCATCCATAGAGCACGTCCGCTGGGGCAGGTGAGGAGATGGCGGCATCCTCCGGTGTACAGACCGCTGGTGGACCTGTCGACAATGGAAGAGTGACATGTAATAGTCACCTACAGACTTTATCGTGCAACAATCCAGGAACTGTGTGCCCAGTTGAAGCCAGACCTGATGTCAGCTATCCGCCATCCGACAGGAATCCCCCCTCTAGAGCAGGTCCTGTCAGTACTCCATTTCCTGGCAAGTGGGTCCTTTCAAACAACAGTTGCCATTGCATCAGGCATGTCCCAGCCAATGTTCTCTAACGTGTTGTCCAGAGTGTTGTCTGCCCTGCTGAAACACATGCGCAGCTACATCGTTTTCCCTCAGGTGGAGGATTTGCCTACAGTGAAAGGTGACTTCTATGCCCTGGGACATAGACCCAACATCATAGGTACCATTGATGGGACACAAGTGGCCTTGGTCCCCCCGCAGAAGTGAACAGGTGTACAGAAACCGGAAGAGTTACCATTCAATGAATGTGCAGATGGTGTGTTTAGCCAACCAGTACATCTCCCATGTGAACGCCAAGTTTCCTGGCTCAGTGCATGACGCTTACATTCTGAGGAATAGCAGCATCCCTTATGTGATGGGGCAACTCCAGAGGCACCGTGTGTGGCTATTAGGTGAGGACATGGACCCTATACAGTGTGAATAGTTGTCTGGGGTTGTCCCTAAGGGTTAGTGTGTGTCTAACAGTTGTCCCTCAACATTTGCAGGTGACTCTGGCTAGCCCAACCTGTCATGGCTACTGACCCCAGTGAGGAATCCCAGGACAAGGGCAGAGGAATGCTACAATGAGGCACATGGGCAGACTAGGAGGTTTATAGAGAGGACCTTTGGCCTTTTGAAGGCCAGGTCCAGGTGCCTCCATATGACAGGTGGTTCCCTATGCTACTCACCAAATAAGGTGTGCCAGATCATCGTGGCCTGCTGTATGCTGCACAACTTGGCTTTGCGATGACAGGTGCCGTTTCTGCAGGAGGATGGTCCTGAAGGAGGTGTTGTGGCAGCTGTAGAGCCTGTGGACAGTGAAGAAGAGGAGGCAGAAGAAGAGGACATAGACAACAGAAACACCGTGATCCATCAATACTTCCAGTGAGACACAGGTAAGAAAACATCACTGCCTCCCACATCTGATAAAATTGTTCAACCTCTCATCTGTCTGTCACTTTCACCCAGTGTATGTACCCTGATTTGTCACTTTGCCTTTCGATTTCACAGATGTGGGTCCTACTGTATGACCTCTGCTATGTTACCTCATGGACTAGAGCTGTGTGACATAGGTATGTTGACAATACAATGGACATTGCTATTTCCCTCAGTTATTGCAAATACACAATTGTGAAAGCACAGACTGACTCAAGATTGTTTTGTGATTTAAGGGTGTTTATTTAAGTGCTAAATAGTGGAGGGGGTTGTAAAGTGGTCAGGGGTGATGGTGGAGGAATGTCCATGGCAGAGTCCAGTCTATTAGTCTCACAGGTGCATTGTCCAAAGGGGGATAGGAAGTGGAGCTAGGGCAGTTTAAGGATGGTCAGGGTGACAAAGTGGGACAGAAGGATGACATTCAGGGTGGTCTCATTTCTTGGCGGGGTCTTGGCATTTTTCTCTGTCTTTGTCCTGGATCTCAGGGACCGCTTGTGGGGTGGTTCTCCATCTGCAGGGGGTGGGGTGCTGGTGTCGTGGTCCTGTGGCGGTGCCTCCTGTCCATTAGCGCCAGTGGAGGTGGTGGGCAGTTCCTCGTCCAGGCTAGTGTCAGGGGCCCCTTGTGGTGCCAAAGTGTCCCTCCTGGTGTTCACGAGGTCCTTCAGCACCCCTACAATGGTGCCCAGGGTGGTATTGATGGATTTGAGTTCCTCCCTGAACCCCAAATACTGTTCCTCCTATAGCCTCTGGGTCTCCTGGAACTTGGCCAGCACCGTTGCCATCGTCTCCTGGGAATGATGGTAGGCTCCCATGATGTTGGAGAGGGCCTCGTGGAGAGTGAGTTCCCTGGGCCTGTCCTCCCCCTGTCGCACAGCAGCCCTCCCAGTTCCCCAGTTTTCCTGGGCCTCTGTCCCCTGAACTGTGTGCCCACTACCACTGCCCCAAGGTCACTGCTGTTCTTGGGGTGGTGGGTTAGCCTGGGTTCCCTGTAGTGGTGGACACACTGCTGCTTGACGTATCCTGGGGACAGAGGTATGGGCCCGCTGGGTGGGTGCTGTGCTGTTGTTTCCTGAGGGGGGAGGCTCTGTGGTGGCCTGTGACTGTGTCTGGGGAACCGACTGTCCCGAGGTCCCAGATGGGCCGGGCTGGTCATCTAGATTCAGTTGGACAGAGCTGCTGTCATCACTGTGGGCCTCTTCTTTGGGTGGAGTGGACATGTCTGGAACCTCCTGTCCGGTGACGTTGGGTAGGGGTCCTGCAGGGGTGTAAAGGCATGATTATTGCATCTGTGTGTGCCATGGTGTGCAATGGGTGGGTGACCCTGTACCCTAGTGCTTCCATTCCTGTGTAGGACCTTGTGTGATAATTGTTTAGGGGTCTGTGTGGGTATGTGTAGTGGACATGAATTGGTGATGGGTGTCCATGCTTTGTTGTTGCATGCAGGGCTTGGTGTAGGGATGTGTGGTTTGTGATAGTAGGACATATGTGAGGAGTTGGAGGGATGGGGGTGAAGGCAAGGGTGGGGGTATGTGATAGCATGCATGTAGGGTGGGAGATGAAGTAGTTAAAGATTTAACTTACCAGAGTCCATTCCTTCAGCTACTCCTGCGAGGCCCTCAGGATGCAGTATAGCCAAGACCTGCTCCTCCCATATTGTTAGTTGTGGGGGAGGAGGTGGGGGTCCATCGCCAGTCCTCTGAACCGCAATGTGGTGTCTTGAGACCATGAAATGCACCTCTTCCTGATGTCATCCTGTGTTCTTGGGTGCTGTCCCACTGCGTTGACCATGTCCACGATTCTGCGCCATAGCTCCATGTTCCTAGCTATGGTTGTGTGCTTCACCTGTGATCCGAATAGCTGTGGCTCTACCAGGATAATTTCCTCCACCATGACCCTGAGGTCCTCCTCAGAAAACCTGGGGTGTCTTTGCAGTGCCATAGGGTGATGTGAGTGATGTGTGAGGTGGTGTGTGTTGTTATGTGTGGGGTGATGTTTAGGGGTGTGTGGTGTTTTGTGCGTGGATGTGTATGTGTGATGGTGTTGTGTGCCTCTTTATGCTGGTGTTGTCTTTGCTTTGCTGTCTCTCTGGCCTTCTTAAAAAATGTTGGTAGTAAGGGTTTGTGGGTAATGTGGGTGTGTGTTTTATAATGTATTGGGTGTGTGGGAGTGGTGTGTGTATGTGTATCAGGTGTGTGTATTTCGATTTGTCCAATTTGGTAGTGTTTGTAGATGTGTGTGTATTTTGAGCGCGGCGGTGTGTACTGCCAATGGAATACCGCGGTTGAAAGACTGCTGCGTGGATTCGCGGGTCATGATAGGTGTGGGTGTATTCCTGTTGGCGTGACGGTGGAGGTTTTGTTATCGCCAGTTTATCACTGACCTTTGGTGTGGTGGACTTGTGTGGGTGTCTAGATTTTGGCGGATTCTGAGCTGTGGGTCGTAATAGCTGTGGCGGAATTCTGCGGCCACGGCGGTGTGTTGGCGGTCTTCTGCACGGCGGTAAGCGGCATTTACCGCCAATGTTGTAATGAGGGCCACAGTGCCCTAAGGCAACAACTTTGATTTTTTGCAAGACAACCCAGGGGCCTTTCTCTGGTCCACAACACCGAAAGGCAAATTAAACACTAAGGTCAACATTGGGATACTTTTTCTATTCCAGAAGACCAAACTATGGCAGTTTTTTGTTTGTCAATAAAGAACACATAGGCCCTCATTACAACCCTGACGGTCGGTGGAGAAATGGCAGTAATACCGCCAACAGGCCGGCGGAAACAAAATGGCATTACAAGCATGGCGGTGACCGCCATGCTAAACCGCCATTTCTCCACTCCGACCGGCAGGGTGGTAACAACCGCTGGGCTGGAGACTTCGGTCTCCAGCCAAGTGGCTGTCACTACACCACTGGCAGTATCATGACCCTGCATACCGCCATGGATTTCGTGGGGTTTTGTACCGCCATGAAATCAATGGTGGTAGGCACTATCAGTGCCAGGGAATTCCTTCCCTGGTACTGATAAGGGTCTTCCCCACCACCTCCCCCACTCCCGAGTCCTCCCCCCACCCCCCTGACCCCTCTACCACTCCGCAAAGGTGGTAGTACTCCCCACCCCCCCACATCGACACACACCCCCTTCACGCACACAGACACCACCACCACACTTACCCGCACACATACTAACAAACATTCCAACAGACACACACAGTCATACACGCACACATACATACAGATATACACGCACACATACTCACAGACAAACATACAGACAGACACGCACACATTTCCAAACACACATCACCCCCTCATGCATACATGCACTCACACACCCCCTCTACACACTCACACCCCCATGCACGCACACAACACACAACACCGCCTCACCCCCTAACAGACGATCACCTTACCTGGTCTGGTGCTCCTCCGGGAGGGGACGAGATCCATGGGGGCTGATCTGCCACCAGCACCCCATCACCAGAACACCGCCACACTGAATCATGGGACATGATTCGGTGGGCGGTGTTCTGATGACGTGGCGGTGGAGATGGAGCAGCCTCCACTTCCCCGCTGACCGCCAGTATGGCTGCTGGTGGCTTTCCATCCGAAAAAGGACAGAGGGCTGCCAGCAGTCATAATTTGCTGCGCGGAAAACCGCCTGCACTGGCGGTCTTCAGCATGGCGGTACCTTGGCGGTCTTTCCAAGACCGCCGAGGACGAAATGAGGGCCTTAGTGTATTAATATTTCTTTCCTACTTTTGGTGTCAATTAAAAAAATTGAAAGGTATGGCTTCACATGCCTCCTGGGTATCATGCTTAATCATCTGGCATCCTTGCTCACCAGAGAATTTTTCTAGTGGTGGGCTGGCTCATCTATGAATCTATAGAGAGCACATATGGATTAAGATTGAGGGTTGGGACTCAGGAGTATAAGAGCTGAAAATCTTGACGACCTTCAACCAGAAAGTACCTTTATTCTGTTCTGAAGGAAATTAGATAGTTAAACGCTAAAGCAATGGTTAGGAGTTGTAATTACTCCTACATCTGAGGGTCAACATGTTTTAGCCTATGTCCTCATACAGGTTCCATGGCTTTCATCGGCACCAGAGATCCCTTTTTCCCTAGATAACTAGTACAAACTAATTATGCATGCAGCAGGCAAACCTACATACAATACCCTTCAGTACATGTTTACTTTCCCTGCTAAGTAGAAGAACGCATATATTTGGAGATCCTGCAATGAAAGACAAAAAGAGACAGAAAAAAAGAAACTGACAAATAAAAACAAACCAAAGAAACATTACTTGGAGGCTTTGACCCGCGTAATAGGCTGAACATCAGCTCAAAATAGAGGATCGTGCTGCACACCTGGATGTTCTGTTTTGCAGTTTAATGCATATTCGTGTAAAGCATACCTGTGAAGGAACATAAGTGAACAGACCCTAATGCACTGTACATTAGCACGCAAAATATGTGATCGCACACAGACATGCAGATATTGTACATCAAAAGTTTCTTCACCTACCCTAAATTAAACTAGGGAAAGGCTTTATGGAGCAGGATCATGAGGTTGGCCTTCTAGTCAAACGCTAAAACAGTTAAAAACCACGAAAGATCTTGGATTCACAAAAAAATGGTGGAAAAACCCGTGATAAGCAATATTCTATTACGCACGTCGTCAAAGGTTGCATCCTGCTTTCCCACCTACTATGGCGTCTGTCTCCTTCTGATGAAGAAAGAGATCGGGAAACGCCGGGAGAAGAAGAGAACCATCTGGATGTGCATGTGCACGAATCTGTGTGGGTGTGACTACCTACATACGAGGTCATATGATGAACTGGACTCATGCGAATTGGAATCCAGCATGTCTGTTTTTAGACCCACTCAGGGTTATTCTTTGATATAAGCACCAATGAAACTATTATTTGATACCAGATATTCAAAAAACACAACAGTCATATTCCGGGCTAGTTAAATGTTCAACATGTTTTTTTGGGGGCAAAACTCTGTACCTTCCCTCTACTATTGCAGAAGAATAATAGTGAAAAGATGAACCAGCAAAAGAAGCTCCAGGAACAGGAGGTATAGCCTGGTGATTATGTACGGATTGTGTGTTATAGTCAGCTTGTTATTAGTCCCTGGTTAGGATATAATGGGGGTCATTCTGACCCTGGCGGTCGGTGATAAAGCGGCGGCCAACCCGCCAACAGGCTGGCGGTTCCAAAAATTGAATTCTGACCCTGGCAGGAACCGCCAACACAGCCCACCACATTACCACTCCGACCGCCACGGCGGGACAGACAAACAGCGCGGCGGTCACCGCCAACAGGCAGGCGGCAGACAAAGTACCGCCCACCCTATCACAACTCACCAATCCGCCACCTCATCCGGGGTGGGAGCCCCGCCGATAAAAACACGGCGGAAACAGACTACGAACGGGAAAACGCTCACCTCTATACACTCCACGAGGACGGAGGACAGCATGGAGCCCGAATTACACATCCTACCCGCTCTCGTCTACCTGCTCATCTACCACGAGTATGAACTCCGGCGCAGACGACAACGGTGAGTACCGCACCTACGACACATGGGGGGGGAGGAAGGGTTACGGGCACACACATACGCATCACACCCACCCCCCAACTATCTACACACCAATGCAGAGCACCAAGTCAAAGTTACCCCACCCAAACCCCCGGAATAACGAAAAGATATGATTCAAGTGAGAAACAACATTTATGTACAAAATAGGTTCAATGAAGACATGGCAAAATAGGAAAATGATGGAAAAATTATCTAATGTAAACATTGCGTGACCGAGAAATAGAGGCAGAAAGTCCCGCACAGTCACAGAAATTGCAAATGTCCGTGGGCCGAAGTGTATCAACACATGGGCAAAGCCCACACCGGAGACCTGAGTCCGTTGGAGAGAACACCGCAGGGGCATCACATGACAAAACTACAGGCACCTCAGGGGGAAGGGAAGGGGGGGCACCACAGCCACATGAGTCCACAACGCCAGATCCAAGAAGGGGCCACGATGCCCACCGTCCAATCCTGGGTAGTGCAAAGCCACAGTCTCTCAAGTCTCTACAGTGGGTGGCTTGCCCACTGTCATATCCTGGGGAGTGCAAAGTCACAGTCCATCAAGTGGATAACAGTCTCCACAGGCAATGGAGGAGGCAGGGTGGGCCGAGTGCAGCGTGAACATTAGCACGACACAGAACCAGCACAGTCATTGGCCCAGTGGTGCATGAGACGGCGGGGCCCAGCGGAGCGGTGCTTGACAGGAAGGGCCCAGCGGAGCGGTGCTTGAGACGGCGGGGCCCAGCGGAGCGGTGCTTGAGACGGCGGGGCCCAGCGGAGCGGTGCCTGAGATGAAGGGCCCAGCGGAGCGGTGCTTGACAGGAAGGGCCCAGCGGAGCGGTGTTTGAGACGGCGGGGCCCAGCGGAGCGGTGCCTGAGATGAAGGGCCCAGCGGAGCGGTGCTTGACAGGAAGGGCCCAGCGGAGCGGTGCTTGACAGGAAGGGCCCAGCGGAGCGGTGCTTGACAGGAAGGGCCCAGCGGAGCGGTGCCTGAGATGAAGGGCCCAGCGGAGCGGTGCTCGACAGGAAGGGCCCAGCGGAGCGGTGCTTGACAGGAAGGGCCCAGCGGAGCGGTGCTTGACAGGAAGGGCACAGCGGAGCGTGCTTGAGACGGCGGGGCCCAGCGGAGCGGTGCCTGAGATGAAGGGCCCAGTGGAGCGGTGCTTGACAGGAAGGGCCCAGCGGAGCGGTGCTCGACAGGAAGGGCCCAGCGGAGCGGTGCTCGACAGGAAGGGCCCAGCGGAGCGGTGCTTGACAGGAAGGGCCCGGCGGAGCGGTGCTTGACAGGAAGGGCCCAGCGGAGCGGTGCCTGAGATGAAGGGCCCAGCGGAGCGGTGCTTGACAGGAAGGGCCCAGCGGAGCGGTGCTTGAGACGGCGGGGCCCAGCGGAGCGGTGCTTGAGACGGCGGGGCCCAGCGGAGCGGTGCCTGAGATGAAGGGCCCAGCGGAGCGGTGCTTGACAGGAAGGGCCCAGCGGAGCGGTGCTTGAGACGGCGGGGCCCAGCGGAGCGGTGCCTGAGATGAAGGGCCCAGCGGAGCGGTGTTTGACAGGAAGGGCCCAGCGGAGCGGTGCCTGAGATGAAGGGCCCAGCGGAGCGGTGCTCGACAGGAAGGGCCCAGCGGAGCGGTGCTTGACAGGAAGGGCCCAGCGGAGCGGTGCTTGACAGGAAGGGCACAGCTGAGCGGTGCTTGAGATGGCGGGGCCCAGCGGAGCGGTGCCTGAGATGAAGGGCCCAGCGGAGCGGTGCTTGACAGGAAGGGCCCAGCGGAGCGGTGCCTGAGATGAAGGGCCCAGCGGAGCGGTGCTTGACAGGAAGGGCCCAGCGGTGCTTGAGATGAAGGGGCCCAGCGGAGCGGTGCTTGACAGGAAGGGCCCAGCGGAGCGGTGCTTGAGACGGCGGGCCCAGCGGAGCGGTGCTTGACAGGAAGGGCCCAGCGGAGCGGTGCCTGAGATGAAGGGCCCAGCGGAGCGGTGCTTGAGTCGGCGGGGCCCAGCGGAGCGGTGCCTGAGATGAAGGGCCCAGCGGAGCGGTGCTTGACAGGAAGGGCCCAGCGGAGCGGTGCCTGAGATGAAGGGCCCAGCGGAGCGGTGCTCGACAGGAAGGGCCCAGCGGAGCAGTGCTTGACAGGAAGGGCCCAGCGGAGCGGTGCTTGACAGGAAGGGCCCAGCGGAGCGGTGCCTGAGATGAAGGGCCCAGCGGAGCGGTGCTTGACAGGAAGGGCCCAGCGGAGCGGTGCTTGAGACGGCGGGGCCCAGCGGAGCGGGGCCTGTCTTGGCGGGGCCCTCTTCAGCGGTGCCTTCCTGCACGGCGGGGCCCTCTTCAGCGGTGCCTTTCAGGACGGCGGAGCCCTCTTCAGCGGTGCCTTTCAGGACAGCGGGCCCTCTTCAGCAGTGCCTTCCTGCACGGCGGGGCCCTCTTCAGCGGTGCCTTTCAGGACGGCAGGGCCCTCTTCAGCGGTGCCGTTCAGGACGGCGGGGCCCTCTTCAGCGGTGCCTTTCAGGACGGCGGGGCCCTCTTCAGCGGTGCCTTTCAGGACGGCGGGGCCCTCTTCAGCGGTGCCTTCCTGCATGGCGGGGCCCTCTTCAGCGGTGCCTTCCTGCACGGCGGGGCCCTCTTCAGCGGTGTTTGTCCTGTAATTCCAGGGAGTCTGACCTGGGCAGGACTCCCTGCTCAGTCGCCCTCCGACCGTGCAGTTGCTGGACCCTTCGGTGACGGTGTCCTGAGCCCTTGGGTGTCCTCCCTCACACCCAGGATGGGGCTTGTGGGGCCCTCCTGGTCCGCGCTCCTGCTGCCTGACTTCTCCGCCCTGCTGCCCTTGCCCCCCTTCGCTGTGGCTCTCTGGGCCTTGCCTCCCCTGGATGTTGTGGCAGGTGAAGTGTCCGAACTTTGGTCCTTGGGGGCAGCCGTGGCACTCCTCCCGCGGCGGCCCCTCACTTTCTGGGTCCTCTTTCCAGGGGGGGGGCTGGCTGTCCCCTTGCTGCTGACCGATGTCTCACTGCTGGCAAAGGGGGGACTCCAAAATCCATGGACTACGCTGACACGTGAACCCGGGCTGGTGGTGGCTGAGGTGCTCTTGGGACTCTTAGCAGATGGAGGGGGTGGGTCAGGTGAGGGAAAGAGGTCAAGATTGGAGAGGTAACACTTTTTAAGACCAAGGTAAAAGGTAGGTGCAGTGGTTATGGGAGTGGAGGAAGAGGAGGTGGTTGTAGGAGAGTCAGGTGTGCTGTCCTTGGGTGAAGGTGCATGGACTGGAGGCTGTCGTGAGGTGGTTGGCTGTTGGGTGGGTGGCTGCCTGCGTTTGTGTGTCTTGGAAGAGGGGGTGACAGACACAGTGGGAGAGGACACAGGGGACGTGTAAACGGCAGTGGGGGTGGTGACTGCACGTGTGCAGACTGTACTGGAGGGTGTGCTGGTGATGGGTGTACTGGCTGTTGGTGGTGTGCATGCAGGTGTGAGTGGCGACGTCACAGGGAGGGAGGAGGGAGACGAGGAGGTGGGGGACACAGAGGTGGTAGTGGCTGTTGGCATGTCTGCATCTGGGTGTTGCTTGGGTGAATGTTTGAGTGATCTGTGGTGCTTATGTCTGGAAGAGCTGCCCTTGGGTGTTGATGTGTGTGCAGGCTGGTCTGATGGTGTGGATGGGATAGGCTGAGGAACAGGAGACAGAGACAGGGTGGAGGCAGTTAGAAGAGGGAGGCTGGAAACAGGGACAATGGCTGCCGTCAGTGCTGAGGCCAGAGAATTGAACGATCGTTGATGGGCAGACTGACCCGAATGAATGCCCTCCAGGTATGCATTGCTACGATGCACCTCCCTCTCTACCCCCTGGATGGCATTCAAAAGGGTAGTCTGCCCAACAATGATGGTCCTCAGGAGGTCAATGACTTCCTCACTGAGGGCAGCAGGGGTAACAGTGGCAGGGCCTGAGGTGCCTGGGGCGAAGGAGATGCCCGCCTTCTTGGGCGAGCGGTCACGGAGCGTAGGCTGAGGGGTTGCTGGGAGGGCGGAGCTGGTACGCTGGGTGGCGGCTGTACCTGTAGAGGCGGGGGGCACGGATGTTGCCACCACCGCTAGGGAGCTCCCTTCCGAGTACGTGTCGGTGTCGCTGGTTTCACCACGGCTCCCTGTTGTGAAGCTCCCCTCGCCCTCCGTATCACTGGTGGCCTCGGTGTCTGTGCCATGGCCCACCGGGGCCTTGTGAGTCGCAGCTCCCTCGTGCTCCGGTGCCAAGTCTCCTCCGCCTGATGATGCTGAAGCACACATGCACAAGAAGATAAAGAAAAAGGGTGGGGGGAGACATAATAAAAGGTTGAGTACATGCATTGTCAACACCGTTGGCGGAGAGGACAGACACAGGAGCCTCATGCACTAAGCCGCGCAATCGGGGTACACTACTGAGTACTTGTGACTGGGCCAACAGGTCTAGGGACAACAAACGCGCACATGGGTGATGCAGGACCATGGCTAGCTGTACCTGGCACCGTACAGAGGTTGGGGGCGGGGGCACAGGGCCATGCCTAAAGGAGGGGACTACACTACAGAAAGCGCCCTGGCCTAATGTCACCCACAGCCCTCCTCCCCCACCCAGACGCCTCCACTGCATGTAAAGATAGCTGAATGTGCTGGTACTCACCCCCTTGTGTCTGCTGTGATGTCGTCACGCGCCCATCCAAATCGGGGTAGGCCACCGCCAGGATCCGGGACATCAGGGGGGTCAGGGTACGACTGGCACTCCTCCTAGGTTGGGAGGCCATCCCCAGCATTGACTCGGCGGTCTTCCTGGTCCCGCGGCGGATGTCCTCCCACCTCTTGCGGCAGTGGGTGCCCCGTCTGTTGTGGACCCCCAGGTTCCGGACTTCCTTGGCGATGGCACGCCAAATGTCGATCTTCTGATGGGCGCTGACCTATTTGACATGGACACGGTGGAAATTGAAATATCATCAATTTTCCGCATGATAGATGCGATTGGCCCCCCCTCCCCAACCTTGCCATGTGGCACATGCTCTCATCTGTCGTGCCTTGCACTCGTCATTGTCTCCCCACCCCACCATCTTACATCCACCATACACTACCCAGGCATAGCCCATTCAACGTGCACACAGTGTACTTACCTGTTGGTCTGGAGGACCGTAGAGTCGCGCATACTGGGGCAGGACCCCATCCACAAGTTTCTCCAACTCTTCTGTCGTGAAGGCAGGGGCCCTTTCCCCAGTCGCAGCAGCCATTGTATCTCCCAGACCGAGGTCACAGCAGCACTTGCAGTATAGGTCCTCTCCTGTGGATGATCAGGTCTCGAGTGATTAATCAGATAGAAAATGGCGGTCACGCCCGCGGCGGCGCGTACCGCTGCGGTGCGTTCTGCGACCGCCGGCGCAGCTAGTCATTGGCCCGTGAAACCCATAGGGTTCGATGTTAACCAATGCGGCTTTGCGCCGCGGTCTTCGACCGCCTACCGCCACGGTGTGTCACGCCAGCGCATTGACCTCACATCCCATTGTCACACTTCTCAGGTCAGGCAGCCGCCATTACAAGGGACCACAGGGCTTAATTACTACTGCGTCACACAGGCCTAGGCCTTGCATTGCCACTCATACAAGCCATTCAATGCATTGAGAATCGTGTACTGTGCAAGCTGTAGTTACGTACCTGTGGGTTGTTTGACTCTGTGCTCCATGTTGTCCTTCCTAGGCACCGTCCGCTGGGACTTGCGAGGAGAAGGATGAATCCTCCCGTGTACAGACCGCTGGTGGACCTGTCGACAATGGAGGAACGTCATATAATACTTCGATACCGACTTGACCGAGCCACTATACATGAACTGTGTGCCCAGCTGGAGCCAGCACTGATGTCCCCCATCCGCCAACCCACAGGAATTCCCCCTCTGGTGCAGGTTCTGTCAGTCCTCCATTTCTTGACAAGTGGGTCTTTTCAGACAACAGTGGCCATGTCATCAGGGATGTCTCAGCCTATGTTTTCAAAGGTTTTGTCCAGAGTGTTGTCTGCCCTGACGAAATACATGCGGAGCTACATAATTTTCCCTGAGGAGGGTGATTTGGCCACTGTGAAGGCTGACTTCTATGCCCTTGGACATATCCCCAACATCATTGGTGCCATTGATGGGACCCATGTGGCCTTAGTACCCCCAAAAGACGATGAGCAGGTGTACAGAAACAGGAAAAGTTACCATTCTATGAATGTCCAGGTGGTCTGTTTGGCTGACCAGTACATCTCCCATGTAAATGCCAAGTTCCCTGGGTCAGTGCATGACGCGTATGTTATGCGAAATAGCAGCATCCCCTATGTGATGGAACAGCTACAGAGACACCGTGTGTGGCTAATTGGTGACTCTGGTTACCCCAACCTGCCGTGGCTACTGACCCCAGTGAGGAATCCCCGGACTAGGGCAGAGGAACGGTACAATGAGGCCCATGGGCGATCTAGGAGGATCATAGAAAGGACCTTCGGCCTCCTGAAGGCCAGGTTTAGGTGCCTGCATATGACAGGGGGATCCCTAATGTACTCACCCAAGAAGGTGTGCCAGATCATCGTGGCCTGCTGTATGCTTCACAATCTTGCATTGCGACGCCAGGTGCCTTTTCTGCAGGAGGATGGTCCAGATGGTGGTGTCGTAGCAGCTGTGGAGCCTGTGGAGAGTGAAGAGGAGGAAGACGACAGGGACGACACGGACAACAGGGACACGGTCATACAACAGTATTTTCAGTAGCATCCAGGTAAGAATCCCCCACGTCATTTTACATTTACTTCTGGCCTCCTGCATCTCTACTTTCTGTGTTTCCCCCCAGTTCATTTCAACTGAATTGTGACTTTCCCTTGGCTTTTCAGAGCTGTATGACCCACTGTGTGACTTCTGGTTTGTTCGGCAATGGAGTAAAGCAAATTGACATTGGTATGTTGTCATCACAAAGTAACTGCACATTTTTGACCCGTTATGCATAATACATTTGTTAAGAATACAAGCGGACTCCTGAGTGTTTTATGTGCAATAAGTGATTTATTTAAAGTGCTACATATAGGTCCATGATAGTAAAACGGTGATGGGTGGGGGTGGAGTGATGTCCATGGCAGAGTCCAGTTCTCGGTCGCACAGGTGCATTGTCCATATGCCTGTGGAAGGATGGAGCAGGGGCAGTTCAAGGTTGGACAGGGTGACGATGTGGGACAGTGGTATGACATCCGGGGGGATCTTAGGCTGGCGGGGGTCTTGGCATCCTACTCTGTCTTCCTTTGTGATCTCAGGCTCCTCTTGCGGGGTGGTTGATCTTCAGCAGGAGGTGGGGTTCTGGTGGCCCGTCGTTGTGTGGGGGCCTCCTGTCCACTAACGCCGGCGGAGGTGGTAGGCTGTTCCTGGTCCGGGCTGGTGACAGGGGCCCTTTGGGGTGCCACATGGTCCCGCAATGTGGTGACTATTAGGTTCAGGGCCTGGACGATGTTCCTGAGCTCCTCTCTGTACCCCATGTACCGTTCCTCCTGCTGTGCCTGGATCTCCTGGAACCTGGCCATTACCGTCGCCATCGTCTCCTGGGAGCGGTGGTATGCTCCCATGATGGTGGTGAGGGCCTCTTGGAGAGTCGGGTCCCTGGGCCTGTCCTCCCCCCCCTGTCGCACTGCAGCCCTCCCAGTTGCCCTGTTTCCCCGGGCCTCTGTCCCCTGGACGGTGTACCCGCTACCACTGCCCCCAGGTCCCTGTTGTTGTTGGGGTGTTGGGTCAGCCTGGGTGCCCTGTAGTGGCGGACACACCGCTGATTGACCTGTCCTGGAGACAGAGGCATGGGCCCGCTGGGTGGGAGCGGTGCTGATATTCCCAGAGGGGGTTAGGTCTGCTGTGGCCTGTGTCTGTGTGTGGGGAACCGACTGTCCAGAGGTCCCCGATGGTCCGGGCTGGTCATCAGGTTCCAGGTCGACAGAGCTGCTGTCCTTACTGCGGACCTGTTCTGGGGGTGGGATGGACATATCTGGACCCTCCTGGCCGGTGTGTTGGCGTTCGGGCCCTGCAGGGGTGAAAGAGTATGTTTATTGCTTCTGTGTGTTCCGTGGTGTGCGATTTGTGGGTGCCCTTGTCCCCCAGTGCTGGCATCCCCTTGTGGCAGGAGTTGTGAGGGTGGTTTGTGGGGGCGATGGGTATGTGCAGTGGTCATGCATAGGTGATGTGTGTCCATGGTTTGTGTTGGCATTCAGGGTTTGGTTTTGGGTTGGGTGGGTTGTGCTGGTGAGACATTGGCAGGGAGGCTGTGTGCTGGGGGGTTGGGGGTGAGGGTGGGGGTGTGGGTTGGCATGCTGGTGGTTGGGGGGGGGGTAGTTGAGACTAGACTTACCAGAGTCCATTCCTCCGCCTACTCCAGCGAGGCCCGCAGGATGCAGGATGTTAAAGACCTCTTGCTCCCATGCTGTGAATTCGGGAGGGGTGGGTGGGGGTCCGCCGCCAGTCCTCTGCACAGCGATGTTGTGTCTGGAGACCATCGACCGTACCTTCCCCCGTAGGTCGTTCCAGCGCTTTCTGATATCTTCCCGGTTTCTGGGATGCTGTCCCACAGCTTTGACCCTGTCGACAATCCTCTGCCATAGCTCCGCCTTCCTGGCTATGGTGGTGTGTTGCACCTGTGTGCCGAAGAGCTGGGGCTCTACCCTTATGATTTCCTCCACCATGACCCGGAGTTCCTGGTCAGAAAACCTGGGGTGTCTTTGGGGTGCCCTGGGGTGGTGTGGATGAGGTGTGGGGTGGTGTTTGCGGTGATGTGAGTGGTGGTGTGTGGTGATGTGTGCGTAGATGTGGTGTGGTTGATGATGTTGGGTTCCTGTGTGTGTTGGGGTTTTCGATTGCTGTTCTCTCTCTCGCTCTCTCTCTCGCTCTCTCTCGCCTTCTCTCCGATTTCCAACTAGTGAGGGTTTGTGGGTGATGTGGGTGTGTGTTTTATAGTTGCTTGGATGTGTGGGGGTGGTGTTTGTATGTGTATCAGGTGTGTGTATTTCAAATTGTCCAATGTGGCTGGGTTTTGGAGCCTGGGTGTGTATTTTGACCGCGGCGGTGTGGACCGCCAATGGAATACCGCGGCTGAAAGACCGCCGCGTGGATTGGTGGGTCGTAATGGCATGGGCGTGTTTGTGTTGGCGTGGCAGTGGAGGTTTGGTCATCTCCAGTTTATCGCTGCCCGCTGATGAGGCGGCCTTCCGTGGATGTCGGGTTTTTGGCGGCTTGGCAGTTGTTGGTCAGAATTACCGTGGCGGGTTTCCGCGGCCGCGGCAGTAGAATGGCGGTCTTCTGACCGGCGGTAAGGGCCTTTTACCGC
Source organism: Pleurodeles waltl (assembly GCF_031143425.1). Classification (NCBI taxonomy): domain Eukaryota; kingdom Metazoa; phylum Chordata; class Amphibia; order Caudata; family Salamandridae; genus Pleurodeles; species Pleurodeles waltl. The sequence continues at coordinate 584,091,515 of NC_090446.1, forward strand.
CGAGGTCAGAATGACCCCCAATATGTACAAAAGTAAGCCCCCTGACATCCCATGAAATGAAACCTCCTATGTTCCATTATGTGATCTGTAGCCAAGGAATGTCATCATTCAGTCCTTCTATGTGTGTCTTAAGGTGATATGCCCAACATTGCTCCCTACTGAGCAAGGTTTGTAATATACTACCCCAGGCGGGTATATATACTTTCTCCAGTACTACCCATCTGACCTCGTCCTCACTGTGTTTGGTCTCCAGCAAGTAGGTCTTCATTTTTGTACCATCCTTCTTGCACCTGATATTGCTTCTCTGTTCATTGATCCGGATATTGACTTTGTGTGAGGTCATACCCACAAGACCACAGAGGCATGTGATCATACACACATCAATCTCTGTATTGCAGTTAGCATGGGATCTGATAATATAAGGGTGGCCAATTCCAATATAAATCTTCTTATAAGTATTGGTGAATTTACAAATTGAGCATCTCCCACATGGAAAGTGGCCTGTGACGGGAGGGAGGCATGTCATAGCCCGAGTAGAATTCTGTTTGATTTGTTTAGTAGGTACTAAATGGTCCCTGATGCTAGTACCTTTTTAAAAAAAAGAATAGGGGTAGGGTCCAAACATTGCCTGTGCTACGTAGGATTCTCCAATTCTTTGAAACAATCTTTCTGACTTTGTTGAAAAGGGTGGGCTAGGTGGTACATGTAGGGGGTTTGGATTGATTTCAAGTGAGGAATCTCTATTGTTGTTGCATGCACATTTTTTTCACCTTATTCAGTATTTTGTTGAATTGATTGTCAAAGCTTCTGTCTGTTCATTAAACATTTCCACCTTGGAACAGTTACATCTAATTCGGTATTGTCTGAGCGGAAGGTTGTCTCTCAGATGAACTGATTATCCCTCACTTTGGTATTAAGATCAATAAATTTAAAGATTTTATATCCAATGGCATGGGTAAGCTGGAGGAAGGGATCAATAATGTTAACTCATGGTAAATTCAAGGGCAGAATTCTTATTGCTCTTTCAAATGATGAGTATGCCGTCAATGTACCTGGGCCAGATGACAATCTGGTCTATAAATAGATTGGTAGGTGTAGAAAAATGCCACTGTTGGCATGGTTACCCCCTAACGTTTTGCCTTTTGTCAATGCTAGTTATGATTGAAAGTGTGCTGGGACCCTCCTAACCAGGCCCCAGCACCAGTGTTCTTTCCCTACACTGTACCTTTGTCTCCACAATTGGCAAAGCCCTGGCACACCGATAAGTCCCTTGTAAATGGTACCCCTGGTACCAAGGGCCCTGTAGCCAGGAAAGGACTATAAGGGCTGTAGCATGTTTTATGCCACCCTAGGGACCCCTCACTCAGCACATGCAACCTGCCTCACAGCTTGTGTGTGCTGGTGGGGAGAAAAAAGACCAAGTCGACATGGCACTCCCCTCAGAGCGCAATGCCCACAACCTGATGCCTGTGGCATAGGTAAGTCTCCCCTCTAGCAGGCCTTTCAGCCCTAAGGCAGGGTGCACTATACCACAGGTGAGGACATAGCTGCATGAGCCCTATGACCCTACAGTGTCTAAGCCAATTAAGTGCAGGGTAGCCATAAAGCGTATATGGTCTGGGAGTTTGTCAAACGCGAATTCCACAGTTCCATAATGGCTACACTGAATACTGGGAAGTTTGGCATCAAACTTCTCAGCACAATAAATCCACACTGATGCCAGTGTGGGATTTATTGAGAAATGCACACAGAGGGCATCTTAGAGATGCCCCCTGTATACCAGCCCAACTACTAGTGCTAGGCTGACCAGTTTCTGCCAGCCTGCCACATCTAGACTGGTTTCTGGCCACATGGGGCGAATGCCTTTGTGCACTCTGTGACCAGGAACAAAGCCTGTACTGGGTGGAGGAGCATCACACCTCCCCCTGCAGTGGTGAGTCTCAAAGGCTCACGCCTGGTGTTACAGCACCACAGGGCACTCCAGCTAGTGGAGATGCCCGCCCCCGGACACAGCCCCCACTTTTGGCAGCAAGTCGGGAGGAGATAATGAGGCACAAGGAGGGTGTAGCAACCCTCAGGGACAGTAGCCATTGGCCACTGCCCTCCAACCCTAAACCCACCCCTAAATTGAGTATTTAGGGGTGACCCTGAACCCAGGAAAACAGATTCCTGATGACCTGAAATAAGAAGGAGAACTGCTGACCTGAAAGCCCGGCAGAGACGACGGAGACAACAACTGACTTGGCCCCAGACCTACCGGCCTGTCTCCAGACTCAAGGAACCTGCAACAGCGATGCATCCAGCGGGACCAGCGGCCTCTGCCGACTCAGAGGACTGCCCTACAACCCAAAGGACCAAGAAACCCGCGAGGACAGAGACTCTGTCTAAACATCCAAGAAGAAACCATCTTTAATGGGACCCCAGCCTCACTCCGGAAGCGTGAGTCCCCAACACTCTGCACCCGACACCCCCGGCTCGTGTCCAGAGAAACCAACACTGCAGCGAGGACCCCCAGGCGACTCCAACGACTTGGACACCCTGAGACGACCTCCCTGCACCCCCACTGTGACGCCTGCAGAGAGAATCCAGAGGCTCCCCCTGACCATGACTGCCCGGTATCAAAGAACCCAACGCCTGGAAGAAGCACTGCACCCGCAGCCCCCAGGCCCGGGAGAAACCAACTACCGGTGCAGGAGTGACTAACAGGTGGCCCTCATTGTTGCCCAGTCGGTGGCTAGCCGGGAAAGCCCCCTTGTGCCCTGCCTGCTTCGCCAGAGTGACCCCCGGGTCCTTCCATTGATTTCTATCTAATACCTGACACATACTTTGCACATTGCACCCGGCCGCCCCTGTGCCGCTGAGGGTGTATTTTGTATGCCTGTTTGTGACTCCCCCAGTGCTCTACAAAACCCCCCTGGGTCTGCTACCTGAGGATGCAGGTACTTAGCTGCTAGCAGACTGGAACCGGAGCACCCCTAGTCTCCATAGGCGGCTATGTTATTTGGGCCCTACTTTGACCTCTGCACCTGACCGGCCCTGTGTTGCTGGTGCTGGGTGCTTGGAGTTGACTTAAACCTGGAGACTGAACTTGCAAGTGCTTTACTTACCTGATAAACTAACTTGTACTTACCTCCCCCAAGAACTGCTGATTTTTGCAGTTTCCACTTTTAAAATAGCTTATTGCCATTTTTGACAACACTGTGTACATTACTGTTTTAATTCAAAGTTCCATCTTTACCTATGCCAAGTACCTTACAATGTATGTACTTACTTGAATTCTGAATCTTGTGGATCTTAAATAAATTAAGAACCTTTGACCCTGTCACCAGACAGGTCGCTCCCCCCATCTGCCACGCTGCCCCCTGTGGGTTGAACCTCCGTTGCCGCTTTTGCCGCCTGACTACTCGCTCCCTTTTTTCTGTACCCCTGCGCTTGGCTTCTGTGCCACTTCGTTTTTTTCATTCTGTGCCCCTGTGTTTTGCTTTCTGTACCCCTGTGCTCTGTTGTCCCTCTCCCGCCGTTTTTTCCCCGGGTTTTCCCCTGGGTTTTTCCCTTGCTGCTGAGCCCCTGCTGCCCCGCCCCCTTCACTCCCATTGGCCGCCCCGCTCCCACTTCCCAGCTGCTCCTTCCTCCCTCTGCCCTCATATGGAGGCCGCGAAGTGGGCGCGCCGCTGGTGCGCCGAAGGCGCACCTAGGGCAAGCCCGTCTGCGCCCGTCCGTGCCTGGACTGCACCCAGCACCAGAACCCCTGGAACCCGCACGCCCCGCAACGCCAGACTGCACTACGACGCAAGCACCCTCCACGCACTCAACACCAGACGAGACCACCCCTGCTACCGGGCCACCCCGAAACGCACCCAGGGGCCTTTCCCCTGCCGGAACTGCAGATTCACCAGCATCCAACCCTCCACACCACCAGCCAGAGAACCCAACCACCTCCGCTGCATCCTCCTCAACACCCGCTCCGCTCGCAAGCACGCCATCGAACTTTGGGACCTCCTAGACTCCACTACCCCCGACGTCGCCTTCCTGACGGAGACCTGGCTGAAAGCCCCCTCAGCACCAGACATCGCCATAGCCATCCCACAGGGCTACAAGATCTCCCGCAGAGACCGCACCAACGGAGTGGGAGGAGGAATCGCCATCATCCACAAAGACTCCATCAAAATCTCAACGACAGCACATGCACTTCCAGATCCACACCGACCCCAACACCACCCTCAGAGGAACTCTCATCTACAGACCTCCCGGACCCCGCCCACAGTTCATTGACACCATCGCCGACCTCATCAGCACCCACGCCCTCGCTTCCACGGACTACATCCTCCTCGGGGACCGGAACTTCCACCTCGAGAACAACAACGATACCAACTCCACCGCCCTGATCGACAACCTCGCCAACCTCGGACTCAAACAGCTCGTAACGACACCCACTCACGCCGCTGGACACACGCTCGACCCCATCTTCTCCACAAGCCCCCACGTCTCCTTCAACCACACCACCGAACCACACTGGACCAACCACAGATGCGTCCACTTCACCTTCAGAAAACCCACCACACACCACCGCACCCAACAGCTACCACGCCGCTGCTGGGGCAAGGTCACCGAGGACCAACTGACTACCACCCTCGCTCTGAGACCACCCACCGACCCCACCGACCCAGACACTGCCACGACCAACCTCACACAGTGGATCAACGACTGCGCCAACACCCTCGCCCCTCTCAAGACCTTTACAACCAACCACACCAGCAAGAAAGCCGCCTGGTTCACCGAGGACCTCCGGATCTCCAAGCACGCCTGTCCGAAGCGGGAGAAGAAATGGCTCCACGACCGAACACCAGACAACCACACAGCCCTCAAGAGTGCCACCCGCAAACATCAGCAACTCATCAGGACTGCCAAGAAGACCGCCTAGACAACAACGCACACAACACCAAAGAGCTCTTCAGCATTGTGAAAGAACTCTCCAACCCCAGCTCCATCACTAACGACATCCCGCCATCTCAAGACCTGTGCGACTCCCTGGCCACCTTCTTCCACCGCAAGATCGCCGACATCCACGACAGCTTCAACCCCGACCCCCCCGCACCCACCACCGAGTCCACCACCCCTGTGACTACCACTCGCACCAGTCGCCTGACCATCTGGTCCAGCGTCAGCGACGAAGACACCATCAAAACCATGAACTCCATCCACTCCGGATCCCCATCGGACCCCTGCCCTCACCACGTCTTCAACAAAGCCAGCGCAGCCATCGCGCCCCACCTCAGGAAAACAATCAACTGTTCCTTCGAGACAGCAACCTTCCCAGAAAGCTGGAAGCACGCCGAGATCAACGCCCTTCTGAAGAAGCCCAAGGCGGACCCCAAGGACCTCAAGAACTTAGGTCCCATCTCCCTGCTCCCTTTCCCGGCAAAAGTGACCGAGAAGATTGTCAACAAACAGCTGACCCGCTACCTCGAAGTCAACAACATCCTGGACCCGTCCCAATCTGGTTTTCGCAGTAACCACAGCACCGAGACCACCCTCATCGCCGCCACTGACGACATCCGGACCCTGATGGACAAAGGAGAAACAGCCGCCCTCATCCTCCTGGACCTATCAGCAGCCTTTGACACGGTCTGCCACTGCACCCTATCAGCACGCCTCCATGACGCCGGTATCCAAGAGAAGGCCCTGGCCTGGACTACATCCTTCCTCTCCGGCAGAACCCAGAGCGTCCGCCTCCCACCCTTCCGCTCCAAAACCACTGAGATCATCTGCTGCATCCCACAAGGATCCTCCCTCAGCCCGACACTGTTCAATATCTACATGGCCCCCCTTGCCCACGTCGCACGACAACACAACCTCAACATCATCTCCTACGCCGACGACACCCAGCTGATCATATCCCTCACCGAAGATCCCCACACCGCCAAAGCTAACCTCCACCGAGGAATGAAGGCCGTAGCCGACTGGATGAAGGACAGCAGACTGAAGCTGTACTCAGACAAGACGGAGGTCCTCATTCTCGGACCCACCCCATCAGCCTGGGACGACTCTTGGTGGCCCACGTCACTAGGCACAGCCCCGGAACCCACGGACCACGCACGCAACCTGGGGGTCATCCTCGACTCCACTCTCTCCATGACCAGGCAAGTCAACACCGTCTGCGCGTCCTGCTTCAACACCCTCCGTATGCTCCGCAGGATCTTCAAATGGATCCCCCTCGACACGAGAAAAACCGTTACCCAGGCCCTCATCACCAACAGACTCGACTACGGGAACGCCCTCTACTCAGGAACTACAAACAAGCTCCTGAGACTACTCCAACGCATCCAGAACGCCTCTGCCCGACTCATCCTCGATGTCCCCCGCCGCAGCCACATCACACTCCACCTGAGAGGCCTGCACTGGCTCCCCGTCAACAAAAGGATCACCTTCAAGCTCCTGATCCACGCACACAAAGCACTGCACAACACCGGACCCACCTACCTCAACAACCGACTCAGCTTCCACACCCCCACCCGAAGCCTCCGCTCAGCCAACCTCGCCCTCGCCACAGTCCCCCGCATCCGAAAAACCACCGCCGGCGGCAGATCCTTCTCCTACCTCGCCGCCAAGACCTGGAACACTCTTCCCACCATCCTACGACAGATCCAGGACCTGCTGGCCTTCAGAAGACTCCTCAAGACCTGGCTCTTCGACCAGTAGCACCCCCCCTCCCCAGCACCTTGAGACCCTTGTGGGTATGTAGCGCGCTTTACAAATGCAGTGATTGATTGATTGATTGAAGAAAATGATATTTTTCTATATAAAAACCTATTGGCCTGGAGTTAAGTCTTTGAGTGTGTGTTCTCATACATTGCTTGTGTGTGTACAACAAATGCTTAACACTACCCTCTGATAAGACTACTGCTCGACCACACTACCACAATAGAGCATTAGTATCATCTATTATTGCCACTATCAACCTCTAAGGGGAACCCTTGGACTCTGTGCACACTATCTCTGACTTTGAGACAGTATATACAGAGCCAACTTCCCACATTGGTGGATCAGCTGTGGGGTCTGAGACTTTGCATTTGCTGGACTACTCAGCCAATACCTGATCACATGACAAAATTCCAAAAATTGTCATTAGAAATTGATTTTTGCAGTTTGACTAGTTTTCTAAATTTTTAAAAGTCCTGCTAGGGCTTTGTGTAAGTCCCTGTTAGCATTTCTTTTTAAGTGTAAAAGGTTGTAAAAGTTAGGATTTAAGTACTAAAGTAGTTTTTAGTTTCTTAAAAAGTAATCCCAACTTTTAGAGTCATAGGGCCTGATTACAACTTAGGAGGAGGGTGTTAATCCGTCCCAAATGTGATGGATTTACCACCCGCCGTAATACGAGTCTATTATATCCTATGGAACTCATAATACGGTGGGCAAGATATCTGTCTTTGAGTCTTTGAGTGTGTGTTCTCATTCATTGCTTGTGTATGTACAACAAATGCTTAACACTACCCTCTGATAAGCATACTGCTCGACCACACTACCACAAAATAGAGCATTAGAATTATCTCTTTTTGCCACTATCGTACCTCTAGGGGGAACCCTTGGACTCTCTGCACACTATTTCTTACTTTAAAATAGTATATACAGATCCAACTTCCTACAACGGGGCACTGCACTGGGGCCCCTGCACTGCCCTTGCAAAGTGCATGGGCAGTGCAGGGGCCCCCAGGGGTGCCCCGTGGCACCCCCTCCGCCAGCCTTTCCCTGGCGGGAAAGGCTGGTGGATATGGAAACATTATCAGAGGGGTAGCGCAGCTACCCTGTCGGATAGTGTTTCCACTCACCGCCAGGCTGCCTGACGGTGGAAGCCTGGCGATGAGTGAGGGCTGCCGATGGTGGCCCTCAACAGGTTCATTATGTGGCGGGTTGTCCCGCCATCCAGGCTGGCGATTTCAGCCGCCAATGCCGGGGTGGCGGGTCAACCCGCCATGCTCATAATGAGGGCTTTAGTCTTCTGGACTGGTTCCGACACAACAGCAGACTTGGGCAGTGCTGCAGTCATGTAGTTCACTTGTGAGACACATGGACCACCAGCATGTGCCATTGCCGGCTTTGGTCAGGCCTACCACTTGTATACACATGTCTGGGTACCTTTGTAGCAATGACAGGGATAAGTGAGGAAGATCAAAATGCCCGGTTCAGCAGTACTGTGATTCCTTCCAACCGTATGCTGAGGTCAATTATGACAGTACCTTCTGCAACCAGTTCCTCCTGCAGGGTTGGTGCTTTCCATAATCAAAGATCAGACATAGGTCAATGCACACACATGGAATTAGTGTGTGGCATGATCAAAAAACTGTTTCACAGGTATATGTAGTTCAGCTATACAAGGCAGCGTATAGGACTGTACATCATACAGAGGACATTACCGTTCTAACAAAAGGATTCTAGGAGTTCTTCAAAATAATGGTCCTGATTTAATTTGTCAAGAGGCTTATCCTCAAATAGCCTATGGTTTCTGCATTGTCTGCAATAGAGGGACAGGGAATTGTGCCTTCCGGGATTCCAGATATACCATAGGCCTGCTCACTTAAGGAGATTTAATGGCTGGTTTCTTATGACTACAAACAAGGTCTGGCCTCACACTGGACCAAGTAGTGAGTGGTAAGTTTCTCAGAGACTTAGATGGTGTTAGACCTGGCATCCTTGGTGTGGTTTCCCCTGACTTTTTTGTCTTCAGACCTCGTTTTTGCTGGCTTTAGGACACTGGCCATGTTACCACTGCTAACCCATGCTAAAGTGCATGTAGTCTCTACTTAAAACATTGTAATATTGGCTTATCCACAATTGGCACATTTAATTTACTTTTAAGCTTTAAGCCCCTAGTAAAGTGCACTATCTGTGCCCTGGGCCTGTAATTTAAATGCTACTAGTGGGCATGCAGTGATTATTTCTCCCACTTAAGTAGCCATTCAACATGTCTCAGGTGTGCCATTACAGAGCCTGTTTATGGAATTTTAAACTGCCATGTCGACTTGCCAAGTTAACTCTTGCCAGGCCCAAACCTTCCTGTTTAATACATATAAGTAACCTCTACAATAGGCCCTAGTCAGTCCAATGACAGGGTGCAGTATATTTAAAAAGTTGGATACGCACTTTTAGGTTTTACATGTCCTAGTAGTGAAAAACTCTTAACTTTGTTTTTCACTACTGAAAGGCCTATCTCTTTAATAGGATAACATTAGGATTGCCGTATTATATTTTCATGTCTTTGGAATCACAATTTAAAGTCACAACTTATGGTTAAGTCGGATTTTAAATTGTAATTCAGAAAATGCCAATTATTGAAAGTTGGCATTTTCTTACTTCAGCCATTTGTACCTACTGCCTGTCTCCAAAAACACATCTCGGTGGGGTGACAGCTGAGCTTGGGCATTCCCGCTAGACAGTCACACACAAAGGGAGATTAGGTGGGACTGATGGGCCAATCACAGCCCGATTAACCTTCCTGGGCAGATGGGAGGGAGGAGCTTACACTTACACCTGAATGGGCTGTGTCCTGTCTCCACACAAGGAATTTGGCCCTCGTGGACACGTTTCTAAAGGAAATGCACTTTTCAGGGCTGAGTAGTGAAGCTGCAGCCCTTTTGATACGCCCAATCATCCCGAAGGAGCAGTAAAAGAGCTACCTGGTTTGAAGGCCCCTGTAAAGATGGCATTGGGGCGGAGTTCTATAAGTGCTCATGCGCTTTATTAGCAACCCCTTTCTCTGATTTATTTAACTCAATCCTGGCTGGAGGCTCAGCCCCATCCTCTTTTAAGAAAGGAGTTTTAGTACATTTCTTAAAGAAAGGGAAGGCTGAGACAGCTACATCATCATATAGGCCTATGACACTCTTAAATATGAATTATAAGCTATTCACAAAAATTCCATTTAACCGTGTTAATGTTGTGTTGGGGTTATTGATTCACCCTGACCAAAAAGTTTTATTAAAGGTCGCAGCCTGAGAGCTAATACATATCATTTGGACAAATGTATTGATCTGGTCACTACTGACAATATCCCCACTGCTATAATTTCATTAGATGTAGAAAAGGTGTTCAACCTTGTGAGCTGGGATTTTCTGTGTAAAATCTTGGAGAAGTTTAAATTCCCAACCCAAATCACAGGGTTGATAGCCAGACTGTATGAGAACATGCCGGCTCAAATAATAATAAATATCTCAAGCGCTGGGACAATGTTTTCGAGTAGTGGGTCCCGTCAGGGTTGTCCCCTATTCCCAACCTTATTTGCCCTGTTTATAGAGCCCCTATCTCAATATATTCAGTCGCATAATGGTATCAGATCCCTATTCCCAGGTGCTGCAAAAATAAAGTTATATGCTGAAGACGTTGCTCTGTATTTACTTCAGGATAAGCAGAAACATTGAGACAGTGTTGCAAGCAATGCGGAGGTACACAAGACTGAGGGCCTCATTAAGAGTTTGGCGGGCAGTGGAGGCCGCCTGCCAAACTCTTTAGGTCAGAAGACAGCTAGTCCGGTCTTCGGCCCTCTGGCCCTATTAAGAGTTTCCCGCTGGGCCAGTGGGCAGAAACATAATTTTCACTCTCTGGCCCAGCGGGAAACTCACCACAACATTGACGCTGGCTCGTAATCGAGCCGGGGGCAATGTTGCGGTGTGTCGAGTGCAACAGCAGCCGCTGCGAAAGCACAAGGGGCCTTTCCATAGGAACCCCACCACTGCCCATGCCAAGTGAATGGGCAGTACAGGGGCCCCCATTGGGCCCCCGACACCCATCTCCACCAGCCTTTGGATGGCAGTGGAACCGCCATGCAAAGGCTGGCGGACACGGGGTCGTAATCCCCAGGGCAGTGCTGCTTGCAGCGCTGCCCTTGCGGATTAAGACCGCAGACACCACCAGGCTGTCGACCGGCGGCAACCTGCGGTGCTGGCGGACGGTCTGTGGTGCTTTTGCCACGGTCAAAATGTGGAGGCCGGACCGCCGCATTGGCGGCGGTCTGACCGTCACTGCGGCCCTGACAGTTTCATGACCGCCAGGGTCCTAATAATGGCCTGAGTCTTTGTTGTTTAATAACTCTATGGAGGTCTTACCTTTGGATGTCAGATGTAATTACAGTGCCCACACCAAGAGATACCTTGGGATATTTTACTCTGATTCTGTCTTTAATAGTTATTGTTTAAATTTTGCCCCACTTTTAACTACAATCCACTCTCTTCGCCCTTTGGAAATCCCTCGCTATTTCCTTGATTGGATGGATGTCATTAATAAAGATGTTGATCCTTCCTCTCATATTTCTCTTAATATTTGTTCCATGTAGATTGGAAGCAGGGTTTATCGTACGTTGGTGAGTAGCTTTTCAACATTCATATGGGGTAATAAATCCCCCAGGGTAGTTTAAAGATACTTCAACTGCCTAAGACCGAGGGTGGTTTGGCATTTCCCTATCTCAGGACTTACTCTGCGTCTATTGCAGTACAGTTACGCCCCTTTACTATGCAGAGGTCTCAGTTCAACAACTTTTTGATTTTACTTATGCTTGACAGCTGCAATATAGCCAGTTTGTCGAGAGCTATCTATGAACCCAAAATACTAAAGAAAGTATAAGGCCCTGTCCAATATTATTGCTGTGAAGCAATAATTTGTTTGCAAATGTAAAATTCCTGTGATTCATGTTGAAACCCCCTTGGTGTGCTATTCCCATCTTTCTCCCTCTCTCTCGCCATTTGCCATTAAGAAGTGCCCAAAGATCCATAGTTTTAATATTGGAGATTTCCTGGAATAACTGCGAACCCTTGGGTCGAAATGTTGAAGCCCTATAAGTGTCTGTATTAAGGCCTGAATCCCCCCATTAGCCTTCTAGGAAATCTGTATACTTGCCCTTTGTGATTTGAATTATATTCAACCTGACTTTCCACCTGTCACATATCACTTTGCACAAGGCCTTTCGTCTCATTAATGCACATGTTGGAGCAAACTCAAATGACATGTACATGAGATTTTCATGTACATTATTTACAATACATGCTTTGTGCAGTATTTCCGTCCCTGGCTGTGTGCTTTCTTTTTTCTTCCTTCATTTATATGTTGAGTCATGCTTTTGATTTACCTTAAATACTGGTTTTCCTGAATTGCTTCTGTCACAGACAGGACTATTTTGGTGAATGTACTACTTATTTCATCATGGGAATCCGGTTGGTGGCAGGATTCACTATCCCCTTCACTAGTGGCTGGAAATAACGTCAGACAAATGGGTACTCCTGGTTGCTCAGTTGGGCTACGCCCTTCCATTGCTACAGACCCCATCAACCTTGAAACTCTCCCCCAATCGGCTGATGGAAGACCATCTCTAGCTATTACAGCAGGATGGATTGGCTCTTTTGGATAATGAACCATTGAAAGGGTACCAGCATCAAAAGTAGGTCATGGTTGCTATTCCTGCTACCTTTTGGTGCCTAAGGCCTAGGTCCCATATTCGACCTACACCCTCTGAATTACCTCCTGAAAAAGCAAAAAGTTCAAGATGTTCACCTTGGCTCAGGTATTATCTGCCCTTGACACTGGAGACTGGATGGTAGCGTTGCATTTGGAGGACACCTAATTCCATATTCCTGTTCTGCCTGCCCAAAGGCGTTACCTGCGGTTCACAGTAGGCCAAAAACATTACCAGTTGGCTGTGCTCCCTTTTGGCATCACTAGCACCCTTTTGGTGATCACCAAGGGGATGGTGATGGTTGCAGCACACCTGTATAGGTCAGGGGTTCCAATTTTCCCCTATGTTGATGACTCTGTTGAAAGCAGGATCACTGCAGCCAGTCGTCTCCTATCTCCAGACTACCCCTAACACAGAAACACTAGAAACATGCTGAAGTCATACCCGACTCCCTCTCTGCTATTCTGGATGAAGTGCATTTTTAGGCTTATCCTCTGGAACAGCAAGTCCAGGATATTCAGGCTATGATTCTGATGTTTTAGCCTCTAGCCTGTATTTTGGTAAGACTCGCTCTGAGGCTGCTGGGTCTCATCACCTCCAGCATCCTGTTGGCAAAACATGCCCAAAGGCATATTCAGGCCTGCAATGGGACATGAGGACCCAGTGGTCACAAAATCAGGGGAATCTCTTTGATCCAGATATCGAGAGGGACTGCACAAGGTATGCATTTATGCCTCACGGACCATGATTGGGTCAACAATGGGCTTCTATCCCTTCCCCACCCAGAGCTCACAGTGGTGACAAATGGCATCACTTCTGGGTTGAGGTATTCATCTAGGAAAGGTGGTGTTCAGAGGGCTCTGGTCTCAGACGGAGTCTCAGCTTCACATCAACTTGTTGGAACTGAGAGCAATCCAAATAGGATTGAAAGCCTTTCTTCCTTCCATCAAGGGAAGGCTAGTTCAAGTGTTTACGGACAACTATACAAGATAGGGGGATACAAAACTGTATCTCCAACAGAATGGGCGAGAGATTGTTTATAAGGAGAGAAGATACGTACTCCCAACTATTTCACACAAATACCGTAGCGTATCCTCACCCACTGTCCAACGCTGGGCATCCCTAATCGCTCACCATCTGCACACGAAAATAAATTATTTCTTTTGCAAGTCCCTCACCCATTCTAGAAGTGTCATGTTGCATTTGAGGGCCTTCATCTTGGTCCCTTTAAGATCAGGATGGGCTCCACCATATTCCAGGAAGTACTTTGAATATTAGGAGGTGGGGTCCTAGAGAATAAAAAAACATTATGCATCCCAGGTTTCCCCTTTATTGCTTAGGTATTGTTAAAAACTATGCATGGGTAAAAAATGGGGACAATCACCCTGTAACCCTAATCATTTGTCAACATGTTTCAGCCTGTTGTCACTGAACAATCAGGGTCCTTGGGCTTTCATCAGGACAGGCTCATGCTCTGGGTTTCAATAAGCCTATCTATATCTAATTAGACAAGACAGACACACATAAAACACAGAAGCGTGAAAAAACAGGCCTACTAGCCTGTAGTATGGGGAAACTTTCCACTTCTCAGTCCTGCGGGGAAACACACAATACATACACATTGGTGAAGGTACTACCACCACAATTGCCCTGAATTTAAGAACACAGTGGCTTCAGCAGAACCACATGAATATGGTTGAGGGAAGCCCGAAAAACCCTATATGAATGTGGGCTCATATCCTGCAAAAAGGCAAGAAGGGTTCTCTCAAGGGATCCAGCAAATATACCCCAATATAGGCTCCACATTAGTGGTGCCACTCGCTATTTGAACTGAAATTATTTGTGACCGCAACTTAATTTGCTTTTATTTTACTTTCAGGTGTCACACTACTTTCAGTAATATGCAATTAATAAATGAATACAGATGAATACAGATATGCATGACTATATAGATACACAAACATTTGCTGTACAGCTGATGACCAATAGTTTGATGTCAGTCCTTGATATATATTCAAATTAAAGGTGTCTTTTGGCTAATTTGAAAACAAGAGTCCACCCTATGGTAGTTCCATCAATCCATCGGTCAGACTTGACTAGGGATGTAGCACCAGATCACAGTCCCAAGGGTCAGGGTTGATTTAATCCTTGGATTTTATATCATTGTGGATTGTGAAACTCCTCATGATATGATGGTTGACCCGTGTCAGCCCCCTCCTTTAGGGCCTCCTCAGGACATACCAAGGATGTGGAAACACAATAACTATACCTTAAAACAAAACAACTTGTACATGTACATAGTTACATATAAAGACATCAAGGCCTACATTATGACTACTGCTGGGGCAACTGCCGCCAAAAGACCAGTACACCGCTGCCAGCTGTATTATGAAACATAATACGGCCTGGCGGTGTTCTGCAGGCGGGCGCTGCTGGCGGTAACAGCGCCCTGTCCCGTCTCCTGCCAGAAGACCCCTGGATCCAGGTAAGTTGGGTTTCCGACAGGAGAGGGGGTTTGGGGTGTTGTGTGTGTGGGGGTGTGTGCATAAGTGTGTGAGTGTGTGCGTGAATGCAAATGTATGTGTAGTGTTGTTTGCGTGCATGTATGCATGTGTGAGAATACATGTATGAATGGATATATGAATGCGTGTCTGCATGTCAGTGTGAATGTGGTACAGATGTGTGCATGGATGAATGGATGCATGTGTGTATGAATGCGTGTAAGCCTGTGTGAGTGAGTGTGTGTATGCACGCTGCGTGTCTGCGTGTGTGTGTGTAGGGGGTGGGGATTGGAATGGGGGAGCGTGGATGGATGGGGGCAGGGGGCATCTGGGGAGTGTTTGGGAGGGAGGAGGCGTCCAATCAGTGACAGGGAAGGAATTCCCTGTCACTGATAGGGTCTAGCGCAATGGTTTTTGTGGTATTATGAATGCCACGAAAACAATGGCAGTAGGCAGGGTCAAACTGCCTGAGGCGGTACAATAGCGGCCTCTGGGCTGGAGATTCGGTCGGAGTGGTACATTGGCGGGTTGGCTCAAGCCAACCTGCCAACGCATAATGTGGCAGTATGTACCTCCAGCCTGTTGGCGGTACCACCGCCACATTACCACTGACCTCCGGGGTCCAAATGACCCCCCAAGTGACCAAAAAAGGCACAACACTTTGCACATGTAGACAGGTACAGCTAACTGTATTTAAACTGAATTAAATTAAAAAATCAGTTCTGACAGAAATAATAATTTGTCCCTGCACACTTGTGAACCAGTGCCCCTTTGTCTCAATAAGAGCCTCAATTATGTCGTTATTGTTCAGACCAGTAGACCCGAAAGACCATGGTTGAAAACAGGGGCCAATTCCCACTGTAAAAGTGTCAGATCCTAACCCCATGAATGTCCAGACCATAGCAAGGAGCAATAGCTCAGTGGTAATGTCATGAATGTCCAGACCATACCAATCCAATTTACTCACCCACGGATTTCATACTAAGTACCTATCTAACCGATAAAGTGTTGGAAATAAACTTTTGGACAATATCCTCTATGGAAAACGGTGAGAGTACAAATTAATAAAATTAACTTATTGACACCTATCACCTCATGAGTGTCATGTTCCATCATATGCAGCTCCCTTACACTACAACTGCTGGCATTCGGATTCTCTCATCCAAAAGGGCACACCAATATCCACTTTAGATGGAGAAAGTTAGTTTCTATTATGACAGACAGAGAAAATAAATGTGTGGGTATTAAAATCATCTCACGGTCACTGAAGCGTTCTCAAGGGGCATGTGAAAAAGTATTAGTTGAGATCACTGCTGTTAAGAATCAGTGCAGGTTCTCCTACTAATTACTAGATACTGGCTAAGCTCCCCAAGATACCCAGGTATCAGAGACCTCATAACAGCAGCAGGTCATCTCTGTATATACAAGTAAGTCAGACTCCAACAAACAAGGGGACAGGGAAGGCAATATTTGGGAACCAAACCAAAGAAACACAACAAAAGTGTGGGATGCTATGTAGGTGAATTAACTATTAAAGCAGGAAGTCAATGCAACTACAAATTGTTGCTAGGCAAAGGTGTCCTAAAGCAAAGGTGTTTGTACCACTCTCCCTTAACTAACCCAGAAGTATCTTATGAAAAGAGAGCTCTGCTCACATAGAGGTTAGTGGTCTTGCTTCTGGCTTTCCAGCACCCTGCTATCCACAATTTCCCCTCTCTTTCCTGTCGGAGTTTATTGACCTAAAAAGTAACACATATGGACTTAGTAACTATCTCCTGTCCCTTTTTTGGACATCTTCCCCTTAAACTCCTGATCCATAACCTTTCATAGGGAATGATGTGGTCAATCACACCATATATGCTGAAAGTTTCCCAGAAGTCGATATCCCTTCCAGCACAGTGGCGTAGCAGTGCAATAGAATGTATAGAGTTTTGCTGGGTGGAGACATCAAAGGTCACCTTGTAGTAGGCTTCACATCATAGGATGCTAGTGGGTCAGTGGATCTTTTATCAAGGTCATGACAAAGGTATTTCCATTGTTCTTCACTCACATCCCTCCCTAATATTTAATTCCATCTGTCCATATAAGTATCCACTAAGGTCTTGAATTTTTTTAAGCAAATGCCCTTCAACTCACAAGAAATGGATACAAACATTTCAAATGGGATGCACTCTTGGGTCAATACCTCCATTACTATAGGATTCATTATCCAGTGCCAGAGCTAAACATAGTGAAATAATTCACTTTCATCCTGTCTGTCGTTTTGCTTACAAATTTTAAATAAATTGATATTGACCTTATAGAAATATGTTGGTTAATATAAGGTGTACTTTCACCCTCCACTTATGAAACAATCCCAACACCAGTGCATAGGGGTTAAAATCAATAGAAATGTGTGGAAATAGCAATAAAATTAGACCCATTCATAAACTGCCAGCATCCCAGAATGTCAGAGTGGTGTTGGTAGGAGAGCAGAGAAAAACAGGGGACCTGGGATTTCAGCTGTTAGAAACTAGGTTTTGGGTTGGCAGAGATATGCACCCTGTCCAAGCAGGAAACGCAGTCCTAGTCAGGGTGAGTCACAAACACACCCTAAATTAGCCTGTGCTCACCCCCTGGTAGTTTTGCACCGAGCAGTCAGGCTTAACGTGAGAGGCAATGTGTAAAGTATTTGTGCAACACTTCAAACAGTAAAACAGTGAACATACCTCACAAAAGATACCACACCTGGTTAGAAAAATAGTGCTTAATTTAATGAACAAAACAAGACCAAAACAACAAAAATCCAATAAGTAGAAGTTGAGATATGAATTTTTAAAGAATAAACATAGTTGTAGTACTCAGAAGCATACAGCACAAACCGGGACTATGTGATCACGCTAGACCAGGTCTAATCTGAAAAATCAGGCTGCTCCTTATGGAACATGAGTCAGATACAGGGACCAGCCTTGTCCCGCTGAAACAGTACCTTAGCTCAGAGCTGCATCGATGAAGAGAACAAGATGCATGGAGCAAGCAAAGGAGGCAATGCGTTGATCTCAAAGATGTAGGTGATCTGTCTGCATCAAGCCACTCAAAGTCTGAGATTTCGTCGGGAATGGCAGCAATGCATTGCACAGTCGGCAGTGTGGTATTTCTGATCTTTGCAGCAGCAGGGGTAGCATGTCGGCACAGCAGAGAAGGAGTCCAGCAGAGTCCAACAGAGTCACAGTCCTTTCAGCAGCACAGCAGTCCTTCTTCCTGGCACAATATCCATAGGTCCAAAAGTGTACTGAGTTGGTGGTGTTTGCGGTCCAGTACTTATAACCAATTGTGCCTTTGAAGTGGAGAGACTTCGAAGAGAAGCCTTTGAAGTGCACTGAGTCCCTACCCTTCCTGTCCTGGCTCCAGACTCACCACAAGGGAATTTACCCTTGTAAAGAGAGTAGGAATAACTTAAAATGAATTTCACTATCTTCAAATTGCCTCTTACTATCTCTCCCATTCCTGGATCTTTTATGCCAATAGTTAGATTTCGATTAGTTCTTTCCTTGCCTTCCGGGTTAAAAAATGACCCATTTTCTCACCCTCTTTGTACACCCGACAGTTGCTAGCCCCACTATTAAGAATTTCCTTACCCTGAAAGAACTCTTTCAGAGCTTCTTTCTTATCCTGCCAGGAATGCAAGGAACTTGGAGACTGCTCCAACAAAGCTTTACAATATGCCTCATTGGCCGCCCTTTGTAAACCATCCTGTTTTGTTTTTTATCCCTCTTTCTCTGGAAGACCAGAATGGAAATCATAGACCCCCGAATTGTGGCCTTAAAACCCTCCCGACCCATGGCCTCCCTCCACTGTATGATCATTAATCAGGAAAAAATGTTCGATCTCTCTTGCCAGGGACTAAACATAAGATTCCTGGCCAAGTAATGTCATATTCATTCCCTATCTCCTAGTTGCACTCAAATAGAATGTAGAAAATATTAGGACAATCACAGAATGGTCTGAAAAAGCCACTGTGTGGTATTGGAATAAGATATTTGAGGTAGTTAAAGGAGCTAGGCAAAAGTCTATTTGCAAGGCAGACCAGTACTTTTTAGTGTAGCAAGAGTACACTCTGGCTGTTGGATGTAGCTTTAAGCCATACTTACTGGTTCCTCAACCTTGAGCACAAGTCCAAAAAGGCCCTTTCTATATTCCTCTTAATTTGCCCACAGTTTGGATTAAAAGAGTCAAGCCCAGGCACAGGGAGATACTTGAAATCAGCACATATGATGGGTGTCTGGGGGAGATTGCATAACTCCAATAGCAAAGACTGAAGAGATTTGATGCTGTCATTAATCGGAGCATAGAAGTGAACAATAATATACTTTACATTTGAGATTACTGTGGGAGCTACAGTCAAAAACCATCCTCATCCCTTATCGGGGAAAGGCAACTGATCTTGGCTCTGCGAATGATTACCACTGCGGTCCCTGTATGAGCAGAATCTGCTGATGACAAAAACAGTGGCCGAACCAGGGATACCGTAATTATTTACCTTCCTTACCTCAAACCAGGTGCGTTTCTTGTATGAGGATGACAAGGCGATTAGGGAAGGCAACAAAGTAGACTGTATGGAATAGATATGAGAAACAAGCTTTGTTGCACAGTTTCGGTCTGTTGTACAGACCAACAAATGCAAATGGAATACAAAATAAGGAAAGTCAGCATAACATCGTCTGGCAGAAGTGATAGCTGTGAGAAAAAAAACTGTTTTGGAATTATGATTCCTCAGATTTCACTCAATTGTGGGTGTGTCGCTGTAGGAGACTTTTCTGCAGCTAAAGAGGAGGCTGAATTTACTCTGCTGCAACTAGTGTAGGGAGGTGTTAGCCTCTTTGGTTGATATGTCAGCATTTGCGTATACCTCGACCACTGGGAGGTTCTGGCTTATAGAATGCTTGACCTCAGGCCTATGGGTCTCAGAGTCTTTCTAATTTTGTGGTATTTTTTGAATTTCCTGGCCAAAGTGCGATCCAAACAGCATTGTCAAAGAATTCCATATCTCCCCACAAAGATAACAGCCGTTCAAAATGCAATAAGTCTACTACAAGCCTAATGTGTGTCGTTTTGCCTAGTAACTACTGACCATCACTGCAGGTTGTCAGAAGGCAGTTCCTGTTTACAGCATCATGATGCGTACAATGATGTTTTTACAGTTACTGCCTGAAGTTGCCCAAAAAACTCATTTAATTGTTGCACCAGGTTATATGTCACTTGTGAACTCAACTGCTTGCCCAATATGTGAGACTGTTCCCTTTCTCCATGCTTAGACAACGGTCTACTCACATTACTACCAACTCAGCCATGCACTTCATTGTTTTCACCGATGTAAACTAACGTTTACCACTTTACAAACACATTGTAGTTCCCCAAAACAGTTAGCTGCATAAATAGTAAATACCCAAGAAGCAGGCGTTCCTTCTGAGTCATCATCTTAACCAAACCCAAACGTTTCAGGCCGAGCCTGGACATGTGCTATCCCTACATAGATGTTTAGCAGATTCTACGGCAGCAGCTGAATAGTTAGCGTACACTTGTCCCTTTGTGGTACAGAACAAGCCTGTACCTAGAAGCTGGCATTTTCCAAGTGAAATTACATCATGTATTGAGCAATACCTCGTTATATGACATAGTTAACATTCAGAAGTGTGGGTGTTTGTTCCCATGTGGGTTTGCATCAATGGCATATATAGATGATCCTTACCTGTAACTTTTCTTCAAATGATACTTGCAGCGCATAAGCATTGGCTTCAGTAGCTGCGAACACACCCTGAATGTAACCGACCACAAACTTCCCCACAAACATGACTACAATTGTGAGCCACAGTTCGCTGAGCCATCTATTTCGGACAGTACCATATCCTGTTATGGTGAGGCGTGAGATGACCCAGTATAAAGCATTGATGTAAATGTCGCTCAACGTCCAGTTTATCGTGTCACCTGAAAGGAAATAAACTGGTTATTTCCGATGTTAACTTTGCTACTGAAAATGAGAATGCAAATATTTTCAGTGTTCATCCAGTTCCCAAGTGACTATAACACTATCACTTCTTGATTTACAGATTGTCTCAAACATAACAACTCTTTTTTCATATAATTATAATATATGTACTTTATAGATGCTAAAATTAAAATGCAGGACAGTATTAAAAATCCATTTCCAATGTAGTGGACAAAATTATCTTTGGAAGGTCACAGAAGAAACGTTTAACATTTTTGTAGGAAAACAAGAGTACAGACTAGCGCCGGACTGTCAAGTGGAGAGTCAAGTGGCAGATATATCTACACTGTTCTCTGTCACGTAAAGCATCACAGTGCAGCACACAGTATTGATAAAGTACTTATTTGTCAACGCCGAGCTCTGTTTGCAAGGGAGTAGACCTAAATGCAATAGCACTTTGTGTTACATTGCAATAAGTGGACCACCAGTGAGTGGTACATGGGCATGTCACTCTACCACCCATGGTTTTGAAGTAAAGACCCACCCAGTAAGCTTAGTAGACAGGGCTTTGAGCCAAAAAATAATGACCGACTACTTGAGGCAGGCGCTAACAAGGAAAAATATTTTTGTTTCTTATAACTTTTCATACATTGCATGTGAACTCCATTGTAAAGCATGCATCCAATGTAGGAAAAGTTATAAAGGTAGTCAAAGCATAGTATTTTGTACTGGAATGGAACCCTTCCAGTATAAAACATATGCTAAGATAGACATCACACACTGTAGTGCAAAGTAGTATGTGCGGCATTAGGCAGCCTTAAGGTGGGCCGGATGTGAAGAACATCATCAGGGGCATAGTTTAGTCAGTGAGATCCAGGGGAGAGGGGTGTAAATCTCAAATTTACCAACTAAAAAAGCAATGGGCCACAGGGTGAACGGATGAGATGACCAAGATGTGGGATGGATTGTTGCCAGGAAGAGCAGGGTCAATACAGGCATCTCAATAAAATCCAACTGCATTCTGCTGAATGGACCTCCTGCTCTTCCAATGTGGCTCAAATTGACCACTGTCCCTTTGTCCCCATTTGTTTGTTGACAAATGACGCAACAATGGCAAACTACTTTGTCAGCTTGTCTAAACTTTGGATTGAGCCAATTTTGTTTAAACAATTGAATCATAGCATCCCTCCCAACATGTGCTTAACCATGATGATATGTAGGTATTTGAGTCAACAAACTATTTAACAAGACCAATTAAACCTCTTCTGAAATCCACAGTTCACCCTCACGTTGGACACATTTCAATTTACCCATGATTTTTTCTCTTCCCTTTCAACATTGTCCTTTAATGCTTTCAATTCTTCCAAGGTATCTATAATATGTAATGTATAACTTGGGCACTTCTCGTCTTTCACAGGTAACAATTTCCATTTAGCTTTGAACGATATACAGTTCAATGCGCAAAACCTTGCGACTTGATCCGCATATCCATTTCCCACTGACACAAAATCTTGGCTGCTCACCTACAGCTACCTCTAGAGAGCCTGGCTTCTAGGCACTGCCTACATTTCACTAATAAGGGATAACTGGGCCTGGTATAAGGTGTAAGTACCTTCGGAACCCACTACAAACCAGACCAGCCTCCTACAGGCACTGTCAAGTTTGTTGCAGTGTCTACAATGGGTACGTCAGGGTAAATTCTTGGAATATCCATTTATGGCATAGGCCTCTTAACTGCCGAAGTAGATGTAGAATTATGGCTAACCTGTTCCTGGCTCTGGGTTGCCTCAACTAATATCAGGGCTGTAGGATCTACACTGCTGTTTGAACTCTCGTGCACTGCATATGGTGGAGGATGATTTCTCAATAACTGTAAAATGAATTAATTATCATCTGACTCTTCATTATATGTCAGAGACTTCCTAGATCTTGTGGAGTTCTGCTCTTTGTCATCGGAAGGATATGAATCCCTCTTTTTAGTGTCCTTTCTAGCTTCGTTCTCCTTCTCCTGTGTAATTACAGGAAACAACTTACTTCCCTGTAATGTCTTGGTTCTTCAACATTTCTTATCACTGTCCCATCTAGCCTCTGCTAGTGTCTTCTCAGCTTTTCTCATTTTCCTCTCAATTTTGTTTTGCTGTTGCTGTCTGGCTACTAATTCCCAAATTGCTAATGCCTCGAACTGTGCTGGTCTCGGAGTAGGTTTCAAATCATACAGCACCCTCCTCAAATTCTATAAGCTCCTTAAAATTAATGTTCCATTGGCAGGGAATGCTAAGCTCCCATCTTTCTCTGTCACTTTGCACCATTGTTTCAGCCAAAGACACAGCGCAGCACCCTTCTCTTCAAACACAATATAGGTGGGTGCACCTTCTGGCACTGTAATTTCCCCAATACTCTTTGAAATGTACATATCTACCCTTAGGGCACTCTTTAAACCTTTGAAAAATGTCATCTCTCTGACTTTCATGCTACCTTTCAATGAAAATAGGAAGTGACTTTCAATCCCCAAATCCTTTTTGCCGACCTTCTCAACCAATGACGCTTCACGGTTGTCCACCAATCCGTGCACAACTCTTCTCACTAACCAACTGATCAGTATAGGGAAAGGTGCGGAAGACATTGTGACACAAAGGGTTAATTAGCTTGAACAGTGTAGATGAGCGTGATGCCTGCCGAAGCCAGAGCAACGTGGAAGAAATTCACGATGTTCGCTTTCAAGCTTGTTTTCTTTTGACATGCCGTAGATAATCTTATTCGCAGCTGCATGTGTGAGAAACAGGCTGTGAAAGAGATTCAGTCCAACCTTGAGATCGAGACCACAGTAAAAGATGGAATGAAAACAATGGCCAGGGAATGGCAAGGCAGCCAAGAGACATGTACTGATAACATAGCTAGAAAATACTGGAAGGGGATAGAATCCAAGCTTCAGGTTACTTAAACACTGAAAGGTGGGTGAGGGAATTGAAGCTCGCAGATGGAGTTGTGAAACTGTCATCTTCAGACCCAGAGCTGCATCCCTGTTGTGCTGTTCCAAGACCGTGACGCTCGAGGGGGAGAGAGGTCCAAGCGGGCGGTAGAGGGCTTCCCAGCATTTCGTGGACTAAGTTAAGTTCCACCCAGGGATGAAAAGCTTTTGTTTCTCTGCTCTATTATTATGATTGCTTATTATGCTTGCACTGTGTTTATAATCTGAAGAATTCAGCTCGTTTATAGTTTTTCCTTACTGAACATCGTAGTGTCAGCCTGCTACAGTAATTGAAATATGCATTTTAGTGTGCAGTAAATCAAAGCTTATCTGAAGTATTCAACTCGTTCGTCTTCTGCTTCCTGAACATCGTAGTGTATCACATTTTGGTATACAGTTATTCTAAGTTTATATCTGTCAATGAACTCTTTGCTCAAATGTATACATGGATGCTCTTTGTAGTGTACTTATATATAAATAGATGCTTTTTCATTGCTATTCTTATTCTGTCAATGAACTCTTTGCTCATATGTATACATAGATGCTCTTTGTAGTGTACTTATATATGAATAGATGCTTTTCATTGCTATTTTCATTCCACTATTGTTGATGTGCTAAATGCCTGCATTTACCTGAAATTCTAGTAAACCTAAATTGTATTAATAATTGGCGTGTGGTCCTTCATTGGGCGTCCTTATTGACTTATACCGAACAGGTGTCAATCAGTCACCTGGATAAGACACCAACCTATCCCAGCGCGGCTCCAAAGACGTCACATTCACACATACAGCAGCTGAAAAAGTCTTGCTGTTAGTCCTCCTCAACTCGGATTCACATTAAACCAATGCAAAATTATCGCTAGCACTAAACGAAATCAAAAACCCAGTTTGCTCATTTACTACAGGTAGAGTAACACAATCACTTCAGAAATCTTACGGAATTTTCACTGACAGCCTTTCGCTCTAGCATCTACTCTTTCTTTCTCAGTCTCCCTGATTAGTAACCAAAATTTGACCTGCAAATTTAACTCTCAACTGATCAGTGGGTCTGTCCTGGTGCAATAGGACTCGCCAGATCTCATTTTAAAAACCTTTCAATCACTTTGACATGCACTCTCGAGTCTGTCAACCACACCCGATTGACCTTTTAAACCAGGAAAATTACAACAAAAAACAAGTGTCTCATACACTTTCCAATATGCTCCGGAGCCTTAGACCTTGCAGGGCCCATATACCAACAACCATGTGGAAAATGTTTTAGCACAAAGTGCCACATACTTCCCTACTCTCACACTTCAGAGTGAGCAAACTCCTTTAACAACTTCATTTGGGGTACGCAGACTCCCTAAATCCTCACAAACATCACAATTCGCCTGCGATTTGCATAAGCTGCAAGCGCAAAACCTATTCCATTCGCACTGTCACTAGAACGCCGAGAACATCTTCAAACTATCATTTTGAAAGTTGTGTATTATTTTCTATATTAATTCATTTTCTATGCAGATTCAACATTCAGAATACATGAAAAATTAATAGTAAAAATTCAGCGTTAACACGAGCAGGGACATCCATTATGAGCAGCGTTTTATTTGTGAAAGGAAGCGTGTCGGTGCCCGAAGCTCTGTTCACAAGCCCACGGCCAGTGCAATTACACTTCATGTGGAATACCAAGACTGGTATTCTTTAGATCCGCCTCATGCATTTTTAATACACTTCCACGCACTCCCTGTCACTTTAATTCACTATTGTAGATTCATGCTTTCTCTCTTTGCAACTATTTGTCGGTCTTCCTCTTCCGTCTTCTTTTCCCTTTGTGCATTTTCCCTCTTTTCCTTGCAGTCAATGCCTGCTGAGGAAAAATAAGTGCCAGCCCTCAAAAATGAGTGGCAGTGGCCCCCATCGGCAACCATTGACTCAGATTTATCACTGATTTTGAGAGAATTTCAACACTGGTTTAGTGATACCATGCCTATGACCAAAGTTCCCTCTAAATGTTTTCCTCTGTATGCCTCCATGCAAGATCTCTGTGCTCCGCAGTCAAGGCTATGTGCACCAAGGAACTGACTATGCTTGCTAGCGCTGCGGTCAGCAATATAAATCTGTGGCAATTCCCACTCCAAACTTTTGTTTGCAACAAGAGCGAAAACAAGTGCATTTCACACATATAGCTCTGTTTAATAGGGTCTTGACATAGTTTTTCAATGTAGTTATAAACCGTCATGACCTCAGTTGTTTATTCTTGTGGCAACTAAATCCCAGGTTTAAAAAAGAACCGGACTCAGAAAGTTGTACAAATAAAAACTTTTATTGGACAGTAGAGTTGATCCAAGCAGTGAGAAGAATGAGGCAGCTTTTATTAAGCCAGAACCAGGATCCTTCCTGGACCGAGCAAAATATGCTGAAATGATTCCTAGTGTATTTTGCAGCCACTAGGACACATTGAGCAGCGCCCACAGGTTCTCTGCTTTTCTTTCCGAGCAGAAATCTGCAGAGTGAAGGAGCTTTCTCATGTGCAATTCCTGCGAGGCCCAAAACAAAAGGCCATCGGCCCTCCTTTTGTTCAAGAATGATTCTGGCTGAGAGCCACCTGGAGCCTAATACCTAGATGCCAATTCATGGAGGGGAAACAAAGGCACACAGCTTATCACCTAAGAAGAAAAGTACCTAAGAGAAACATTTGAGGAAGGTTTTTGACTTTTTTTTACCCCTTGTATACAAGCTATATGCATGCATGGCAAGTAGGTAGGCATTGTGTATTAGGAATGCATAGCTGAGATACACAGTAAGGATTTTAAATGTAACACAGTGTTTGGGGTTGTCTATAGTTATTCGATTTTATTACTACACAAAAGGGACCATTTTAGCAGTCTTATATGAAAAATTTAGAAAGAATGCAATAAGGTTCTAATCCTCTGACTTGAAGTTTGCAAGCAGCCTGTCAATTCTAGTTCATAGCTCACTGTGCTATATTAGAAAGATTGCAATAAGTGAACTGCAGATAATAAAAAGTATTTTTGTCTAAAGCAAAAAACAACTTTCCTATCTACATAAAATATAATTCGGTGATCTAAATACTAAACAATGTGCTTTGCAGGAGACACACTAACGATCAATGCAACATTAACCAGACAAAACTCTGATCTCTACAGCAACCACATTTACTCACAGGGTCATCTTACTGTTATTTTTATGGCTGTGATTTCCTGGGCACGTAAATATCTCTGCCGAAGGTGCTTGCACCACATAAGGTATTTTATAATGCAACTTTGGTGACCAATTAAGCAGCACAAATGTACTTTCATATTTGTTTTCTCGTTGCCAATTTCTTTGCAGCAGAGGTTTTCAGGACTCTGTTCCTTTTGACTGCACCCCCTATCTGTTGGCACACCTTGGGTATTAATTTAGGTGTTCCTCGAATATTTTTTTCTTAATTCCCACACTGAATGTCACACATCAATTAAGTTTCTGTAGTGGTTTCATGGTGAAATTGCAAAAAATTGCATGATGTTCTAAGATCAGAACCTACAGGGTAACAGCCTAACAGAACCATTTATTCCCCTAACTTTGTTAGTTCTAACATCACCATACTGAACAGTATAACTTGGAAAGGGTCGCGTTCTTATTTGTGTTTTTTCCTAGCTTTTAATTTCTATACATGTATATATAAATAATATGAATATAGCAACGCAGGAGAACCAGTGCCTGGGAAAAGAAGTGGGTGTGCCAAGAAATTGGCAGAGGGAGCCAAGTCAAAAGTTGGCTCTGGCTCTACTGGTCCGTGCACGAGCTTTGGACATATTTGGAATGTAAATCATTCAACAAACATTATGATAGAATATAATGTTTGCCTTCAAAATTCAAGAATGTGTATTTCTTTAACATGCAGATGCATTATCCCTTAGTTCATCAGATAATTTGGAAAGTATTTAATAAAAGTGAGTGTTTTTAAACATGAATTGAGATACATTCAATCACACAACTGAAGCAGCTACTCATGCTGTGGATGAAATGCAGGTCACTTTCACTACAATAAATAAATGCTATGGAAAATGCATTCATTTCAATGGTGTGCCTGCCCTCAAATGCCACTGCTGCTACTGAGTCATTTTTTTCAGTTATATATAGAGCGAACTTAGCCCAAGGGCATTGGAGCGCTTTAAATGAGCACCTGTTATGTTACACATGGACACATTAATTGATTATAGGCACTCAGAGATTACATGATTTGGCCAGATTGACAGGATGTTGAAAGTACAGTTTCCCTACATGTTTATCGAATGTTTTATGTGGGTTAACGCTGCCCTGCTCCACTGGAAAAGGAGGGAAAGTTCCATGTGCACAGTGGAGTTTGATTTACCTATTCATAATCCCCCGCTGCCCCTGGGTTTATTGTTCTGAATACACTCTATTTACAGCATGATCACAGCGCCTCGCCTAGAACCATCAGATTAAATACAGGCTTGCCAACCTGGTATCGAAATGCAGAGGCCTGGGGTTAGTACAGTCACACACTAGAAGTTTCTCAATTGCTAAATGCAAATCTGTGGCTATTATGAAGGCCTTTCAGAAGATTTTGTGGGGATCTAACACAAAATACCAAATTCATACTGGCGAGGATCCAAACCCAGCACCTTGACTCCATAGTTGGCAGCTCTGACTACAATACTAAATGATCCCTGCACAATCTTGGCAGGCTCGCAAAACTAGCATAGCAAGCAGCAGGTGTAGAAGTGGCAAGCTTTTGGATGTTCCAAATGCAATATGCCTGTAGCCGAACACCTGATCTTCCTATCGGCTTTTCAAAAATGCAATCAACACTACTCACACTTCACCAAAAAGGGACTGTTTTTTGGGCTGCTCATGTGTTATATTTAAGTATGTGCCTGGTGAGTTGTCTCTTGTTGACATGCGTGCTTTGGGGCAGTGTGTGTGTGCTGAAGAAAGGACATGTGTATGCGCATGTTAGAGGGCACTATGCCTTTGACGGGAACATAATAAAGTATCAAATCATTAACATTTATAAAGCTGGCTTTCGGATATTGAGGTCTGCACGAAAAAGGCACTGTGAATCGGTACCAAAGGTTTATAAAGAATATGCTTCTTTACTGGTAACTAGTGGAGAAACATCTAGTATTGAATTACAGATGTTCTGAATTGAATTTTTAGAATTGTGAACATTCTGCAGTCTCTTGAGGAATTAGTCTGGAATGCCCAGGTAGAGAACATTGGCATAGTCCAGACTAGAAGTACTTAAGGCATCCACAACTGTTTTTCGAGTAGCCAACTGGAGAAACTGCAAACATTTCTTTAATGGGGGAAGGACATTTACAACTGAAAAGATAACTGATTATCAAATTTGATCCCAAATTTGTTTGACCACTGCCAAAGAAGTAGATGGGTGAGGGCTTTTTCAGGCCAACAGGCAGACCACCAAATTGGCGGGAAGGAACCAAAGGGAAGAACCACCATCTTTTCCCTGTTACGCACCTAATGGTTAAGACGCATACATTCAAAGATGGCCAAAAGACACGACTTGAGAGTGTGATAAGAGATCACTTTATTACCAAAAGACTTCATCAGGGGCGCCAGGTAAACATTTAAAAGCATAGGGCTTAAGTCTGAGCCGAGCCCTGAGGAACAGCCACCAACAGAAACTTCAACCCGGATTGGAAAGGGGTTAGCCACACAGATTGACCTCTGTTCTCAAGGAAGGATTTAATCCAATCCAGAGCTAGTCTCTCCTTCCCAACAGATAGCAGATGCTGAAGAAACAGGGATTGAAACACTTTGTCAAGCACTGCATAAAGATCCAATAAAATCAGTGCCAGCTTCCCCCTGGTCTTATGAACATTTGATAAATTTGGACACATTCAATAGAGCAGTTTCAGTTCCATACTTGGGGGAAAAAACAGGCTGACTAGGGTGCAGCAGCTTATTAGATTCCACTAGCCACTTTGGTGACAGATACCTTTAACTTATGGTGGGGGTGCTCAACTGGACAAACTGGAGATCAAAGTGCTGGGGTTTCTGGAGGAGCAATTTCTCCATATCAACCTTCTCAAACTGAGAATGATTTCACTGGTGCTCAAATTCCTCCTTTCACTTCACGGTGAGTCTGTACAGATCGTGACATAGTGGGATCTCACTTTCTCAGTCAAGAAGCTCTGAGGCTCTGGGCATGGGCAACCCAGTATGAAATCTGGCTAGTTGCTAACCATCTAACCTGGTCCCTGAATGCCAGAGCCGACAGCCTGAGTTGGTGTTATCTTGCTGACCATGAGTGGCACATGCTTCTGGAGGTAGTACAATATATCTTTGCCCAATGGGGCACCACTCAGGTGGGCCTCATTGCTACTCACAGAAATGCCCATTGCCTACACCCTTTTGTGTCCTCTCATATGCTCTGCAGGAAGCCTTGGGAGATGGGTTTTGATTGAAGTGGAACTTTTCACTTCACTGCTACTGTTTAGTCCTTTGGCCTTGTTTCATTGGGTTCTGAAGAACATTTAATAGGAGTAGGCCCAAGTAATTTTCATCACCCCAGAGTGGACCAGAAGGGTGTGTTACACAGACCTTCTGCTGTTCTCCCTATGTTCCTCGCTCCATTGTCCTCTCAGGATGGACCTCCTCTCCCAATTGGAGGGGCAAGTTATGCACCTCAGCCTCCAGAGCCTCCCCCTTTCTGCCTGGAGATTGAGCAGGAGTATCTGAGCTTTTTCTATTTGCCACCAAACGTTATTGATGTGATCCTATCTGCCTGTTGCCCATCCAACAAGACAGTTTGTTCTGAGAGGTGGAATATATTTGTTGCTCAGTGTGCAAAACAGAACGAAGGCTTACCTATCTGCAGTCCTCCATATTGGAATCTTGCTGGCCCAACAGGACTGTGTGATGGTCATATTCAAGAGATATACTTTAGCCTTGTCTGCATTTCTCTGCATCCCAAAAGAGTTAGGTATTGTGCCTACTTGATATCCTCCACTCATACTACCAAGGAGGAGAGGTTATACCAACTGGACCCCAGATGTGCGGTCAGTTTCTTCATTGACTTTACCAAATAGATTAGGTCTGATGGCCACCTCTTTTTGGGGTTCACAGGTAGCAAGGAGGGCAAAGCAGTCCAAAAGAGAACATTTTGTAGCTCTAGATGTGCTACGCCATGTCTAAAAAGCAAGAAGGAACATTTGGAGGGATTCTGAGCCCATTCCACTGGGGCAAAGGTTTCTACTTCAGCAATGTTCAAAAGTATTGCTGTGCCTGGGGATATTCAACAGGTGAGGAATCTGCAAGCAAATAGAGTATCCCCAGAAAGATTGTCACCAACGGTAGGTATCTTTATCTTCAGCCGCTTAGCCAATTGTTAGTGGCTGAGCACACTAGTAAGGGAGGGAAGAGGAACCAATTTTCAACCAGGGGAAGCATTGTGTGCTGTCCCTGTTAGAAAGAAAACTCAGAAGGAGTCTTGGCTGCTGCTGCAGCCAAGGTGTCATGTCACTGTCACTCAAGTGTTAAATGCCAAATAAATCTAGTCAGGTTCTTCCACAATGGGAAAAACGTGGTGTGAAAAAGCATAACAACTAATAATCAGATGGAACAAAATTAATGCATGCTTTTGCTTTCATATTAGAGCCTTATATGGCCTGGTAGGACGTACTACTTTGCAGAGAGCCTGTGAATCCAGGCCAGTTGTCAACAAGAGGTTGGTGATCCCTCTTATGCACAGTAACTTCCTGCTGCCACTGGCCCATGACATCAAAAAGACCCAGAACAGGTTTGACTTATTCTTTTACTGCCTCTGTATGTGCTAGGATCCAAATTAGTTTTGTAGAACCTTCCTTGTTTGCTCTGTTTGCTTCTTCTTCTTTTACATGAGAGAGATGAAAGAGGTAAGGAGGTGTTGCTTATGAATTCTCCTCTATGTATCTCCCGCAGATCAATAAATAGTGGGAATGCTTCAAGAAAAGCCTTGTGAACTTAATGGCTACTCTACTCGAACCGCAGGAGAAAATTGGATTCTCTCTTGCCATGCCACTTATTTACCTACTTACCTACTAGAGAATACCATGAAGGGTTACCGTTCTGCCCCTATGAGCTTCTGACTTTGATTACAGAGGTTTGGGAAGGTAATCTGTCTGAGTCCCCTTTGAAGGATGTGATGGACTATGGCCCTCATTACGACCCTAGCGGTCAGCAGTAATTTGGGGAAAGGTACTGCCAACAGGCTGGCGGTACCTTTTCCCAAATGATGACATTGGCGGTGCCAGGGTGGTAACGGCCTCCAGCCAGGCGGTCGACACAATCCCACCCTCAGGATTATGACCCCCGCCTACCGCCATGGTTTTTTGTTGCAAGTGTACCACCACGAAAACCATGGTGGTAGGCACTATCAGTGCCAGGGAATTCCTTCCCTGGCACAGATAGGGGTCTCCCCTGCCCCCCTCCCCAGAGTCCTCCCCCACCCTCCCCCTCGCTCTCCTGTCCCCTGCACATTTAGACACCCACACGCCCGTACATACACACTCATACACACACGCATACCCACATCCACCCACGCATGCACACATACATACCTACACACCGAAACACACACCAACATACTTTGTAGCATACACACATTCACAACACACAACATACACGTACACTGACATTCACTCATTCACGCATGCATTCAACGCGACACCCCCCGCATGCATGCATACAAAAACAGACACACACTCCCCTCCACACACACACACAACACCCCCCACCCCCTCTTCTGTCAGAGAACCTGACTTACCTGCTTGCAGGGGGTCCTCCGGCAGGAGACGAGATGCGGAGCTGCTGTCAGCAGCAGCGTCAGCCAGCAAAACACCACCAGGCTATATCATTACTTATGATACGGTAGGCGGTGTTTTGCTGGCGTGGCGCTGCTGCTGACAGCAGCGCCACCTTACCGCTGTCCGCCGCCATGAATGTCAGCGATATTCTGCCAGCCTTCTGGGGGAATTCCATTGAAGGTCATAATGCGGGTGGCTGGCTGGTAGCCACGGTGACGGTACGTTGGCAGCCGTCGCCGTGACGGTAGGCAGCAGTTACCACCAATGTTGTAAGGAGGGCCTATGTGCTTAGCCTCAGAAAACTGGTGGCGAGGTACAGGAACAACTTTACAGCTAGCCAAGAGCTAATGAAGGAAATCTATGGCCAGAGGTGATGCTGACTTGGTATCAGGAGGGTCAGGAGGTACTGGTGCTGAAACCCATTTGCCTCTGAACTTTGTGGGACAAATGGTTTGGGTCTTAAGAGTTGATCCAAGATCATTTCTGCTGTAAATTATAGCGTTACCAAAGGTCCCACTAGAGAAACCCGGATGGTGTTCAAAGTAAAGTAATAGCCATATCTGAGGAGAGAGTATAATATGAACTTCCTGAAAAGAGGTTGCAGAGGACTGTGAGCCACTAGCAGGCCTGTTGCATGGTGATGAAAAAGATGACTCTGTTGAAGGAGTAAATCTTCCCTCTCAACTGGTAACTGAACATCAGTGTTAGTGTTAGGAGATTTTGGAAAGGTTTGCCTACTTCTTTCTGACCCATGGTTTGATCCCCCATATGTGCTCACAGCATATACATTTGGAATAGTTTGGCTTTTTAAAAGCAAAATGTATAGTCTGTCAGATCTAGTCCGGTAGTCCATTAAAGCAGAGTTTCTGGACATAGGATTTATTAAGGACTCCTGTATTCAGTGGGCCAGCCCAGCAAAGCAGTGGGCCAGCCAGCAAAACAAGAGTCAATGGATCTGAGCTGCTGCATGGATTATCAGATTTTCAGTGTGGTGAGATAGACTTATACACACTTGATACCCTTAATAAAACAAACAAAAGTCTGAGGCTATGAATACTGCACTTCAGCACATTGTTGGTGAATATCTCAACCTACCCAAGAAAAGCGATGAAAGAGTCTTGAAGACTAGCCCTCCCAGTCTTCACAAAACCCAAATAAAATCCATGGATTAATCAGTGGTCATTTAGGAATCCACACCCGCATTGACCATATAACATAATCAAAAAGCCAAATGAAATTCAATTCCAGATCTAGACGGCACAGACTTCCAAGGACGTCTATCTAAGTAAAATATTTTCCTTTTATTCAGATATTTTAAAACATAAACATATTTCTCTTCAAATCATTGTAGCCATCGAATTCTATCCTCACTGACTTCTTCAGGGCTACAAACATACACATATATGTATAAATACAAACATATATGCATCCATTATTTTGAAAAACCAAAATCAACACACAAATATGAAAACTTCACTTCTTATTTACTAAAGATATAAACAATACATATATTTGCAAACATGCAATTCCATACACAATGCCATTCGATTTTATCTTTTCCACAAGAAGATCATAGTTATTAATTACCTCAATATCACAATTATTTATGTTGAGGTTTGACTGTGCCATAGTATCCAAAACAAAATATAATCACTAACCTATTATTTCATGTTATATCTCCTGGAGATATCTCTGCAAGGATGTGTTTGAATCAATTTAGTCTAGCAAGTAAGTTCATTATTATTGATTTTGTTTGGGTGTTACCTGCATCGCCACAGTGGTTTTATTAAAATAACAGTAACAACAAAAATGGATTTTGATGATAATCAGGAGGCCTTGTTAGGAGGTCTTTTCCTAAAAGGGGTCTTGAGCTCTAAAGTGGAAACACCTATATCTTCTAAAAATAAGGGATTAAAAGGTAAGTTTATGAGGTTGGTGAAACTAAAAAAAAAAGAATTGGCAAAGTGGTGGGACGGGGCCACTTTAAAAATAAATATTGAAAATGAATGAATACTTAAAGGGCTTCAGATCTTAATTTTTCCAAATTTTAAACTCCTTGAAGCTGATCTTCTAAAAGAATGGGAGGATGGCTTATTATGATGCATCTTGTGAAATGATGGATATCTTAGTGAGAAACTCTGAGAGAAGAGAAAAGAAACTGAGAAAAGAGGTAAGTCAACTCGAGAAGGAGATTGAGGAAACAAATTTACAGGAAGCCATAGAGAAAAAATATGAGATTCTAAGAAGGGAGCTAGCCAGTTATCAGCTGTACTTGAAGAACAAAAAGCAAAAGAAAATTCAACGAGATGATTATGACTTTGAAAGGGGCTGTATTTTTACTTTTGCTAAGATGTATGATGATATTGTAGTTAATCAGGGCCTGGACAGTTAAATAACAGACAAATAAGTGTTTCCTCTAGTAGCACATCTTCATCCTCCCTAGACAGTGACCCTGGAGAGGGTACCAATAGGGAAGATAATGATATAACCAAGCTAGTTTTTTTACACACGGTACAAAGGCACAGGTTTGGCAACACAAAGAGAGCCTCCAAAGAAAGAGAGGTGGAACCAAGAGGGGATGGCAGAAACGCAAAGGTTGGTGTTCAAATAAGATTACAAACTAAGAACATGCAGGTGAAGAGGTAAACCTAGGGTGGATCAGTATGATATGAACAGGATAAATGACAATGTATCCAATACGATCAATGAGAATGTGTCGAGGGAATTAAGTATTGTGAACCTGCCATCAAGAATCTTAACTATGGAAGAAATAATGGTGCTTGCCTATGTTTTTGTCCAACTGAAAGATGTAATTTTGTAGATTTGAATGTGTATTTATTTAAATTTGTGAGGACATTGAAAGTAAGAAATATTTCAAGGAGCATCCTATCAGACCTCATCGAAGTTTATGGACACCATATTCATCTACATTTTCAATTGCTGACATTTCTGATATACACACAATTCAATCAATCAATCAACCAATCAGTTTTTATAAAGCACAACTATTCCCCCGTGAGGGTCTCAAGGTGGTGGGTCTGTGCCTCATTCAAAGAGCCAGATCTCGAGGTTATTCCTGAAGATAGGGAGCGATGGGCTCTGTCTGAGGTGCATGGGCAGGTTGTTCTAGCTCTTTGCTCTGAAGTAGGAAAAGGATCTTCCTTCAGCAGTGGTCTTCCGGATATGTGGAATGGTGGCCAGTGCCTGGTGGGAGAAGCGGAGGGGTCTGACTGGATTATAGAAGGAGATGTGACAGTTCAGGTAGCAACTCTGGTGTTGTGAAGGGCCCTGTTGTCATGGGTAAGTAGTTTGGAGGTGATTCGTTTCTCCGCTGGGAGCCTGTGGAGGTTCCTCAGGTTTTGGGAGATGTGTTCCTGGTGAGGGATGCTCAGGAAGAGTCTGGCAGTGGCATTTTGGATGAGTTTTTTTTTGGCATTCTTTTCTGTGGTGCTGGCAAAGAGTGCGTTGCCGTAGTCGAGCTTGCTTGTGACTAAGGCGTGGGTGACTATCTTGCGGCAGTCATCAGGGATCCATTGGAACATTTTGTGGAGTTAGCGGAGGGTGTGCCAGCAGCAAGAGGTGACTGTGTTTACCTGTCAGGTCACTGAGAGGGAAGAGTCGAGGATGATTTCTAGGTTGCGGGCATGGTCAGTCAGAGTAGGTGATCCACCAGGGGTCATCTGTAGGAGGCTGGATTGGCTTGTAGTGAGTACCAAGGGGTACTTGCACCTTGCACCAGGCCCAGTTATCCCTTATTAGTGTATAGGGTGTCTAGCAGCTTAGGCTGATAGATAATGGTAGCTTAGCAGAGCAGCTTAGGCTGAACTAGGAGACGTGTGAAGCTACTACAGTACCACTAGTGTCACTTGCACAATATCATAAGAAAACACAATACACAGATATACTAAAAATAAAGGTACTTTATTTTTATGACAATATGCCAAAGTATCTCAGTGAGTACCCTCAGTATGAGGATAGCAATTATACACAAGTTATATGTACACAATACCAAAAATATGCAGTATAGTCTTAGAAAACAGTGCAAACAATGTATAGTTACAATAGGATGCAATGGGGACACATAGGGATAGGGGCAACACAAACCATATACTCCAAAAGTGGAATGTGAACCACGAATGGATCCCAAACCTATGTGACCTTGTAGAGGGTCGCTGGAACTATTAGAAAATAGTGAGAGTTAGAAAATTAGCCCTCCCCAAGACCCTGAAAAGTGAGTGCAAAGTGCACTAAAGTTCCCAAAAGACAAAGAGTTGTGATAGAGGAATAATGCAGGAAAGACACCAACCAACAATGCAACAACTGTGGATTTCCAATCTAGGGTACCTGTGGAACAAGGGGACCAAGTCCAAAAGTCACAAGCAAGTCGGAGATGGGCAGATGCCCAGGAAATGCCAGCTGCGGGTGCAAAGAAGCTTCTACTGGACAGAAGAAGCTGTGGTTTCTGCAGGAACGAAAAGGGCTAGAGACTTCCCCTTTGGTGGACGGATCCCTCTTGCCGTGGAGAGTTGTGCAAAAGTGTTTTCCCGCCGAAAAAACGCCAACAAGCCTTGATAGCTGCAAATCGTGCAGTTAGCGTTTTTGGACGCTGCTGAGGTTCAGGAGGGACCAGGAGGTCGCAAATTGGACCAGCAGAGAGAGGGGACGTCGAGCAAGACAAGAAATCCTCTCTAAAGCCGGTAGCACCCGGAGAAGTGCCAGAAACAGGCACTAAGAGGATGCGTGAAATGGTGCTCGCCGAAGTTGCACAAAGGAGTCCCACGTCGCCGGAGACCAACTTAGAAAGTCGTGCAATGCAGGTTAGAGTGCTGTGGACCCAGGCTTGCCTGTGCACAAAGGATTTCTGCCGGAAGTGCACAGGGGCCGGAGTAGCCTCAAAGTCGCGGTTCCCAGCAATGCAGTCCAGCGAGGTGAGGCAAGGACTTACCTCCACCAAACTTGGACTGAAGAGTCACTGGACTGTGGGGGTCACTTGGACAGAGTTGCTGGATTCGAGGGACCTCGCTCGTCGTGCTGAGAGGAGACCCAAGGGACCGGTAATGCAGCTTTTTGGTGCCTGCGGTTGCAGGGGGAAGATTCCGTCAACCCACGGGAGATTTCTTCGGAGCTTCTGGTGCAGAGAGGAGGCAGACTACCCCCACAGCATGCACAAGCAGGAAAACAGTCGAGAAGGCGGCAGGATCAGCGTTACAGAGTTGCAGTAGTCGTCTTTGCTACTATGTTGCAGGTTTGCAGGCTTCCAGCGCGGTCAGCAGTCGATTCCTTATCAGAAGGTGAAGAGAGAGATGCAGAGGAACTCGGCTGAGCTCATGCATTCGTTATCTGAAGTTTCCCCAGAGACAGAGACCCTAAATAGCCAGAAAAGAGGGTTTGGCTACCTAGGAGAGAGGATAGGCTACTAACACCTGAAGGAGCCTATCAGAAGGAGTCTCTGACGTCACCTGGTGGCACTGGCCACTCAGAGCAGTCCAGTGTGCCAGCAGCACCTCTGTTTCCAAGATGGCAGAGGTCTGGAGCACACTGGAGGAGCTCTGGACACCTCCCAGGGGAGGTGCAGGTCAGGGGAGTGGTCACTCCCCTTTCCTTTGTCCAGTTTCGCGCCAGAGCAGGGGCTAAGGGGTCCCTGAACCGGTGTAGACTGGCTTATGCAGAATTGGGCACATCTGTGCCCAACAAAGCATTTCCAGAGGCTGGGGGAGGCTACTCCTCCCCTGCCTTCACACCATTTTCCAAAGGGAGAGGGTGTCACACCCTCTCTCAGAGGAAGTTCTTTGTTCTGCCATCCTGGGCCAGGCCTGGCTGGACCCCAGGAGGGCAGATGCCTGTCTGAGGGGTTGGCAGCAGCAGCAGCTGCAGTGAAACCCCAGGAAGGGCAGTTTGGCAGTACCAGGGTCTGTGCTACAGACCACTGGGATCATGGAATTGTACCAACAATGCCAGGATGGCATAGAGGGGGCAATTCCATGATCTTAGACATGTTACATGGCCATATTCGGAGTTACCATTGTGAAGCTACATATAGGTAGTGACCTATATGTAGTGCACGCGTGTAATGGTGTCCCCGCACTCACAAAGTTCAGGGAATTGGCTCTGAACAATGTGGGGGCACCTTGGCTAGTGCCAGGGTGCCCTCACACTAAGTAACTTTGCACCTAACCTTTACCAGGTAAAGGTTAGACATATAGGTGACTTATAAGTTACTTAAGTGCAGTGTAAAATGGCTGTGAAATAACGTGGACGTTATTTCACTCAGGCTGCAGTGGCAGGCCTGTGTAAGAATTGTCAGAGCTCCCTATGGGTGGCAAAAGAAATGCTGCAGCCCATAGGGATCTCCTGGAACCCCAATACCCTGGGTACCTTAGTACCATATACTAGGGAATTATAAGGGTGTTCCAGTAAGCCAATGTAAATTGGTAAAAATGGTCACTAGCCTGTTAGTGACAATTTGGAAAGAAATGAGAGAGCATAACCACTGAGGTTCTGATTAGCAGAGCCTCAGTGAGACAGTTAGTCACTACACAGGTAACACATTTAGGCACACTTATGAGCACTGGGGCCCTGGGTTACCAGGGTCCCAGTGACACATACAACTAAAACAACATATATACAGTGAAAAATGGGGGTAACATGCCAGGCAAGATGGTACTTTTCTACACAACCCCCCCCCCAAACGAAGGACAATAAGACTAGCCATGACCTGATGAGTCTTCATTGTCTAAGTGGAAATATCTGGAGAGTCCATCTGCATTGGAGTGGCTACTCCCAGGTCTATGTTCCACTGTATAGTCCATTCCCTGTAGGGATATGGACCACCTCAACAATTTAGGATTTTCACCTTTCATTTGTTTTAGCCAAAGTAGAGGTTTGTGGTCTGTCTGAACAATGAAGTGAGTGCCAAACAGGTATGGCCTCAACTTCTTCAGTGCCCAGACCACAGCAAAGGCCTCCCTCTCAATGGCAGACCAACGCTTTTCTCTAGGGGTCAACCTCCTACTAATAAAAGCAACAGGTTGATCCTGGCCCTCAGAATTAAGTTGTGATAGGACTGCCCCTACTCCTAATTCAGATGCATCAGTTTGGACATAGAATTTTTTAGAGTAACAAGGGCTTTTCAGGACAGGTGCAGAGCACATGGCCTCCTTCAGCTCCTCAAAAGCTTTCTGACAGTTTGCTGTCCATAATACCTTTTTAGGCATTTTCTTGGATGTGAGGTCATTAAGAGGGGCTGCAATGGAGCCCTAGTTCTTAATGAACCTCCTGTAATACCCAGTGAGGCCTAGCAAGGCTCTCAGCTGAGTCTGAGTGGTAGGGGGAACCCAATCAATAATTGTTTGGATTTTCCCCTGAAGTGGTGCAATCTGTTCCCCACCAACAAGGTGTCCCAGATAAACCACTTTACCCTGCCCTATCTGGCACTTTGAAGCCTTGATAGTGAGGCCTGCCTTTTGCAGGGCCTCCAAAACTTTCCATAGGTGGACCAGGTGATCATCCCAGCTGGAGCTAAAGACAGCTATATCGTCCAAATATGCTGCACTGAAAGCTTCCAGCCCTTGCAGGACTGTGTTCACCAACCTCTGAAAAGTGGCAGGTGCATTTTTCAAACCAAAAGGCATTACAGTAAACTGGTAATGTCCTCCAATGGTAGAAAATGCAGTCTTAGGTTTAGCATCTTCTGATAATTTGATCTGCCAATACCCTGCAGTCAAATCAAAAGTGCTTAGATACTTGGCAGATGCCAGTGTATCTATGAACTCATCTGCCCTGGGTATAGGGTGAGCATCAGTTTTGGTTACCAAGTTGAGACCTCTATAGTCTACACAAAACCGCATTTCCTTCTTTCCATCTTTGGAATGGGGTTTTGGTACCAGTACCACAGGAGAAGCCCATGGACTGTCAGAGTGCTCAACCACTCCTAGTTCTAACATTTTCTGGACCTCTTGCTTTATGCAGTCCCTGACATGGTCAGGCTGCCTATAGATCTTACTTTTGACAGGTAAACTGTCTCCAGTATCTATAGTGTGCTCACACCAAGAAGTGGTACCTGGCACAGTAGAGAAGAGTTCAGAGAATTGATCTAGGAGATTTATGCAATTATCTTTCTGCTCAGCAGTAAGACAATCAGCCAAAACTACACCTTCCACAAGAGCATCTTGTTCTGTGGAAGAGAAGAGATCAGGTAGAGGATCACTGTCTTCTTCCTGTCCCTCATCAGTTGCCATGAGCAGGGTGAGATCAGCCCTGTCATAGTAGGGTTTCAGGCGGTTGACATGGAGCACCCTAAGGGGACTCCTGGCAGTGCCTAAGTCAACTAAATAGGTGACTTCTCCCTTCTTTTCAACAATTGTGTGGGGACCACTCCATTTATCTTGGAGTGCTCTTGGGGCCACAGGCTCCAAGACCCACACTTTCTGCCCTGGTTGGTACTGAACCAAAACAACCTTCTGATCATGCCATTGCTTCTGGAGCTCTTGGCTGGCCTGAAGGTTTTTACTGGCCTTTTTCATGTACTCAGCCATCCTTGATCTGAGGCCAAGTACATAATCCACAATATCCTGCTTAGGAGCTTTTAAAGGTTGTTCCCAATCCTCCTTTACAAGTGTGAGTGGACCCCTAACAGGGTGTCCAAAAAGAAGTTCAAAGGGGCTGAAGCCCACTCCTTTCTGGGGTACCCCCCTGTAGGCAAAAAGGAGGCATGGTAGAAGGAAATCCCATCTCCTGCAGAGTTTTTCAGGGAGACCCATAATCATGCCTTTGAGAGTTTTATTAAATCTCTCCACCAGTCCATTTGTTTGTGGATGATAGGGTGTTGTGAACTTGTACGTTACACCACACTCCTTCCACATGGCCTTTAAGTATGCAGACATGAAATTGCTTCCCCTGTCTGATACTACTTCCTTTGGGAAGCCCACCCTGGAAAATATTCCCAGGAGGGCCTTTGCCACTGCAGGTGCTGTAGTGGTCCTTAAAGGAATAGCTTCAGGATATCTTGTGGCATAGTCCACTACCACCAAGATAAATCTATTGCCTGAAGCAGTAGGAGGGTCAAGGGGGCCAACTATGTCAACCCCTACCCTTTCAAAGGGAACCCCAACCACAGGCAGTGGAATAAGGGGTGCCTTTGGGGTGCCACCTGTCTTGCCACTGGCTTGACAGGTTTCACAGGACTTACAAAATTCCTTTGTGTCCTCAGACATCCTAGGCCAATGAAACAGGAGAACAAGCCTGTCCCAAGTTTTCATTTGTCCTAGGTGCCCAGCTAAGGGAATGTCATGTGCCAGTGTTAGGAGGAACTTTCTGTACTCCTGAGGAATCACTAATCTCCTGGCAGCTCCAGGTTTAGGATCCCTATGCTCAGTGTACAAGAGGTTGTCCTCCCAGTAAACTCTGTGAGAGTCACTGACATCCCCATTAGCCTGTTTGACAGCTTGCTGTCTGAGACCCTCTAATGTGGGACAGGTTTGCTGTGCCACACTCAGCTCCTCTCTGGCAGGCCCCCCTTCACCCAAAAGCTCAGCAGTGTCTGCTTCCAGCTCCTCTGGTGTAGGTTCTGCACAGGGAGGGAATTCTTCTTCCTCAGAAGTTGAATCCACTGTAGAGGGAGGGATAGTAGGAAGTTGTTTGCTTCTACTACCCCTAGCTTTAGGGAGCACTTGGTCCATTGTTCCAGGATCCAAGCTTCCCTGTCCTTTTTGCTTTTTGGCCTGAGCCCTTGTCAAAGCAAAAATATGCCCTGGGATGCCCAGCATTGCTGCATGGGCCTCCAACTCCACATCTGACCAAGCTGATGTCTCCAAATCATTCCCTAATAGACAGTCTACAGGTAAATCTGAAGCTACCACAACTTTCTTTGGACCAGTTACCCCCCCCCCAGTTGAGATTTACAACAGCCATGGGGTGGCTTTGTGTTATGTTGTGAGCATCGGTTACTTGGTACTGGTGTCCAAGTATGTGTTGTTCAGGGTGCACCAGTTTCTCAATCACCATTGTGACACTGGCACCTGTGTCCCGATAGGCCTGGACCTCAACACCATTTATTAGGGTTAGTTGCTTGTACTTCTCCAAGTTATGGGGGCAAGCAACCAAAGTGGCTAAATCAATAGCCCCTTCAGAGACTAAAGTAGCCTCTGTGGTCTCCCTAATCAGACCAACCCCAACTAAGTTACCAAAAGTGAGCCCAGCTACTCCCTTGGATTGGCTATTAGTAGGTTTGCTCCCACCACCACTGCTATTAGTAGGGACACTAGGTGTAGCAGTAGGGGTTGTAGTGGTAGGAGCAGTGGTGCCTTTCTTTGGACAACTGGGATCTGTTGTCCAATGGCTTTTTATTTTACATAAATAGCACCATGGTTTCTTTTCCTTGTTCTGATTAAAGGAGGATTTGGACCCACCACCCCCACCAGAGTGTTTTTGTGGGCCTGATGAAGACTCATTTTTAGATTTGTCCCCACCCTTGTCTGAAGACTTACCATCCTTCTTTTTGTTGCCATCTTTGTCACCCCCTGTATGAACTTTTCTGTTCACTCTTGTTCTGACCCATTTGTCTGCCTTCTTTCCCAATTCTTGGGGAGAGGTCAGATCAGAGTCCACCAAGTACTGGTGCAACAAATCAGACACACAATTATTAAGAATATGCTCTCTCAGGATCAAGTTATACAGGCTTTCAAAGTCAGTAACCTTACTGCCATGTAACCACCCCTCCAAGGCCTTCACTGAATGGTCAATGAAATCAACCCAGTCTTGTGAAGACTCCTTTTTGGTCTCTCTGAACTTTATCCTGTACTGTTCAGTGGTTAAGCCATAACCATCCAGGAGTGCATTCTTAAGAACTTGGAAATTATTAGCATCATTTTCTTTCACAGTAAGGAGCCTATCCCTACCTTTTCCACTAAATGATAGCCATAGGATAGCAGCCCACTGCCTTTGAGGGACATCCTGTACAACACAGGCCCTCTCAAGTGCAGCAAACCACTTGTTAATGTCATCCCCCTCCTTATAAGGGGGAACTATCTTGTGCAGATTCCTGGAATCATGCTCTTTTGCAGGATGACTATGGGGAATACTGCTGCTGCCACCATGGGTTTCTAAACCCAGTTTCTGTCTCTCCTTCTCTACTTCTAAAGTCTGTCCAAATCCAGCTGTTGCTTCTTGAGCTTCAGTCTGGTTTGTTCCACTCTCAAACTATTGAGTTCCCTTTCTAACAATCTGTCATCAGGGTGGGTGGGAGGGACATGCCTTGAAACAGAAGTATGGTGAGAATGGACAGAAGGAGACCTGTCCCTTACAGAAGCCACCCTAACAGCTTGGCTAACAGAAACATCACTACCAGTATGGTGAGAATAAATGCTTTTGCTATGATGTGAGACAACACTATTTATATGGTGTGGCTCATCATCATTACCAACTATGCTAGACTGTCTAGTAATGGGCAGGCTAGGAAGTTTCTTTCCTGAATCTTTTCCTGGGGGAGTCCCTGGGTCAGATTGAGAACCATTAGCTACTTTTTCTACAGATTGGGCACTTATGGCCTTATCCTGTACTCTAAGCATGTTAATTAACAATTCTAAGGAAGGATTCTTCCCTACACTCAAACCTCTCTCTATGCAGAGATTCCTTGCTCCTTTCCAGCTAAGGTGATCATATGCAAGTTTGGACA
Source organism: Pleurodeles waltl (assembly GCF_031143425.1). Lineage (NCBI taxonomy): Eukaryota > Metazoa > Chordata > Amphibia > Caudata > Salamandridae > Pleurodeles > Pleurodeles waltl. Next base: position 584,135,871 of record NC_090446.1, read on the forward strand.
GATCAACATTTTGGCCTGTGCCAGACATTTTTAGAGAGAGTTAAAGTGATAGTAAAAGATAAAAAGTTTGTCAGAGCTTTTTAGAAAGACAGAGAAAAAAAACTTTTTAAACTTTTTAGAACTTTTTAGAAAGTTAGAAGTACTTTTCAGCACTTTAGAAAAGAGTGAAAAGAGGAAATGCAAACCTTTTGGCTATGTGTATATACACTGACCTTGTTTTGTATATTTTTCTCTTATGAAAAGTACAATGACAAGAGTGGTAAGTAGTCTCAAAGCACTTATCCCACCGCTGCACAACCAATGTAGGAGGCTGGACTGGCTTGTAGTGAGTACCAAGGGGTACTTGCACCTTGCACCAGGCCCAGTTATCCCTTATTAGTGTATAGGGTGTCTAGCAGCTTAGGCTGATAGATAATGGTAGCTTAGCAGAGCAGCTTAGGCTGAACTAGGAGACGTGTGAAGCTACTACAGTACCACTAGTGTCACTTGCACAATATCATAAGAAAACACAATACACAGATATACTAAAAATAAAGGTACTTTATTTTTATGACAATATGCCAAAGTATCTCAGTGAGTACCCTCAGTATGAGGATAGCAATTATACACAAGTTATATGTACACAATACCAAAAATATGCAGTATAGTCTTAGAAAACAGTGCAAACAATGTATAGTTACAATAGGATGCAATGGGGACACATAGGGATAGGGGCAACACAAACCATATACTCCAAAAGTGGAATGTGAACCACGAATGGACCCCAAACCTATGTGACCTTGTAGAGGGTCGCTGGTACTATTAGAAAATAGTGAGAGTTAGAAAATTAGCCCTCCCCAAGACCCTGAAAAGTGAGTGCAAAGTGCACTAAAGTTCCCCAAAAGACAAAGAGTCGTGATAGAGGAATAATGCAGGAAAGACACCAACCAACAATGCAACAACTGTGGATTTCCAATCTAGGGTACCTGTGGAACAAGGGGACCAAGTCCAAAAGTCACAAGCAAGTCGGAGATGGGCAGATGCCCAGGAAATGCCAGCTGCGGGTGCAAAGAAGCTTCTACTGGACAGAAAAAGCTGCGGTTTCTGCAGAAAGGAAAAGAGCTAGAGACTTCCCCTTTGGTGGACGGATCCCACTCGCCGTGGAGAGTTGTGCAGAAGTGTTTTCCCGCCAAAAGAACGCCAACAAGCCTTGCTAGCTGCAAATCGTGCGGTTAGCGTTTTCAGACGCTGCTGAGACCCAGGAGGGACCAGGAGGTCGCAAATTGGACCAGCAGAGAGAGGGGACATCGAGCAAGACAAGTAGCCCTCTTTGAAGCCGGTAGCACCCAGAGAAGTGCCAGAAACAGGCACTAAGAGGATGCATGAAATGGTGCTCGCCGAAGTTGCACAAAGGAGTCCCACGTCGCCGGAGACCAACTTAGAAAGTCGTGCAATGCAGGTTAGAGTGCCGTGGACCCAGGCTTGGCTGTGCACAAAGGATTTCCGCTGGAAGTGCACAGGGGCCGGAGTAGCTGCAAAGTCGCGGTTCCCACCAATGCAGCCCAGCGAGGTGAGGCAAGGACTTACCTCCACCAAACTTGGACTGAAGAGTCACTGGACTGTGGGGGTCACTTGGACAGAGTTGCTGGATTCGAGGGACCTCGCTCGTTGTGCTGAGAGGAGACCCAAGGGACCGGTAATGCAGCTTTTTGGTGCCTGCGGTTGCAGGGGGAAGATTCCGTCGACCCACGGGAGATTTCTTCGGAGCTTCTGGTGCAGAGAGGAGGCAGACTACCCCCACAGCATGCACAAGCAGGAAAACAGTCGAGAAGGCGGCAGGATCAGCGTTACAGAGTTGCAGTAGTCGTCTTTGCTACTATGTTGCAGGTTTGCAGGCTTCCAGCGCGGTCAGCAGTCGATTCCTTATCAGCAGGTGAAGAGAGAGATGCAGAGGAACTCGGCTGAGCTCATGCATTCGTTATCTGAAGTTTCCCCAGAGACAGAGACCCTAAATAGCCAGAAAAGAGGGTTTGGCTACCTAGGAGAGAGGATAGGCTACTAACACCTGAAGGAGCCTATCAGAAGGAGTCTCTGACGTCACCTGGTGGCACTGGCCACTCAGAGCAGTCCAGTGTGCCAGCAGCACCTCTGTTTCCAAGATGGCAGAGGTCTGGAGCACACTGGAGGAGCTCTGGACACCTCCCAGGGGAGGTGCAGGTCAGGGGAGTGGTCACTCCCTTTTCCTTTGTCCAGTTTCGCGCCAGAGCAGGGGCTAAGGGGTCCCTGAACCGGTGTAGACTGGCTTATGCAGAATTGGGCACATCTGTGCCCAACAAAGCATTTCCAGAGGCTGGGGGAGGCTACTCCTCCCCTGCCTTCACACCATTTTCCAAAGGGAGAGGGTGTCACACCCTCTCTCAGAGGAAGTTCTTTGTTCTGCCATCCTGGGCCAGGCCTGGCTGGACCCCAGGAGGGCAGATGCCTGTCTGAGGGGTTGGCAGCAGCAGCAGCTGCAGTGAAACCCCAGGAAGGTCAGTTTGGCAGTACCAGGGTCTGTGCTACAGACCACTGGGATCATGGAATTGTACCAACAATGCCAGGATGGCATAGAGGGGGCAACTCCATGATCTTAGACATGTTACATGGCCATATTCGGAGTTACCATTGTGAAGCTACATATAGGTAGTGACCTATATGTAGTGCACGCGTGTAATGGTGTCCCCGCACTCACAAAGTTCAGGGAATTGGCTCTGAACAATGTGGGGGCACCTTGGCTAGTGCCAGGGTGCCCTCACACTAAGTAACTTTGCACCTAACCTTTACCAGGTAAAGGTTAGACATATAGGTGACTTATAAGTTACTTAAGTGCAGTGTAAAATGGCTGTGAAATAACGTGGACGTTATTTCACTCAGGCTGCAGTGGCAGGCCTGTGTAAGAATTGTCAGAGCTCCCTATGGGTGGCAAAAGAAATGCTGCAGCCCATAGGGATCTCCTGGAACCCCAATACCCTGGGTACCTTAGTACCATATACTAGGGAATTATAAGGGTGTTCCAGTAAGCCAATGTAAATTGGTAAAAATGGTCACTAGCCTGTTAGTGACAATTTGGAAAGAAATGAGAGAGCATAACCACTGAGGTTCTGATTAGCAGAGCCTCAGTGAGACAGTTAGTCACTACACAGGTAACACATTCAGGCACACTTATGAGCACTGGGGCCCTGGGTTACCAGGGTCCCAGTGACACATACAACTAAAACAACATATATACAGTGAAAAATGGGGGTAACATGCCAGGCAAGATGGTACTTTCCTACATCATCTCAGGCTGAAGTGGAGTTTCCAAAGATGATGAGCTCGGTCTGGTCTGAGTTGAACTTGAGGCAACTCTTCCTCATCCAAGCAGCGACGGCTTCCATTCAGTGTGAAAGTTCCTCTTAGATTTGTCAGGGTCTTTGGTGAGAGAGATGATGAGTTGTGTCTCATTGCGTATGACACAATGTTCATTCTGTGGGGCCTTGTAGATGTTGAAGACCGTTGGGCTCAGAGAGGCTCCCTGAGGGACTCTGCAGCTGACTTCTGTTGGTTTGGACATGAAGGGTGGGAGCCTATCTGCCTGTGTTCTTCCGGTGAGGAAAGAGCTAACCCACTGCAGGTCTTTTCTGCCGATTCCTGCATGGTGGAGTCTGGTGCATAGGGTGCTGTGGGAGATCGTGTCGAAGGCTGATGAGAGGTCGGGGAGTATGAGTGCTGCAGTGGGGCTATGGTCGAGGAGTGTGCAGATGTCATCAATGGCTGCAAGAAAAGTTGTCTCCATGCTGTGGTTGCTAAGGAAGCCAGACCAAGTGGTATTTAGTGAGTTGTTGTCCTCGATGAATTGTTGCAACTGTGTGTTTATGTTGTCCAGGACTTTGGCCGGGTAAGGTAGCAGCGAGATGAGCAGGAAATTCTTCAGCTCCGATGGGTCGGCTGTGGGTTTCTTCAGGAGGGGGCGGACTTCGGCGTGTTTCCAGTCTTCGGGAAAGGAGGCTGTTTTGATAGAGCAGTTCAGCATCTTGCAGAGTTCGGGAGCGATGGATGCACTGTCTCTGTTGTATATGTGGTGGGGGGAGGGGTCCGGGGGAGCTCCGGAATGAATGCTGTTCATGATAATTTCAGTCTTGTCTGTGGTGAGAGTGGACCAGCTGTGGATAGTTTCGGAGGGCTTTGGGGGGCTAGGTCAGTCGCAGGTGCTGGTGCTGGATGGGCTCCACAGGAGAAAGCTGTTGTAAATGCCTTTTATCTTATGGTGGGAAAAAGTGGCCAGTTTATCCCAGAGGTCTTGCGATATTGGGAATATTGGGCCAGATGTACCAAGAAAGCCTTTTGCGAGTCGGAAATAGCGATTTTTAAGAAATCGCTATTTCTGATTCGCAAAATGCAATGTATCACATTTGCGATTCGGTAATAGCGATTTCTTAAAAATCGCAAATGCTATTACCAAATCGCAAATTGTGATACCGGCCCCATTTTTACCTATGGGCCTGTAGGCCCATATTTGCGAATTTTTTGCATTTCCCAAATTGCGATTTCTTAACTGGAAATTGCAATTTTGGAAATGCAAAACCCCAGGGTGCTGGGGGCCTAAGGCCCCCTCTGCTGCACCCCAAAAAGTATTTTAGGACATGTAAGGTGCACACATGCCAAAAGGGCATGTGTGCTTTACATGTACATTTTAAAAATGCATTGTAAATGCATTTTTAAAATTTGCACATGCTTACCACCAAGTTCAACTTGGTGGTAAATAGCGATTCCTTAATGCCCAATTCGCATTAAGGAATTGCTTCTTACATGTGCTTAGAAATCGCAAATCAGGAATCCTTATTTGCGATTTCTTACTTAGAGAGTCGCAATTTGCGACTCTCTAAACAGGGTCGCAATTTTAAGGAATCACTATTTTAGCGATTCCTTAAAATTGCTTTCAGAATGCCTTTAATACATTCTGAAATGGCTTTTTGCATTCGCAAATGGGCATTTGCACCATTTGCGAATGCAAAAAGCTTTCATACATCTGGCCCATAGTCCTTAAGAATAAGGCAATTTATCTTAACCCGTACGGTGCCGTGGACGAGGTGATCTCGTCCTGCACCCGGCCCACAGGGGGAGCGCTAGGGCTCCCCCCGTGGCCCCCCCACCCACCCCCCCCTGGTAGTGGATGGAAGGGGAATCCCTTCCCCTTCCACCCGACCCCCCCTCGGCAATCTGATGACGTCAGCGCGCTCACAGCACGCCAACGCCATCAAGTATTGCTGAGGGACGCGCTGGAAGCCATTTGCTTCCAGTGTGTCGGCAAGAGAGGACTCAACAGTTGAGTCCTTCCCTTTTTGGGGGAGGGACAACAGACACAGGGGAAAGGAAAGGGTTTTTCCTTTCCCCCTGTGCCTGTTTTCAGTGGATTCCTGCTCCACGATCGCGGGCGATGCCCGCGATCCTGGAGCAGGAATCCCCACTATGCACCAGGGATTTATTTTTATGTTTAGTTTTGGGAGCGACCCCTTGGGCAAGGGTCGCTCCCATTGAGGGGCTATTTTCTTCCTATTTCGCCCCCCCGGGGGGCCGAAAACCACTAGACATCAGGGAAATTATGTTGGGCATGTTTTTTGGGCGCGGCCTCTTGGGCAAGGGTCGCTCCCATTGGGGGCAATTTTTTTTTTCCTATTTCGGCTCCCCCGGGGGCTGATCGGCCAATTTTTTTGGCCGATCTGCCCCCAGGGGGGGCCAAAAACCACTAGACACCAGGGAATTTTTATTTGTTATGTTTTTTTGGGAGCGACCCCCTGGAGAAGAGTCGCTCCATTGGAGGCTTTTTTTTTATCCTATTTCGGCCCCCCCGGGGCAGATCGGACGATTTTTCAGCCGATCTGCCCCCAGGGTGAGGGTCCAAAAACCACTAGACACCAGCGAATTTATTTCCTTTGTTTTTGGGCAGCGACCCCTTAGACAAGGGTCGCTGCCTCTGGGGCAATAATTTTTTTATATGTTTCGGCCCCCCCTGGGGGGGTCGAAACCCACTAGGCTCCAGGGATTGTGTGGTGTGTGTGTTTTGTGTGTTTGGGGGAACCCCTTGGGCAAGGGTCACTCCCCAAAAGGGGGGAAATTTCTTATTGGCCATCTCTGCCCCCAAGGAGGACAGAAACCACCAATATGGCAGGGATTTTTTTTCGTTCCCCTTTTTTTGTTTAGTGCTGGGAGGGGCCCCCTTTTGCCCCCTTTGGCAAGGGTCGACCCCTAGAGGGGGCACAGAGCTGTTGGCCATTTCTGCCCCCCTTGGGGGCAGATCGGCCAATTTGTTTTACGCCCATCTGCCCCCAAGGTGGGCAGAATCCACTTAGGCACCAGGGATCCTGTGTGTGTTTGTGTGTTTGTGTGGGGGGGGCGGCACCTTTGGCAAAGGTCGCCTCCCAAAGGGGGCACGTTAGTGATGGCCATTTCTGTCCAACTTGGAGGCAGATCAGCCTATTTGTTTTTTTTAGGCCCATCTGCCCCCAAGGGGGGCAGAAGTCACCAAGCTGTCAGGGATAATTTTTTTGGTTCCCTTTGTTTTTTTTGTGCTGGGGGCACCCTCATTCGCCCCCTTTGTCAAGGGCCGCCCCCCTCTCCAAACAGGGTACAGAGCTGTTGCCCATTTCTGCCCCACTTGGGGGCAGATCAGACTATTTTTTTTTAGGCCCATCTGCCTCCTAGTGGGGCAGAAGCCACTTAGGCACGAGGGACAAGTTCTTGGTGGCGGGGTGTTTTTCAACTTTCGAAATATTTGTGATTATAACAGTTAATTTCTTCTTTTTGTTCTAGGTTAAAGCTTTTGCTTCCTTTGCTGTGGATCCTTGCGGTTTTGGCAGTAGTTGCCCTGCGGTTTGCATAGTTGCATGTTTTAGGTAAGTGAAAGCAATTTACTCCAAAGGAGTATTGTTGACATGCATGAATGACATGTTTGTAGGTGATGTACTAAATGCAGTATGTGTGAAATTGTCCTTAGATTTAAGCACAATGATATTTGTGTTGTCATATGTATAATTTTCTTTTTTCTTTTTTCTTTTTAGTGGGATATCATTGGTGATTGCTGTGTCTGTGCAGAGTATTTGCTGGTGAGTAGCTTTTTCAGGCAAGTGAGTGGTATACATATTTAGTACATAACTCTTTGTGATAAAGCTACACTTTGTTTATTACTTATTTTAGTGCTAGTTGTTGTTGGCAATCCATTTGTTGTTAGTGAGGATCAAGCCTAGCCGCAGAGTGACCGCTCAGCAGGTTGTTGGCATGCTCTTTGAGTCGTCTTCAGACCATGATTACGAGACTGACTCTGCATCTGAGGCAGAGGAGGAAGTGAGAAATTCTGGCAGTGAGTTTTCTGTCCAAGAGTATTCTTCTGATGAGGAAGCTACTCTCAGTGCAGATGAAGGGCCTGTTTTAGAGGAGGAGATTGATGTGCCAAGAGTGTAGCAGGCTGGGGCTGAAGGGTTTCCCATTAGAAGACCTGACACCTGGATTGCCCCAAACATGGAGCAGCCACAGTTACCTGCATTTACTGGTCTCCCAGGGTGTAGAGTCAATACGGAAAACTTTTTGCCTGTCCATTTCTTTCACTTGTTTATGGACGATGTATTTTTGGAAGAGATTGTGGAGCAGACTAATTTGAATGCAGAGCAATATTTGAGGGACAACGCTGCCAGACTTAGGCCTCAGTCTAGAGCTACGCAGTGGGTTCCCACATATCTGGAAGAGATGAAAAAGTTTTTAGGTTTGACTTTTTTGATGGGGTTGATCAGGAAGCCGTCACTGGCTTCTTATTGGTCTACTAGTCCCTTGATGGCAACGGCTATATTTCCTGCAACTATGACACGTAATCGCTATTTGATTCTTCTTCGTATGCTGCATTTTGTAGACAATGCTTTAGCCTTGCCACAAGATCACCCTGATTGTGACAGTCTTTTTAAGATTAGGCCTGTCCTTGATCATTTTGTAGATCGGTTTTCAGAGGTCTATGTTCCAGGCAAAGAGATAAGTGTGGACGAGTCTTTGGTCCTTTTCAAGGGGCGTTTAGTTTTTAAGCAGTACATTCCTAGTAAGAGGGCACATTATGGGATTACATTGTATATGCTGTCAGAAAGCAGTACAGGATATGTGTATAATTTCCGGGTCTACACTGGTAGGGATTCCAGTATTGACCCTCCTGGTTGTCCGGCCACTTTTGGAGTTAGCAAAAGATTTGTGTGGGAACTTGATAGACGACTGTTTAACAAAGGTCACCATTTGTACGTAGATAATTTCTACACTGGAGTGCAGTTGTTCAAGGAGTTGTTTAGAGTGGACACTGTTGCTTGTGGCACAATCCGTTCTAACCGGAAAGGCTATCCAAGGGAGCTTGTCTGTAAAAACCTTGGGAGGGGACAGTGCAGTGCCTTGCAGAATAATGAGCTGCTTGCTCTGAATATTTCAGACAGGAGGGATGTGTACATGCTATCTACCATCCATGATGAGAGTACTTCCCTTGTGACTGTTTGGGGTCAGGTTGCCAAAGTGCGCAAACCTGCATGCATTTTGGACTACAATAGGCACATGGGTGGTGTTGATAGAGTACATCAGAGGTTGGAACCTTACACTGCTCTTCGTAAGTCTTACGTGTGGTATAAAAAGTTGGCCCTACATTTATTTCATTTGGCAACTTTTAATGCTTTTATTGTGTTTAAGGATTGTTCCCCTGAGTCAAGGATGACGTTTATTAAATTTCAGGAGTTAGTGATCGAGAGCTTTATTGTGGTGGAACAGGCAAGAGTAGAAGTGCTGGAGGAAGTGGCTAGATTGAAAGATCGCCACTTTCCAGATCACATTCCTCCCACTCCCAAAAAAGACGTGCCCACAAAGAAATGTAGAGTATGTGCCCGGAAAACAATCCGGAGGGAGAACTGGATGTACTGCCCCGATTGCCCTTCAAAGCCTGGGTTGTGTGTGCCCGGCTGTTTTAGAAGTTACCACACCAGGAAAATGTTTTGGGAAATACCGTGAGCGTAAACTGCCTATTTTATATTTTCATATGTTCAGTTTCACAGTTGGCATTACTGTCATGTATTTAGTTAGAGCTTTTGTGTTTGTAGTTTTGTGCTTATTTTATAATTAGTTAGTGGTTACTTTGTTGTTTATAAAAAAAACAAAAAATGTGATGGTGGTGTGCGTGGGGTGGCGCTTGGCTGGTGGTGTGCGTGGGGCGGCACTTGGCTGGCGGTGTGCTTGGGGTGGCACTTGGCTGGTGGTATGGGTGGGGTGGCGCTTGGCTGGCGGTGTGCTTGGGGTGGCGCTTGGCTGGCGGTATGGGTGGTGTGGCGCTTGGCTGGCGGTGTGCTTGGGGTGGCGCTTGGCTGACGGTGTGTGTGGGGTGGCACTTGGCTGGCGGTATGGGTGGGGTGGCGCTTGGCTAGCGGTGCCAGCCAAATGCCAGTCCACACACTCATCAGCTGGTGTGATTGCTGTATCAGGCATGTGGGCGTATGAAAGTGATGGGCCCTTGATTGGCACTGTCTGTCGATGTGAGTGTTGTAATGTGCTGGGCCCGTGGCTGGCAGCGTGAATGGTCTTGTGCATGTCATGTATGAAAGGTGTGTGAATGGACTGGAAAGCGGTTGGTGCCTTGCCGTGGCTTTACAGCTCACGAGCTGTGAGTCATTGGTTCCGTTTTTTGGCCTTTCAGTTATTACCAGTGCATTTCACTTTTGTGAAATCTCTTGTTTATAAAATTTGATTTACTGAACCATCACTCACCCTCATGCCACATCCAACCAGTATGTGTGGTAAAAATTAAAAAACCTGCTCCGCTGTAATCAGGCGTCGCAGCACACTTGTGACACGCTAGGTGTCTCAGGTGGGACCCCGATGATGAAGCATGCCACCAACTTGGTTGGTGGGTGAGGGGTCTTTTTTACATAACCTAAATGCATTTATTTTCACAATTTTAGTGTTGGCACATCACAGACGTATGTGGACACATCAAAATGATATATTACAAAACTACCTGTGTTTGGGGGGGAGGGCGCACCTATGTTTTTGGTCCTGGGTTTGGCCTTCATCTAGAGAAACCTACCAAACCCAGACATTTATTAAAACTAGACACCCCATGGAGTCCAGGGAGGTGTGGCTTGTGTGGATCCCCCAACATTTCTTACCCAGACTCCTCTGCAAACCTCAAAATTTTCTTAAAAAAGCATATTTTCCTGACTTTCGTTTGTACGATCACCGCTCCAGCACAAAATTCCTACTCCCCAACGTTCCCCTCAGTCTCCCAAGTAAAATGACACCTCACTCGTGTGGGCCCCCAAAGCAGAGTCAGCCTAAAGATGTATAAAAGAAGAATATGTGCTTATCAACTCGCTGTGCTATCCACATAATCTCTACAAGTATTTGGCCTTTTTCTGTTGCAGGCACCTGGCCCACCCACACAAGTGAGGTATCATTTTTATCGGGAGACTTGGGCGATGCTGGGTGGAAGGAAATTTGTGCCTCCTCCCAGATTCCAGAACTTTCTGTCACCGAAATGTGAGGAAAACATGTTTTTTTAGCCAAATTTTGAGGTTGGCAAAGGATTCTGGGTAACAGAGCCTGGGGAGAGCCCCACAAGTCACCCCATCTTGGATTACCCTAGGTCTCTAGTTTTCAAAAATGCACAGGTTTGGTAGGTTTCCCTAGGTGCCCGCTGAGCTAGAGGCCAAAATCTACAGGTAGGCACTTTGCAGAAAACACCTCTGTTTTCTGTAGAAAAATGGGATGTGTCCACGTTGTGTTTTGGGGCATTTCCTGTCACGGGCGCTAGGCCTACCCACACAAGTGAGGTATCATTTTTATCGGGAGACTTGGGGGAACGCTGGAGTGAAGGAAATTTGTGGCTCCTCTCAGATTCCAGAACTTTCTGTCACCGAAATGTGAGGAAAACGTGTTTTTTTAGGCAAATTGTGAGGTTTGCAAAGGATTCTGGGTAACAGAACCTGGTCAGAGGCCAACAAGTCACCCCGTCTTGGATTCCCCTAGGGCTCTAGTTTTCACAAATGCACGGGTTTGGTAGGTTTCCCTAGGTGCCGGCTGAGCTAGAGGCCAGAATCTACAGGTAGGCACTTTGCAAAAAACACCTCTGTTTTCTGTAGAAAAATGGGATGTGTCCACGTTGGGTTTTGGGGCATTTCCTGTCGCGGGCGCTAGGCCTACCCACACAAGTGAAGTATAATTTTTATCGGGAGACTTGAGGGCACGCTGGGTGGAAGGAAATTTGTGGCTCCTCTCAGATTCCAGAACTTTCTGTCACCGAAATGTGGGGAAAACATGTTTTTTTAGCCAAATTTTGAGGTTTGCAAAGGATTCTGGGTAACAACTTGGTGAGAGCCCCACCAGTCACCCCATCTTGGGTTCCCCTAGGTCTCTAGTTTTAAAAAATGTACAGGTTTGGTGGGTTTCCCTAGGTGCCGGCTGAGCTAGAGGCCAAAATCTACAGGTAGGCACTTTGCAAAAAACACCTCTGTATTCTATAGAAAAATGGGATGTGTCCATGTTGTGTTTTGGGGCATTTCCTGTGGCGGGCGCTAGGCCTACCCACACACGGGAGATATAATTTTTATCGGGAGACTTGGGGGAACGCTGGGTGGAAGGAAATTTGTGGCTCCTCTCAGATTCCAGAACTTTTTGTCACCAAAATGTGAGGAAAACGTGTTTTTTTTAGCCAAATTTTGAGGTTTGCAAAGGATTCTGGGTAACAGAACCTGGTGAGAGCCCCACAAGTCACCCCATCTTGGATTCCCATAGGTCTCTAGTTTTCAAAAAAGCACAGGTTTGGTAGGTTTCCCTAGGTGCCGGCTGAGCTAGAGGCCAAAATCTACAGGTAGGCACTTTGCAAAAAACACCTCTGTTTTCTGTAGAAAAATGGGATGTGTCCACGTTGTGTTTTGGGGCATTTCCTGTCGCGGGCGCCATGCCTACCCACACAAGAGAGGTATCATTTTTATCGGGAGACTTGGGGGAACGCTGGGTGGAAGGAAATTTGTGGCTCCTCTCAGATTCCAGAACTTTCTCTCACCGAAATGTGAGGAAAACTTGTTTTTTTAGCCAAATTTTAAGGTTTGCAAAGGATTCTGGGTAACAGAACCTGGTGAGAGCCCCACAAGTCACCCCATCTTGGATTCCCCTAGGTCTCTAGTTTTAAAAAATTCACAGGTTTGGTAGGTTTCCCTAGGTGCCGGCTAAGCTAGAGGCCAAAATCTACAGGTAGGCACTTTGCAAAAACCACTTCTGTTTTCTGTAGAAAAATGTGATGTGTCCATGTTGTATTTTGGGGCATTTCCTGTCGCGGGCGCTAGGCCTATCCACACAAGTGAAGTATATTTTTTATCGGGAGACTTGGGGTAACGCTGGATGGAAGGAAATTTGTGGCTCCTCTCAGGTTACAGAACTTTCTGTCACAGAAATGTGAGGAAAACTTGCTTTTTTAGCCAAATTTTGAGGTTTGCAAAGGATTCTGGGTAACAACCTGGTGAGAGCCCCACCAGTCACCCCATCTTGGATTCCCCTAGGTCTCTAGCTTTAAAAAATGCACAGGTTTGGTGGGTTTCCCTAGGTGCCGGCTGAGCTAGAGGCCAATATCTACAGGTAGGCACTTTGCAAAAAACACCTCTGTTTTCTATAGAAAAATGGGATGTGTCCATGTTGTGTTTTGGGGCATTTCCTGTCGCGGGCACTAGGCCTACCCACACACAGGAGATATAATTTTTATCGGGAGACTTGGGGGAACGCTGGGTGGAAGGAAATTTGTGGCTCCTCTCAGATTCCAGAACTTTTTGTCACCAAAATGTGAGGAAAACGTGGTTTTTTAGCCAAATTTTGAGGTTTGCAAAGGATTCTGGGTAACAGAACCTGGTGAGAGCCCCACAAGTCACCCCACCTTGGATTCCCCTAGGTCTCTAGTTTTCAAAAATGCACAGGTTTGGTAGGTTTCCCTAGGTGCCGGCTGAGCTAGAGGCCAAAATCTACAGGTAGGCACTTTGCAAAAAACACCTCTGTTTTCTGTCGAAAAATGGGATGTGTCCACGTTGTTTTTTAGGGCATTTCCTGTCACGGGCGCCATGCCTACCCACACAAGAGAGGTATCATTTTTATCGGGAGACTTGGGGGAACACTGGGTGGAAGGAAATTTGTGGCTCCACTCAGATTCCAGAACTTTCTCTCACCGAAATGTGAGGAAAACTTGTTTTTTTAGCCAAATTTTGAGGTTTGCAAAGGATTCTGGGTAACAGAACCTGGTGAGAGCCCCACAAGTCACCCCATCTTGGATTCCCCCAAATCTCTAGTTTTAAAAAATTCGCAGGTTTGGTAGGTTTCCCTAGGTACCGGCTAAGCTAGAGGCCAAAATCTACAGGTAGGCACTTTGCAAAAAACACTTCTGTTTTCTGTAGAAAAATGTGATGTGTCCATGTTGTGTTTTGGGCCATTTCCTGTCGCGGGCGCTAGGCCTATCCACACAAGTGAAGTATATTTTTTATCGGGAGACTTGGGGTAACGCTGGGTGGAAGGAAATTTGTGGCTCCTCTCAGATTCCAGAACTTTCTGTTACCGAAATGTGAGGAAAACTTGTTTGTTTAGGCAAATTTTGAGGTTTGCAAAGGATTCTGGGTAACAAAATGGTGAAAGCCCCACCCGTCACCCCATCTTGGATTCCCCTAGGTCTCTAGTTTTAAAAAATGCACAGGTTTGGCAGGTTTCCCTAGGTGCCGGCTGAGCTAGAGGCCAAAATCTACAGGTAGGCACTTTGCAAAAAACACCTCTGTTTTCTGTCGAAAAATGGGATGTGTCCACGTTGTTTTTTGGGGCATTTCCTGTCGCGGGTGCTAGGCCTACCCACAGAAATGAGGTACCATTTTTATCGGGAGACTTGGGGGAACATAGAATAGCAAAACAAGTGCTATTCCCCCTTGTCTTTCTCTACACTTTTTTCTTCCAAATATAAGAGAGTGTGTAAAAAAGACGTCTATTTGAGAAATGCCCTGTAATTCACATGCTAGTATGGGCACCCTGGAATTCAGAGATGTGCAAATAACCACTGCACCTCAACCCCTTATCTTGTGCTCATTTTGGAAGTACAAAGGTTTTCTTGATAGCTATTTTTCACTCTTTATATTTCATCTAATGTATTGCTGTATACCCGGTATAGAATAAAAACCCACTGCAGGGTGCAGCTCATTTATTGGCTCTGGGTACCTAGGGTTCTTGATGAACCTACAAGCCCTATATATCCCCGCAACCAGAAGAGTCCAGCAGACGTAACGGTATATTGCTTTCAAAACTCTGACATTGCAGGAAAAAGTTACAGAGTAAAACGTAGAGAAAAATTGCTGTTTTTTCACCTCAATTTCAATAGTTTGTTTTTCAGTTGTTATTTTCTGTAGGAAACCCTTGTAGGATCTACACAAATTACCCCTTGATGAATTTAGAATTTTGTCTACTTTTCAGAAATGTTTAGGTTTCTGGGATCCAGCATTGGTTTCACGCCCATTTCTGTCACTGACTTGAAGGAGGCTGAAAGCACAAAAAATCATAAAAATGGGGTATGTCCCAGTAAAATGCCAAAATTGTGTTAAAAATTGGGTTTTCAGATTCAGGTCTGCCTGTTCCTGAAAGCTGGGAAGCTGGTGATTTTAGCACCACAAACCCCTTGTTGGTGGCATTTTCAGGGAAAAAACCACAAGCCTTCTTCTGCAGCCCCTTTTAAATTTTTTTTTTTTTTTAAACAAAATTTTCACTGTATTTTGGCTAATTTCTTGGCCTCATTCAGGGGAACCCACAAAGTCTGGGGGTCTCTAGAATCCCTAGGATGTTGGAAAAAAGGACGCAAATTTGGCGTGGGTAGCTTATGTGGACAAAAGTTATGAGGGCCTAAGCGAGAACTATTCCAAATAGGCAAAAAAAGGCCTGGCACAGGAGGGGGAAAAGGCCTAGCAGCGAAGGGGTTAAAGAAATTAATAGGCAAATACAAGATAGGATTTGCTATGAAAGATTAAAAGATAACCCCACTAATGACATTCAACAACAGATTAATGGCAGACTCTTGGATTGGCATGAATCATGCCTATTAACAAATGATGAATACAAATATCTAAGAGTTTGCCATCCTAGATCTCCATGTATATATGTACTTTCAAAAATCCACAAATCGGGTGCTTTTCCCCCTAGGAGACCAATAATATCTAGCAATGGTTCACCCACGGAACATATGTCAGAATAGGTAGATGGTTTTTCACAGTCATTAAGTCAGAATTGACCGTCCTATTTAAGGGATAGCAAAGAATTGCTTAACAAGCTTGAGGATTTTCAATGGCATAGTACTGATCTTTTATTTGTCACTAAGGATGTTGAGGGTCTGTAAATGTGTATGCAGATAGAATGTGGATTAGAGGCACTTAAGTAAGTTTCATTTGTTCCAATGAAATACCAGTCACTTGGAGCACACACTTATATTGCTTGAAATGGTTAAGATCATTCTAACTAAGACCGCCGTTCTCCATGATGGGACATAGTTACTCCAAAAGCAAGGAACAGCAATGGGCTCCAGGTTTTCCCCATCTTACACAAACCTTTTAATTGGCCTGTTTGAGACAGAGTATGCCTGGGATCCTAAAGCACATGATTGGAAAAAACAGTGTCATCTTTTACGGACGTTTTATAGATGACATTTTAATCATATGGAATTGATCTGTGATAAATCTTCTAGCTTATCATGCTTTTCTGAATAAGAACAGATTGAATGTGAAACTTACTCCTAAGTATGACAGGCAAAAGATTGACTTCTTAAATCTGTGCTTATAGCCACAAGATAACACCTTTCATAGTGATATATAAAAAGTCAACTGCATGGGTTAGTGCTTGCCCTAGAAATACCACAGTGGCAATACCATTTGGCGAAATGGTAATGACAAGACGTAACTTCAGCCAGGAAGCTAATTTTGAAAAGAGAATATTGAGGATTGAACAATACTTCATTGACAGGGGGTACGATGTTGGAAACTTGGAGAAGGCTAAGACGAGAGTTAGAAAATTGGATAGGAAATTTACCCTGAGAGATAATAGTGGACAAAAAATATACAAATTATGAGATGCCAGGAGGTAAATTTCATCATGAAGTATAATACCTATAGTAGGCACATTTGTGATGTGTGAAGAAAGAATTGCCACATTTTGGACTCAATGACACCCCCGGAGGCTATTGTGCCTAAAAAGCCATGGGTTGTTTATTGGAAAGGAACCACATTGAGGAATATTGTATGCCAAAACTATGTCAAAAGTAATTTCAATGAATCTGGCACATGTAAATGGTTGCCAGAGAAACCCAAAGAATATTTTTAATTTGTGGAGACTGTTCTGTATGCCACATAGTGGTCAATAAAACAAAAAAGTTTAGGTATGACACTCAGATGGGATATACAATTGGCTCCTTTATTAATTTTAATACCACTTACATTGTGTATGTGCTAGGGTGTTCCTGTAGAAAAATCTATATAGGCTGTAGTATACGTTATCTGAAGACAAGAATACAGGAACATGTTAGGGAAATAAAAAATCGGGATGAATGGTATCCTGTGGCTATTCATATACACTCAACTCACCCCACTACCACACAAATATGGTTTCATGGTTTAGAACATGTACATTATAGTGAAAGAGTGAGTAATAGAGTTATTGCTTAGACAAGCTGAAGCAAGGTGGATATGTCGATTGAGGACAGTATATATAGGTTTGATCATCAACAGCGAGATTCATCATTTTTTATAGGTTTGAAAGTAGATATATGGGTTTGAAAATCAATAATGAGTTCCATCATTTCCTATAGGTTTGAAAATGTAAATGCGGATAGGAAAATGGTGGATGGTAAGTATGGCATTAAGTGGGGATTATATTGCTCAAACATTGCTGTTATGCATGGATTGTGGCTTTAGATACATTTTGGTTTTTCTTCTTTGCAATAAAATATGAGCTTGGGCATAGAGTTAGAAGCAATAATATACATCGAGCAAGGGTATAGTATTGTTTAAGTACAATACATATTTAATTAATGTGTGATCTTGTTAGATGAATTACATGGAGTCTTAAAGCTGTTGCTGGCACGTACAAAGTTTTGTGGGGACTTTGTTCCTCAAAGATGGCTGTCTTAGAGCCGTATTGGAGCTCACTTTCGGTTTGATGTAATATGATATGAATTTGGTTTGGTCTGAATATAGCTAATGACAGCAACATTTATGACATCTAGTTTGACATCCTAGGTCATGATTTCGTTTTTTTTAATACAGCTAACATTGATAATATATACTGTGTGTATATATTTAGATGCATCATAATAAAATGTACATACAATGAGCATAGTGTTTAAAGGTTCCTGCTGTGTTTTGAAAGTTGTTCTAACACACATTGGCTGGATGTGTTACAAGATGTTTATGGCTCTTCCTTGCCATAAAATATGAGCTCTGGTATAGAGTTAGAAACAATAATATACATCAATGTCAAGACTGGAGGCTTCGGATTATGCTTTCTCTTTCTTTGCTGAGAAAATGACAGCTGCCAATCAACATTAAAACCATACAAAAACTACTTTTCCCAATATCACTTGTAGTCCATATCATGCCCAATCCCAGACCTGTTCTCTGTATAAATGTCTCTGCCTCCTTAGTTCTTCCTCTTTCTTTGCTGCTTGCAGCCAGAGATAAGTTTTTCACATCATACTGTTATTTATTAAGATTGTCTTTTGTGGTTTTGTCACAAGCGGTCCAAGGAGAGGACGATATAGGCGTACGGCGAGCGTCCCCTTTGATGTATGTTTGACTATAAGGGGACACTCCCCCTCCTGGATACCAGAGGCTAGCAGCCTCTATGAAAAGGGCCGCCTCAAGGTAATTCCTTGGGTAAGGTAGACCTTTTATTTCACACTCTTTGACTTTCACATAGAGTAATTTCCTCCAACGTGAGACGTAGGGATCCTAGGCCCTGACGAATGCCCCGAGACCTTCATTGGCTCACTTCTGAGGGCAGAAACATGTTGGCTATTAGTTAGGTGACCCTGTGAGTCCTTGTCCTCACAGAGGTGTCCCAACCCCCGTTTTAACTACACCAGTCAGATACCACTATTAAATTTGTTACTCCTCACAGGTGTCTGCTTAGGTGTTTTTAATTTTTTCAGTAGATTAGCTGGATCCCGATCTTTCCAGAAACAAGTTTATTTACGCACTCCCTCCTGTTCCTTTAACAGTGAGGTTGAGTCCGCCCAGGTGGCACTGTCCTACCTGGGTGGGTCTAGGTGGTCAAATGATGAAGCATGACACTATATAGTGTGTGAGACCACCTAGTCCGTAAAAGGAATTTCCTCCCCCGCTGTTCCTCCCCGCGCATGCACTCTGCAGGTACCTCCTGACATTTCACTGACATTACCCTTTCAAATAGGAACACATACAACCCAGGGCCACGCTGATATCCGCGACGCCCTCGTTAAGAGAACCCCGTACTTTCTTGTGTATTTTGTGGTTTTGATACAGGTTTATGTCCATGGAGTGGCAGCGGGGATTGAGTGGCGCTTCGCTTTGAAGGACTTCGCTCATTTTGTGCACACCGTCACGCTCGCACACGGATTGATCCTCTCTCTCTTTTGGATAGGCCCGCATCCGGCACAGATTTTGGACAGCGTCTTGGATTATGGAGCGTTCGCATAGAGCGCTCCGCATCTAAAGTGTGCATGTGTTTTTTTTGGCATCCAAGCGGGAGCCAGGCGAGCGCTTCAGCTTTGAGATCTAAGCCCTCCTTCTATGTTAATATGCGCATGTACACAGGAGGATCTCCGAAGGCAGATAGCCTCAAAGACCGGCTTGCACGCAGCGCTTCATTCCTCCACATGGATTATCCCCCAGAATGCCTTACTGGGCACAAAAACAATTAAGGTGCTTCCTCACACTGAATTTGGCCGTTTTGAGACCTTTGGTCTCTCAAATACTTGGAGTTTCTCCACAATAAACCTGCTGGGGCTATTTTTCCCCACTTCTGAACTCCTCCATATCCTCTTGCTACTCCAGCATGGCGTACTATGTCGAAGAGGACGAATACTATCAAGAAGTGGCTGAAGTGCTCTATGAGCTTTAGATGGAGGAGACACTAGTACAGGCCCTGAGTCCCCATGTACAAGACTCTGTTAATCAGACTCTGATAAAACCCTTAAAACCCTTTACTCAGCCTCTGGTAAGATTTGGACAAAGAGAATTGCTGGGGAGACCCCCCTCTGAGACAATAACTAGGGAAAGTCAGTCTCCTGATGTGTGTCTTGCCCAGAGAGCCTCATTAATGCTTAATTGCTCAGCTGAAATATTTGCACAGGTGGCTACATCAGTCCTCAAGGACCATGAGTACGGGCCTATGGACGCTTTGGGCTTTTCTGTGCTCTTCTCAGCCCCTTTGCATCATGCACTGAGGCATCCCACTCCTCCTCTTCTCATTCTTCTGACTCCGACCAAGCGTTGGAGGAACCCTACGAACCTGCCAAACGATAATGCAAGACCCGTCATTCCACAGGAGACACATTGACTCAGAAAACGTTATTCTTTGACGCAGAGAATATAATACATCCAAGATCTACTGAATGGGTGCCATGTATGGAAGTGGCACACTATGTGCAAGAGAGATTACATAAAAGTTTTGATAAAGATGTACGTAATACTCTACGCTCGGAGTGTGCTCACCCCTCTCTGTTCTGCTAGGTGGCTGATAGCCTGGAACTGGACCCTAGCATGGCCATGTTCTATAAAACATTTGCTAAGGACCCGAAGAAGGGCCTATATAGGGCATGGAGAGGTTGCCAGGACAAACATCTTGACATCTCAGGGCCTATCACCAAGATCCTTGCGGTGGCAGTGCAGGCGAAGGAATCTAGTGCGCCATTGGACCCAGAGGCCATTTTAGAATGGGGAAAGAGGGCAATTTGTCTGCTAGGAAATGCCAACTGTGCCATGTGCACAGAGCGCTGAAAATCCTTTTTAATGTGGATAGACCCTAAACTGGCCGAATTGGCCCCTTCAGAACCTGGAACACTGGCGAATGGTCTCTCATTTGGGGACAAATTTGTAAAAGACTAAGGCAAATATGTTTCCACCTTCTCTGCTCTTGATAAGGCCCAGAAATCTATGAAGAGGATGTTCAGTGGAGGCCTTTCTACCTGGGCTAGATGCTACATAGGCCGAGCGCCATGCCGAGGCTTCTATCAGGCCTCATCAGGATAACCCTAGAGGGGTCGAGGCAACTACTAGGCTGCATCAGAGTTCTACCCCACCCGGACCAGGGGAGGTTGTGGTCACGCCTACAGAGGCAGAGGTCGAGATGGCTTCAACACCACAGGCACCACAGCATCAGATGAGAGTAATCCCCTTTTCAGAGGTTATTCTAGGGGGAGACTAAAATGGCATCTCGTAGCTTGGGAACACAATTCTCAAGATCCTTAGATATTGCAAACAGTCCAGGGCTACAGACTGGAGTTCAAATACCCTCCAAAACAAGATGTTTTTCCCCTTCTGTTTCTTTATTTCCAAACAAAGAACGGTTTCATAGATGACAAAATTGGTTTGCTTCTGCGCAAAGAGACAATAATCAAGACGTTCCCCACCCGAATGGGTTTATCAGCACAATCTTTTTGGTGCAGAAAAAAGGTGGGTGTTCCCGTCTGGTCCTAAACATGAGAACTTTCAACTCTTGGATAGTGTACCGCATGTCAAAATGGAGGGTATCCATCTGTTAAGAGATCTTTTACAAGAAAGAGATTGGCTAGTCTGGTTAGATCTCAAAGACGCCTATTTACCAGTGCTAATTTTCACTCTGCATCGTCATTTTCTTCAATTTTGTTGGCGAAGTCAATGGTACAGGTTCACCGTCCTTCACTTTGGACTGTCCTCTGCACCTTTGTGCTTCACCAAACTGCTGTGACCAATTGTGCAATTCTTTTGGAAAAAGGGCATACGCCTCATTATCTATCTCAACAACATCCTGATTATGGCCCAAAACAAAGAGTTGGTTCTATTGCATATATCATGGACTATCAAGATTCTTCAGGATCTAGGTTTTCTAATAAACTCTGACAAGTCAGTCATGACTCCCTCTCAATGTATAGAGTTCTTAGGTTTTCAAGTGGATTCTGTCAGAGCTTTGTTGAAATTACCACTAGTGAAATGAGCTTCGATCAAGAGAAAGGTACGGAGAGCCCCTGCCTCTCCGACTATGTCATTGAGGACCCTTGCTCGTCTGGTGGGGCTTCTAGCCTCTTCCATCAGGGAATTTTCAGGGTCCCCTTCACTATCGGGCCATCAATGTCTGAAAATCCTGCATCTTCGCAAGAGGCTGTCTTATTCAGAGCAGATTCTATTGTCAAACAAGGCCAGAATGGAGATAATTTGGTGGCTGGATCACATGGATGCGTGGAATGGAAAAGCCATTTTTGCATCCTCTCCGGAGATGGAGTTGGACGCCAGCCAGTGGGGATGGGGTGCTCGGTGTGGAACGGTGGAGATGGGAAGCCAGTGGTCTCTGGAGGAATTGAGCCTCCATTTCAATTGTTTTGAGCTTCCAACAGGAGCTTTAGCGATTTGCTCTCTCTCTCCCCATAAGGTCAGTTATTGCATACTGTTAAGTATGGACAACATATTGGTGAGATACATAAATCGTCTAGGCAGGTCCAGATCTCGTGTTCTAGTGGAGATTACCAAAGAGTTCTGGCACTTTTGCCTCCTACACAAGATATCGGTGACAACGGAGTACATTCAGGGACACTCCAATGTGGTAGTGGACTGAAACTCACATTTTTTTAGGGGTGGCAGCGACTAGAAACTCCACCGGTCAGTGTTTCACAATCTGGTGAGATGGTGGGGAAAGTGCTTGAAAGGACTTTTTGCGTCACAGCTCCATGCTCAGCTTCCGCAGTTTTACAATTGTAAGCCGGATCACCTACCCATGGGGTCAATTGCTTTTCTCCAGGATTGGTCCCTGGGTCTCCTTTATGCCTTCCCCCCATTTTCCATGATTCAGAGAGTACTCTCTCAGGTGAAGAGACAATTGGCGGAGATCATTTTGGTGATCCCTCTCTGGAAAGCTCAGTCGTGGTTTCCAGTAGTGATGTCACTATCATGTGCTTCTTTGGTTCTACTCCCATCCCTGCTCCTGGATCTGTTGGATCTTCCTCATCCTCTGATATTACAGGGTCACTTGTCGATCATGGCATGGAGACTTTACAGAGACGTTGGCAAGTGCCAGGAGTTTCAAGAGACACAGGTGGTCATTCTGACCCTGGCGGTCTTTGACCGCCAGGGCGGAGGACCGCGGGAGCACCGCCGACAGGCCGGCGGTGCTCCAATGGGGATTCCGACCGCGGCGGTAAAGCCGCGGTCGGACCGGCACCACTGGCGGGGTCCCGTCAGTGTACCGCGGCCCCATTGAATCCTCCGCGGCGGCGCAGCTTGCTGCACCGCCGCGGGGATTCCGACCCCCCCTACCGCCATCCAGATCCCGGCGGTCGGACCGCCGAGATCCGGATGGCGGTAGGGGGGGTCGCGGGGCCCCTGGGGGCCCCTGCAGTGCCCATGCCACTGGCATGGGCATTGCAGGGGCCCCCGTAAGAGGGCCCCTACATGTATTTCACTGTCTGCTGTGCAGACAGTGAAATACGCGACGGGTGCAACTGCACCCGTCGCACAGCTTCCACTCCGCCGGCTCGATTCCGAGCCGGCTTCATCGTGGAAGCCTCTTTCCCGCTGGGCTGGCTGGCGGTCTGAAGGCGACCGCCCGCCAGCCCAGCGGGAAAGTCAGAATTACCGCCGCGGTCTTTCGACCGCGGAACGGTAACCTGACGGCGGGACTTTGGCGGGCGGCCTCCGCCGCCCGCCAAGGTCAGAATGAGGGCCACAATGTTCTTCTTATCCCATGTAGGAAAGTACCCTCTTTTTGATAAGTTGCCCCCAATTTCTGCCTGATGTCAGTGTGTTTGACTGTGCCACTGGGATCCTGCTAACCAGGACCCCAGTGCTTATGCACTCCCTCCTCTACATTTTGTCACTGCATACTAGTAACCTAGTATTTCATCTAAAATTGGCATACTGGTCACCCCTCATAAGTCCCTAGTATATGGTACTTAGGTACCCAGGGCATTGGGATTCCAGTGGCTTCTACAGGACTGCCATTGAAGCCTGTGTGAAAGGGTGCATGCACCCTTTCACTGCCATTTACACTGCACCAGCTCACTTATAAGTCACCCATATGTCAGACCTTCCAACCCTGAAGGCTGGGCCCAGAGTACCTGGGTGTGAGGGCACCTCTGCGCTAGCAGAGGTGCCCCCATGTCATTCAGGACAATTTTCCCGGACTTCATGAGTGCAGGGATGCCATTTTATGAGTGCATTGGACATAGGTCACTACCTATGTACAGCTTCACAATGGTAACTCTGAATAGGGCCATGTTTGTATCAAACATGTTGGTCTCATACCCCATGGCTTTTGCAAGCATTGGTTATATGATTCCATGCACTCTGTGGGCTCCTTAGAGGACCCCAGTACTGCCATTACAGCCTTCTGAGGTTTCCAGGCAGCCCCAGCTGCTGCCACCTCACAGAAAGGTTTCTGCCCTCCTGTTACTCAAGCAGCTTGAGCCCAGGAAGGCAGAACAAAGCATTTCCTTTGGGAGAGGGGTGCTACACCGTCTCCCTTTGGAAATAGATGTTACAGGCATGGTAAAGATAGCCTCCCAGAGCCTCTGCAAATGCTTTGAAGGGCACAGAGGGTGCCCTCCTTGCATAATCCAGTCTACACTGGTTCAGGTAACACCACTCCCTGCTCTGGTGCGAAAATGAACAAAGGAAAGGGGAGTGACCACTCCCCCTATTCATCACCACCCCAGGGGTGGTGCTCAGACCTCCTCCAGAGTTTCCCTGGGTTTTACCATCTTGGATTCCAAGTTGGCACGGCATTCTGGGAGCATCTGAGTGGCCAGTGCCAGCAGGTGACGTCAGAGCCCTCCCCTGATAGGTGCTTACCTGTGTAGCTGACCAATACCCCTTTAAAGGCTATTTAGGGTCTCTCTCTTGGGTGGTTCTTCAGATTCGGATTGCAAGACTCCAGCAGGAATCCTCTGCATCCTTTACTTCACCTCCTTACCAACGGAACTGCACCTGGGCCCTCCAGAAACTCTACAAACTGCAAGAAAGAAGCAAAGACGACTTCTGCAACATTGTAACTTCAGCTTCTTCTGCCAGCAACTGAAACTGTTTCCAGGTTGTGCATCCTCTGAGGAATGCCTGTCTTCAGCCTGCTCCAGAAGAACGAAGGAATCTCCCCTGAAGTGAAGGAGTCACTTCCTTGCTTCAGAAGGCACCCCTCTGTAGTGACGACCGGTGGCTTGGGTCCCCTCTCCTGATGAAGTGCATGGATCCAGCATCATGGGTGGTGGACTGAAGTAATCCCGACGGTCCAGTCGTCCAACTATCCAACTTTGGTGAAGGTTAGAGCTTGCCTCCCCACACAAGACAGTTCCCCCATGCACCGCGTGGTTTGCAGGTGCCAAGGTTTGTTGGCATCCTTCCACAAATTCCTTCATGCACCGAGCAGCTCCAGCCCCCAGCACTCTATCCTGAAACGCACAGCTTCTTCCGTGGTTGTCTGGCTGCGTGGGAGACCTTTCTGTAGTGCTGTGTGGGCCTCCTTTTGCACCTTCTTGTCCTCGTGCTGTGGGACTCCTGTGCCCGCTGCCTGGTCTTCTGAAGGCTCTCTGAGTTGCTGACAGCCTCCTCTGTCCCCCCCTCCTGGGTAGAGTCTACCAGGTCCCTCCTGGTCCTGGGCAGCGCCATCTGCCACTGAGCGTGAGCTTTGCATGTGCCAAGGCTTGTTGGTGGAATCCAGCTATGCAAACAAGTCTGCTCTCATCCATCCGGTGTGGAACATCATCTGCACTTACCAGGAACCCGCATCCATCTTCTTGGTTGCAGTACTGACTGTTCTTCACCGGGGGTTCTTCTTTTGCACCTTCATCCAGGTTAGGAGGGGCTCCTGTTCTCCCTGGACTCTTCTGTGATTCTTGGACTTCGTCCACTTCTTCCACAGGTCTTCAGGCCCAGGAATCCATTGTTTGTGAGTTTCAGTCTCTTCTGCTTCTTGCAATATCTTCTATCACATGATGTTGTGTGTTCTAGGAAAGTTACTGTGATTTACCCCTGCTTTCCTGGGCTCTGGGGTGGGTTCTATTACTTAACTTTATTGCTTTCTAATACTCCCAGCGCCCCTCTACACACTACACTTGCCTAGGTGGGAAACCGAATTTTGCATTCCACTATTTTAGTATATGGTTTGTGTTCCCCATAGGCCCATTTCCAACTATTGCGTTTTTCACTATTTGCATTGTTTTCTAACTGTTTTTACAGCTATTTCTGAATTCTAGTGTCTATACTGTGTATATTACTTACCTCCTAAGGGGTATAGTCTCTAAAGTATTTTTGGCATTTGTGTCACCAAAAGAAAGTGCTTTATTTTTGTAATACTGAGTATTTACTTTCATGTGTGTGAGTACTGTGTGACTACAGTGGTACTGCATGAGCTTTGCATGTCTCCTAGTTAGACCTTGGCAGCTCATCCTTGTAGGAAAGTACCATCTTGCCTGGCATGTTACCCCCATATTTCACTGTATATATGTTGTTTTAGTTGTATGTGTCACTGGGACCCTGCCAGCCAGGGCCCCAGTGCTCATAAGTGTGCCCTGTATGTGTTACCTGTGTTATGACTAACTGTCTCACTGAGGCTCTGCTAATCAGAACCTCAGTGGTTATGCTCTCTCATTTCTTTCCAAATTGTCACTAACAGGCTAGTGACCAATTTTCCCAATTTACATTGGCATACTGGAACACCCTTATAATTCCCTAGTATATGGTACTGAGGTACCCAGGGTATTGGGGTTCCAGGAGATCCCTATGGGCTGCAGCATTTCTTTTGCCACCCATAGGGAGCTCGGACAATTCTTACACAGGCCTGCCACTGCAGCCTGAGTGATATAACGTCCACGCTATTTCACAGCCATTTTACACTGCACTTAAGTAACTTATAAGTCACCTATATGTCTAACCTTTACCTGGTAAAGGTTGGGTGCTAAGTTACTTAGTGTGTGGGCACCCTGGCACTAGCCAGGGTGCCCCCACATTGTTCAGGGCCAATTCCCCGGACTTTGTGAGTGCGGGGACACCATTACACGCGTGCACTATACATAGGTCAGTACCTATGTATAGCTTCACAATGGTAACTCCGAATATGGCCATGTAACATGTCTAAGATCATGGAATTGCCCCACCAATGCCATCCTGGTATTGGGGAGACAATCCCATGATTCCCCGGGTCTCTAGCACAGACCCGGGTACTGCCAAACTGCCTTTCCCGGGGTTTCACTGCAGCTGCTGCTGCTGCCAACCCCTCAGACAGGTTTCTGCCCTCCTGGGGTCCAGCCAGGCTTGGCCCAGGAAAGCAGAACAAAGGACTTCCTCAGAGAGAGGGTGTTACACCCTCTCCCTTTGGAATAAGGTGTCAGGGCTGGGGAGGGGTAGCCTCCCCCAGCCTCTGGAAATGCTTTGATGGGCACAGATGGTGCCCATCTCTGCATAAGCCAGTCTACACCGGTTCAGGGATCCCTCAGCCCTGCTCTGGCGCGAAACTGGACAAAGGAAAGGGGAGTGACCACTCCCCTGACCTGCACCTCCCCTGGGAGGTGCCCAGAGCTCCTCCAGTGGGCTCCAGACCTCTGCCATCTTGGAAACAGAGGTGCTGCTGGCACACTGGACTGCTCTGAGTGGCCAGGGCCAGCAGGTGACATCAGAGACTCCTTCTGATAGGCTCCTTCAGATGTTGCTAGCCTATCCTCTCTCCTAGGTAGCCAAACCTCCTTTTCTGGCTATTTAGGGTCTCTGCTTTGGGGAATTCCTTAGATAACGAATGCAAGAGCTCATCAGAGTTCCTCTGCATCTCTCTCTTCACCTTCTGCCAAGGAATCGACTGCTGACCGCGCTGGAAGCCTGCAAAACTGCGACCTTGTAACGCTGATCCTGCCGCCTTCTCAACTGTTTTCCTGGTGGTGCATGCTCTGGGGGTAGTCTGCCTCCTCTCTGCACTAGAAGCTCCGAAGAAATCTCCTGTGGGTCGACGGAATCTTCCCCCTGCAAACGCAGGCACCAAAGAACTGCATCACCGGTCCTCTGGGTCTCCTCTCAGCACGACGAGCGAGGTCCCTTGAACTCAGCAACTCTGTCCAAGGGACTCCCACAGTCCAGTGACTCTTCAGTCCAAGTTTGGTGGAGGTAAGTCCTTGCCTCCCCACGCTAGACTGCATTGCTGGGATCCGCATGTTTTGCAGCTACTCCAGCTCCTGTGCACTCTTCGAGGATTTCCTTTGTGCACATCCAAGCCTGGGTCCCCGGCACTCTAACCTGCATTGCACAACCTCCTGAGTTGTACTCCGGCTTCGTGGGACCCTCTTGTGCAACTTCGGGTGAGCTCCGGTTCACTCCACTTTGTAGTGCCTGTTTCGGCACTTCTGCAGGTGCTGCTTGCTTCTGAGTGGGCTCCTTCTCTTGCTGGGCGCCCCCTCTGTCTCCTCACGCAATTGGCGACATCCTGGTCCCTCCTGGGCCACAGCAGCATCCAAAAACCTTAACTGCAACCCTTGCAGCTAGCAAGGCTTGTTTGCGGTCTTTCTGCACGGAAACACTTCTGCACGACTCTTCACGACGTGGGACATCCATCCTTCAAAGGGGAAGTTTCTAGCCCTTGTCGTTCCTGCAGAATCCTCAGCTTCTACCATCCGGTGGCAGCTTCTTTGCACCCACAGCTGGCATTTCCTGGGCATCTGCCCACTCCCGACTTGATCGTGACTTTTGGACTTGGTCCCCTTGTTCCACAGGTACTCTCGTCAGGAAATCCATCGTTGTTGCATTGCTGGTGTTGTTGTTTCTGGCAGAATTCCCCTATCACGACTTCTGTGCTCTTTGGGAAACTTAGGTGCACTTTGCACCCACTTTTCAGGGTCTTGGGGTGGGCTATTTTTTTGACCCTCACTGTTTTCTTACAGTCCCAGCAACCCTCTACAAGGTCACATAGGTTTGGGGTCCATTCGAGGTTCGCATTCCACTTCTAGAGTATATGGTTTGTGTTGCCCCTCTCCCTATGTGCCCCCATTGCATTCTATTGTGACTATACATTGTTTCCACTGTTTTCTATTGCTATTACTGCATATTCTGGTATTGTGTACATATACCTTGTGTATATTTGCTATCCTCATACTGAGGGTACTCACTGAGATACTTTTGGCATATTGTCATAAAAATAAAGTACCTTTATTTTTAGTATATCTGTGTATTGTGTTTTCTTATGATATTGTGCATATGACACTAGTGGTACTGTAGGAGCTTCACTCGTCTCCTAGTTCAGCCTAAGCTGCTCTGCTAAGCTACCTTTTCTATCAGCCTAAGCTGCTAGACACCCCTCTACACTAATAAGGGACACCTGGGCCTAGTGCAAGGTGTAAGTACCCCTTGGTACTCACTACAAGCCAGTCCAGCCTCCTACAATCCTCACTGCCCCTAGAGAGCCTGGCTTCTAGACACTGACTACATTTCACTGATAAGGGATAACTGGACCTGGTCTAAGGTGTAAGTACCTTTGGTACCCACTACAAACCAGGCCAGTCTCCTACATCCCAGTCTTGGGCTTTTTCCACCCATAAGCTCTATGAGGCTTCCTGGAGACGATGGGTGGGTTGGTGCAGTGAAGAGGGTGTTGATCCAGGGGGTGTCACATTAGTAAGACTGTCAATTCCCTTTTGGATTTGGAAACCCAGGGTTTAGCGTATGGGACCATTAATAATTTCAGATCCACTATTTTAGCAGGACATCCTCATCTAGAGGGAAAGCCAGTGGGTGATCATCCTCTGATTTGTAAGCTTTTGAGGAGCATCTGAATTGCCTGACCCCCTCAACCTAAGTATACAACTTTCTGGGATTAAGACATTGTTCTGCGTTTTCTGAGAACCTGGCCATATGACGAAGATCTCTCTCTTAAGCAATTGTCAGCCAAACTTACCGTGCTTTTGTCTCATCTCCTGTCGACGTGTGTCTGATGTATATCCTCTGGACTTAGCAGGTAGAGTATGTGTTCCTTTGGGAGTTTCTTTCACTATTTCTAGACGTACAAAGATGGCAACTAAGGGGGTCATTCTGACCTCGGCGGTAAAAGGCGCCTACCGCCGGTCAGAAATCCTCCATAATCCCGCCGCGGTCGCGGAAACCCGCCACGGTCATTCTGACCCGCAGAAGGCAAACCTCCGAAAATCCGACCGCCACAACAGACCGCCAGACCAGCGGTCGGCGGAAAGTTGGAGGTGACAAAACCTCCACCGTCACGCCAACAGAAATACGCCCATGCCATTACGACCCACGAATCCACGCGGCGGTCATTCAAACGCGGTATTCCATTGGCGGGACACACCGCCGCGGTCAGAATACACACAAACGAACAAAACCCTGCCACATTGGACGATTTGAATCCCACACACCTGATACACATACACACACCACTCCCACACACACAATACAATATAAAACACACACCCACATCACCCACAAACCCCTACGCTAAAAAATTCGTAACGAAGGCAAGAGCGAGACACCAGCATCCACAAAATAACAGCCACAGCCACTCAACACCATCACCCACACACTAGCCACACACAAAACAACACACACCACCACACTCAACTCACTTAAATACACATACTCCACCCCACACATCATACACACCACCCCATGGCACCCCAAAGACAACCCCGCTTCACAGACGAAGAACTCAGGGTCATGGTGGAGGAAATCGTTCGGGTAGAGCCCCAGCTGTTCGGCACACAGATACAATACACCAGCATTGCCCGGAGGACGGAGCTATGGCAGAGGATTGTCGACAGGGTGAACGCAGTGGGACAGCACCCCAGAAATCGGGAAGACATCAGGAAGCGATGGAACGACCTACGGGGGAAGGTGCGTTCCATGGTATCCAGGCACAACATCGCCGTGCAGAAGACTGGCGGAGGACCCCCACCTCAACCCCCACAATTCACATCATGGGAGGAGGAAGTCTTGAACATCCTGCATCCTGACGGCCTCGCAGGAGTCGGCGGAGGAATGGATACTGGTAAGTTGAAGCTTCAATACTGCTTCCCCCCCACCTGCATGCCAAATCAGACCCCAACCCTCACCCCCATCCTCGAACCCCACCCTCACCCCCACCCCCATCCTCACCCCCACCCTCACCCCCACCACCATCCTCACCCCCACCACCATCCTCACCCCCACCACCATCCTCACCCCCACCCCCAGCACACCTATTCCCCGCCAATGTCTCACCATCACAACCCACACATCCCAAAACATAGGCCTGCATGCGTCCACTAAGCATGGACACCCATCACCAAAGCATGCCCAATGCATATACACATCCCCCCCACAAGCCACCCTCACCAAAGCCCCCACACACGAATGCCAGCACTTGGGGACACGAGAACCCACAGATACACCCATATGCCACACATTGAAACTATAACCATACCTCTATACCCCTGCAGGACCCGACCGTCAACACACCGCGGCGGAGGGGCCAGAATTATCCACACCCCCCACCCAAGAGGCCGTCAGCGATGACAGCAGCTCTGTCGACCTGGACACCGATGACCAGCCCGGACCATCGGGGACCTCTGGACAGTCGGTTCCCCTCACACAGGCCCAGGCCACTACAGACCCTAACCCCTCTGGGAACACCAGCACAGCTCCCACCCAGCGGGCCCATGCCTCTGTCTCCAGGGCGCGTCAATCTGCGGTGTGTCTACCACTACAGGGCACCCAGGATAACCCACCACCCCAACAACAACAGGGACCTGGGGGCAGTGGTAGTGGGCACACCGGCCAGGGGGCAGAGGCCCAGGGAAACAGGGGAACTCGGAGGGCAGCTGTGCGACAGGGGGGGGAGGAGAGGCCCAGGGAACCCACTCTCCACGAGGTCCTCACCACCACCATGGGAGCATACAACCGCTCCCAGGAGACGATGGCGACGGTACTGGCCCGGTTCCAGGAGATCCAGGCACTGCAGGAGGAACACTATCGGGGGTACAGGGAGGACATCAGAGCCATCAACACCACCCTGGTTACCATGGTAGGGCTGCTGCAGGACCTCGTAAACACCAGGGCGGACACTGAACAACACCCAAGGGCCCCTGCCACTAGCCTGGACCAAGAACAGCCAACCACCTCCGCCGGCGCTAGTGGACAGGAGGCCCCCGCACAGCAGCAGCCCACCAGACCCCCACCTCCTGCAGGAGAAGAACCACCCCGCAAGAAGGCCCTGAGATCTCGCAAGAAGACAGAGTAGGATGTCAAGACCCCCGCCAGCAATGGATACCACCTGATGTCATCCCACTGTCCCACATTGTCACCCTGTCCATCCTTGAACTGCCCATGCTCCATCTCTCCACAGGCCTCTGGACAATGCACCTGTGTGACTGTTACTCTGGACTCTGCCATGGACATTCCTTCACCATAGCCCCCACCCACTTGAAACCACCCATCCCATTTTGAGCACTTCAATAAACACCTATTTTGCACCAAAATATCTGGAGTCTGGCTGTGATTTCAATAGATTGTAATTGACATGACAGTGCAAATATGTCCTTGTACATGGTGAAGTCAACAAACAGCTGCCACAAAGCTGTAGTCCATGGGGAAACGAAGCACAGGACTCGTAGTGGGGACCCCAGATCTGAAATAGGGAGGGAAAAGCCACAACTCAGTCATCATACACTGGGGCAAATAGACAGGCAGCAGAGATGCTGGAGAGTAGTTAACATTTACTAAATTATCTTTGAAATGTTACCTGTGTCCTATTGGAAGTACTGTTCAATGATTCTGTCCCTGTTGTCTGTTTCAGCCCCGTCGTCTTCCTCCTCGTCACTCTCCTCAGGTTCCACCGCTGCCACAACACCACCATCTCGACCATCCTCCTGCAGGAAAGGCACCTGGCGGCGCAAAGCCAGGTTGTGAAGCATGCAGCAGGCCACGATGATGTGACACACCTTCTTAGGTGAGTACATTAGGGATCCACCTGTCATATGCAGGCACCTAAACCTGGCCTTTAGGAGGCCAAAGGTGCGTTCGATCACCCTCCTAGTACGCCCATGGGCCTCATTGTACCGTTCCTCTGCCCTGGTCCGGGGATTCCTTACTGGGGTCAGTAGCCACGACAGGTTGGGGTACCCAGAGTCCCCCACTAGCCATACACGGTGTCTCTGTAGCTGTTCCATCACGTAAGGGATGCTGCTATTCCTTAGGATGTAGGCGTCATGCACTGACCCTGGGAATTTGGCATTTACATGCGAGATGTACTGGTCAGCCAAACACACCACCTGGATGTTCATCGAATGGTAATTTTTTCTGTTCCTGTACACCTGCTCCCTGTCTCTTGGGGGAACCAAAGCCACATGGGTCCCATCAATGGCACCAATTACGTTGGGAATATGTCCAAGGGTGTAGAAATCACCCTTCACTGTAGCCAATTCGCCCACCTCAGGGAAAATGATGTAGCTCCTCACGGATTTCATCAGGGCAGACAACACTCTGGATAACACCTTCGAAAACATGGGCTGAGACATCCCAGAAGCAATTCCCACGGTTGTCTGAAATGACCCACTTGCCAAGAAATGGAGTACTGACATGACCTGCACCAGAGGGGGAATCCCTGTGGGTTGGCGGATGGGGGACATCAGGTCGGGCTCCAGCTGGGCACACAGTTCATGGATAGTGGCACGGTTAAGACGGTAGGTCAGGATAATGTGGCGTTCTTCCATTGTCGACAGGTCCACCAGCGGTCGGTACACGGGAGGATTCATCCGTCTCCTCGCCCAACCCAGCGGACGGTGCCTAGGAAGGACAACATGGAGCACACAGTCAAGCAACCCACAGGTACGTACTCACAGCTAGCACAGTATACGATTCTCTATGCAGTGAATGGCGTGTCTGAGTGGCTATGCAAGGCCTAGGCCTGTGTGACGCAGTTGAAATTGAGCCATGTGGGCCCTGGAAATGGCGGCTGCCTGACCTGTGAAGTGTGACAATGGGATGTGAGGTCAATGCGCTGGCGTGGCACACCGCGGCGGGCGGCGGGCGAAGACCGCGGCGCAAAGCCGCATTGGTTAACATTGAAGCCTATGGGTTTCAGGAGCCAATGGCGAAGGGCGCCGGCGGTGGCGGGACGCACCGCCGCGGTACGCACCGCCGCGGACGTCACCGCCATTTTCTATCTACTTATCCACTTGCGACTTGAACTTTCACAGGAGAGGACCTATACTGCAAGTGTTGCTGTGACCTCGGTCTGGAAGGGACAATGGCTGCTGCACCTGGGGAAAGGGCCCCTGCCTTCACTGGAGAGGAGTTGGAGAAACTCGTGGATGGGGTCCTCCCCCAGTATGCGCTACTCTACGGTCCTCCAGACCAACAAGTGAGTTTAATTCAATCTGGATTTGGGGACACTGGCTGGCTTGGGGGCCTGGCGGGGGGCCTGGCGGGGATGGGGGGCATGTTGGGCCTGGCGGGGGGCATGGCGGGGATGGGGGGCATGTTGGGCCTGGCGGGGATGGGGGGCATGTTGGGCATGGCGGGGGGCATGGCGGGGATGGGGGGCATGTTGGGCCTGGCGGGGGGCCTGGCGGGGATGGGGGGCATGTTGGGCCTGGCGGGGGCATGGCGGGGATGGGGGGCATGTTGGGCCTGGCGGGGGGCCTGGCGGGGATGGGGGGCATGTTGGGCATGGTGGGGGGCATGGCGGGGATGGGGGGCATGTTGGGCCTGGCGGGGGGCCTGGCGGGGATGGGGGGCATGTTGGGCATGGCGGGGGGCATGGCGGGGGGCCTGGCGGGGATGGGGGGCATGTTGGGCATGGCGGGGGGCATGGCGGGGGGCCTGGCGGGGATGGGGGGCATGTTGGGCATGGCGGGGGGCCTGGCGGGGATGGGGGGCGTTGGGCCACTGGAAAGGAAAATGTTGACAAACTTGAACGTGGTATTTCTCCCTCCCTGTACGTGTCACATAGGTCCGCGCCCATGAGAAGATCGGGATTTGGCGTGCCATCGCCAAGGAAGTCCGGACCCTGGGGGTCCACCATCGACGGGGCACCCACTGCCGCAAGAGGTGGGAGGACATCCGCCGCGGGACCAAGAAGACCGCCGAGTCTCTGCTGGGGATGGCCTCCCAACGTAGGCGGGGTGCCTGCCGTCAACTGAGCCCCCTGATGTTCCGGATCCTGGCGGTGGCCTACCCTGATTTGGATGGGCGCGTGAGGGCAGCACAGCAGACACAAGGGGGTGAGTACAAGCATTATCTACTCTGTTGTCGCGCAGTGGAGGTGTCTGGGTGGGGGAGGAGGGCTGGGGCTCCCCCTAGGCCAGGGCGATATCTGTAGGCTGGGCACCCCCGTAAGCCCCTGTGTCCCCAGCCACCACCCTCAGTAGTTTGTCAGTACAGCCATCCCTGGGCCGTGTCATCCATGGGTGCAGTTGTCAACTCTGGGCGTGTAGGGCATGTTCCACGGAATGCGTAGCGGACCCCAAGTGCGCAACTTAGTGCAGGGGGCATCTGTGTCTGTCATGTCCGCTAACTGTACCGGAGATCCATGTACTCAATATCCCTTTATTTCTCTCTCCCCCCCCCTTTTTGTTTGTCTTTCTGTGCTTGTGTGCATCAGCATCATCAGGCGGAGGAGAAGTGGCATCGGGGCAGGAGGGAGCTGCATCTCACATGGCCCAGGAGGGCCATGCCACAGAGTCAGACTGGACCAGTGAGACGGAGGGCGAGGGGAGCTCCACGACGGGGACGACTGGAGCCTGCAGCGACACGGACACGTCCTCGGAAGGGGGCTCCCTTGCGGGGGTGGCACCATCCGTGCCCCCGCCATTACAGGTACAGCCGCCACCCAGCGCACCATCTCCGTCCTCCCAGCAGCCCCTCAGCGTTCGCCCCGTGCCCGCTCTGCCAGGAAGCCGGGCATCTCCTTCGCCCCAGGCACCTCAGGCCCTGCCCCTGTTACCCCCGCTGCCCTCAGTGAGGAGGTCATTGACCTCCTCCGAACGCTCATTGTTGGGCAGACTACCCTTTTGAATGCCATCCAGGGGGTGGAGAGGGAGGTTCATCGCAGCAATGCGTACCTGGAGGGCATTCATTCGGGTCAGGCTGCCCATCAGCGATCGTTCCAGGCTCTGGCCTCAGCACTGACGGCAGCCATTGTCCCTGTCTCCTGCCTGCCTCTACTAACTCCCTCCTCCCAGTCTCCTGTTCCTCTGCCTGTCCCACCCACACCATCAGACCAGCCTGCACACACCTCAACACCCAAGAGAAGCTCATCCAAACATAAGCACCACAGATCACGCAGACATTCACACACGCAACATTCCGATGCAGACATGCCAACAGTCACTACCACCTCTGTGACCCCCACCTCCTCGTCTCCCTCCTCCCTCCCTGTGACGTCTACACTCACACCTCCATTCACCTCACCATCAGCCAGTGTTTCCATCACCAGCACACCCTCCACTCCAGTCCGCACACGTGCAGTCACCACCCCCACTGCCATTTACACGTCCCCTGTGTCCTCTCCCACTGTGTCTGTCACCCCCTCTTCCACACCACACAAACGCAGCCACCCACCCACCCAACAGCCATCCACCTCACGACAGCCTATCCCTCCTGCACCTGCACCCAAAGACAGCAAACGTGACTCACCTACAACCACATCCTCTCCCTCCACTCCCATTCCCACTGTACCTACCACTCTCCATTGTCCCAAGAAGCTCTTCCTCGCCACTACTAACTTCTTTCCTGACCCTGAGCCCCCCCTCCTTCTCGTCGGGGTAAGAAGAGCACCTCAGCCACCACCAGCCCTGCAGCCCCCTTGACAAGGGTGCAGGGGTATTGGAGCCCGCCAGCCCGCATGTCTGGATCTTCGCCCAGCAGCAAGGGGACAGGCAGCCCACCCCCTGGGAAGAGGAGCAGAAGGCGGAAGGGGCGCCGCAGGAGCCCACCTTCTACATCCCCCCCGGACACCACCCAGAGACAGTCACCAGCCACAGCTCCAAAGGGAGGAAAGGGCCACAGGCCCACGACTAAGGAGGGCAAGGGCAGCAAGTCGGAGAGGTCAGGCAGCAGGCCTGCTGCCCAGGAGGAGCCCACAACCCCCATAGCCGCTGCCCCGGGAGGAACCGGCACAGCTGCCCCGGGAGAGCCCACCACCCCCATAGCCGCTGCCCAGGGAGGACCCAGCCCAGCTGGCCAGGAGGGCCCCACCACCCACAGCCCAGGTGGGCATTGAAGGAGCACCATCCCCGCTGCCCAGGAGGGCACCACCAGGCAATGAGCAGTTGGCCATAGACCGTCCGCCGTCTCCAGAACCGCTGAACTGGGCCCCGCCGTCTCAAGAACCGCTCCGCTGGGCCCCGCCGTCTCAAGCACCGCTGAACTGGGCCCTTCAAGGCAAGGAGCGCTGAACTGGGCCCCGCCGTCTCAAGCACCGCTCCGCTGGGCCCCGCCGTCTCAAGAACCGCTCCGCTGGGCCCCACCGTCTCAAGCACCGCTGAACTGGGCCCTTCAAGGCAAGGAGCACTGAACTGGGCCCCGCCGTCTCAAGCACCGCTCCGCTGGGCCCCGCCGTCTCAAGAACCGCTCCGCTGGGCCCCGCCGTCTCAAGTACCGCTGAACTGGGCCCTTCAAGGCAAGGAGCGCTGAACTGGGCCCCGCCGTCTCAAGCACCGCTGAACTGGGCGCTTCAAGGCAAGGAGCGCTGAACTGGGCCCCGCCGTCTCAAGCACCGCTCCGCTGGGCCCCGCCGTCTCAAGAACCGCTCCGCTGGGCCCCGCCGTCTCAAGCACCGCTGAACTGGGCCCTTCAAGGCAAGGAGCGCTGAACTGGGCCCCGCCGTCTCAAGCACCGCTGAACTGGGCCCTTCAAGGCAAGGAGCGCTGAACTGGGCCCCGCCGTCTCAAGCACCGCTCCGCTGGGCCCCGCCGTCTCAAGCACCGCTGAACTGGGCCCTTCAAGGCAAGGAGCGCTGAACTGGGCCCCGCCGTCTCAAGCACCGCTGAACTGGGCCCTTCAAGGCAAGGAGCGCTGAACTGGGCCCCGCCGTCTCAAGCACCGCTCCGCTGGGCCCCGCCGTCTCAAGAACCGCTCCGCTGGGCCCCGCCGTCTCAAGCACCGCTGAACTGGGCCCTTCAAGGCAAGGAGCGCTGAACTGGGCCCCGCCGTCTCAAGCACCGCTCCGCTGGGCCCCGCCGTCTCAAGAACCGCTCCGCTGGGCCCCGCCGTCTCAAGCACCGCTGAACTGGGCCCTTCAAGGCAAGGAGCGCTGAACTGGGCCCGCCGTCTCAAGCACCGCTGAACTGGGCCCTTCAAGGCAAGAACCGCTGGCCCTTTGGCAGACGTGGCAGGGCAGGATCTATCTCGGGCAGGGCTGCAGGATGTCCTCTGGCCAACTTGCCTCCTCCAGTGGCAGTGGGGTCTGTTATGGACTGTATGGACTGTGGCTTTGCTCTCCCCAGGATGGCCCAGTGGGCAGGCCACCCACTGTATGGACTGTATGGACTGTGGCTTTGCTCTCCCCAGGATGGCCCAGTGGGCAGGCCACCCACTGTATGGACTGTTTGGACTGTGGCTTTGCTCTCCCCAGGATGGCCCAGTGGGCAGGCCACCCACTGTATGGACTGTATGGACTGTGGCTTTGCTCTCCCCAGGATGGCCCAGTGGGCAGGCCACCCACTGTATGGACTGTATGGACTGTGGCTTTGCTCTCCCCAGGATGGCCCAGTGGGCAGGCCACCCACTGTATGGACTGTATGGACTGTGGCTTTGCTCTCCCCAGGATGGCCCAGTGGGCAGGCCACCCACTGTATGGACTGTGGCTTTGCTCTCCCCAGGATGGCCCAGTGGGCAGGCCACCCACTGTATGGACTGTTTGGACTGTGGCTTTGCTCTCCCCAGGATGGCCCAGTGGGCAGGCCACCCACTGTATGGACTGTATGGACTGTGGCTTTGCTCTCCCCAGGATGGCCCAGTGGGCAGGCCACCCACTGTATGGACTGTATGGACTGTGGCTTTGCTCTCCCCAGGATGGCCCAGTGGGCAGGCCACCCACTGTATGGACTGTATGGACTGTGGCTTTGCTCTCCCCAGGATGGGCCAGTGGTCATGGAGTCCCCTCGTGGATCTGGCGTCGTGTACTCAAGTGGCTGAGGTGCCCCCCCTTCCCTTCCCCCTGAGGTGCCTGTCCGATTTTCTTTCTGATGCCCCTGCAGTGTTCTCTCCGTGGAGTTCTTGTCGTGGGACTGGGCCTTGCCCCTTTGCACAGGACGCCTGTGATCCACGGACAGTGGTTGGACTACATTTAGTAGCTGTATATATTTTGTATATAGTTTATTTATTTATTGCGATTACTGGTGTCCATATTTCAATATATCTGCCCGTTTATGATCTCTTCTTTTGGTCTTTGCATTATTTCGGAGGGGGGTGGTTTGTGGGTTGTGACAGTGATCTGTGGGAATGCATTGATGTGTGTGTTGTAGTGGGTGTGGGTGGGTGGGTGTGTGCCGGTAATCTTTTCCCTCCCCTGTGTCATAGGTGCAGTACTCACCGATGTCTTCCGCGCCGCCGGGCGTGCTCCTGGTATATGAGCAGGAATAGGAGTGCGGGGATGACCTGCAACTCTGGTTCCATGCTGCCGGAATCTCGCGTGGAGTGCGTAGAGGTGAGCGTTTTCCCGTTCGTAGTCTGTTTCCGCCGTGTTCTTATCGGCGGTGCTCCCGCCCCGGAAAAGGTGGCAGATTGGTGGGTCGTAATAGGGTGGGCGGTACATTGTCTGCCGCCTGGCTGTTGGCGGGAACCGCCGCGCTGTTTGTTTGTACCGCTGTGGCGGGCGGAGTGTTAAGTTGGCGGGCTGTGTTGGCGGTTCCCGCCAGGGTCAGAATTGCATATTTTAGACCGCCGGCCTGTTGGCGGCTTGGCCGCCGCTTTATCACCGACCGCCAGGGTCAGAATGAGGGCCTAAGTGTGTTTCCCATCCAGCATTTCCCCATAACCAGAATTCATGTGTTGTAAAATATTTAAAGCCTTACGAAGATTGTACTCGAGAAGTTCGTAGAGATACACAGGGTCAATTTCTAATATCCCTGCAAGGTCCATTTGCACCAGTATCCTCAGCCACATCGGCCAGATGGGTCAAATGGGTATTGGGAAGGCTGACATAGATACTACCAGATTAGGGGCATATTCAGTGCTTGGCGCTATGGCATCCAAGTCCTTTGGGGTTGGCTCTCATTTAGAAGATATCATGGCTGCAGCAGATTGGTCTTCTGACACTACTTTTAAGGTTTTTTAAATCATAAACCAATTGTTGATGTGGCATCTACAGTGGTGGATCAGCTTTGAACTTGCATAATCCGAAGCCTCCGGTCCTGACATAGAATGAAAACATTTCTAGCTATTGCATCAAGAGTTTTGTATTCTATTAAGGACACAGAGGCGAGGAATATCCCACCTTTATCATTGTGTTATTCCAGATGATGTTCCTGAACAGTTATCCATTTAGAATATATACATTACAGTTTGATTTATATGGATGGTGTATTTCTCGTGTTCCTTATTTTGTACCCACCCATGTAATTCATAATCAATAGCAGTTTATTAGCACATTTCTTTTATTCCTAGGATAAGACAATAAGGGAGCATAAATGAACCATAGAGTTGCACACAGGACAAGGTGGACGTGCCAGTTTCAGCTGGAGGCTGCAGTTTGATGTTCCTCATTGGGACTTTGGAGAATCCAGTTATTTGAGTTCAGGTTGATATGTTCTTTTATTGCAAAGAAAGAGGAAGGACTAAGGAGGCAGAGACATTTATACGGAGAGCAGGACTGGAATTGGGCATGATATGGACTACAAGTCATAATGGGAAAAATAGTTTTGTATGGTTTTAATGTTGACTGGCTGCTGCCATTTTCTCATTAAAGAAAGAGAAAGCATAATCCTCGCCTTCGTGTCCTTAATAGAAATGCCATTTTTTGGTGCAATAACTAGAATTTTTTTTATTCAATGTGCAATCTCGTCAAACGAACAATATGGGGCATTAAAGCTGTTGTTGAAACATACACATTTGTCTGGGGACTTTTGCTCCTTAAATATGGCTGCTGTATTTTAATTATGATTAGAGCTTACATCTGATTTGATGTCATATGACATGACTTTGGCTTATTGAACATAGCTGATTATAGAAATATATATGACATCTAGTTTGACTTTTTTTTAACATGAATTCGCCTATTTGAATACAGCTGACACCGATAATATATATTGTGTGTATGTACCTCGATGCATTCTAATATAATGTACATGCAATGAATATAGAGTTTAAAGATGGCCGCCGTGTTTTGGAGGTGGTTTTAGCAAACATTGGCTGGATGTGGTACAAGATGCAATTGGGTCGTCTGTTTACAGCAGACAGCAATAATATAGTTTGTGAATGTGTACCTCGTGGACACATCATGCTGTAAAAGGCACATACATAAAAAAATTGTGAAAGCGACATATGGGCTTCAAATGGTCCAGACACCGTCTGTCATTTCATTATGGCTGCAACATTGGTTGGGAGTTTGAAGGAGATTTGCGCTGGCCTCAAAGGTATTAGTGGTCACACCTATTCTATTTTATATAAAGGTGGACGCACAAACATTCAGCTTTTCTTATTGATTTTGTCATGACGGGGTGCCAGATGTCAGGGTGAAAGCGTTTAAGACTTTGGGTGCAAGGCAGGAAATGCATCATGGATATATTAGAAGATGAAGTGTTTTCTGAACTCTATGTCAGGACCAGTGGCTTCGGATTATACTTCTCTTTCTTTACTGACATAAACCACAGCAGCCAATTACAATACAATAAAACCTGGATCTACATATCCCAAGAGCCCTAGCCCTTAACTGTCCAATCACAAGGCATCACTGCCCTATATAATCCTGAACCAACAAAGTCCTTCCTCTTTCTTTGCTGCTGCAGTTGAGATAAGTACTATGTCATTTATTTAATTACTGTTTAGCCGCATTACATGCCACGCTTCGTGGCTTATTATTAATATATTATTTCCATTAACATATTTGACAAGCTATTCTTTATTTGTTCGGTTTAATATCAATGCATTGTCGAGTGGGAGCGGGGCTGGGAGAGCGTTTTTCTCCCTAGAGGACGTAGTCCTCTTTCTATCTTGCCGCTCGTGCATTCGCGCTGTAGCCGAATCGGAAAATCCTCATGTTTCCCATTGGCTACACACATGCTTGTGTGCACTGGCTATTTTCTGGTCCCCATAATGTCCAACGGGGTGCGAAAACATCAGTGGCCTGGCCGAGGGTTATGCAGGTGCTCCCTCCACCCTCAATATTGCAATTTCGGTAATTTAGTGTGTTTTGGACTCCCTAACA
Source organism: Pleurodeles waltl (assembly GCF_031143425.1). Classification (NCBI taxonomy): domain Eukaryota; kingdom Metazoa; phylum Chordata; class Amphibia; order Caudata; family Salamandridae; genus Pleurodeles; species Pleurodeles waltl. The sequence continues at coordinate 584,177,478 of NC_090446.1, forward strand.
CACTTGAATTATACTACCTGCTTGGGGCTACCCCTGAGCCCCTTCCTCTCCTCATTAAACAGTATATTATGGCGTACTATGCCAGTGAGGAGGATCCTCAGCTGGATCTGCATGAGAATCAAGATAAATACCAAATGGAAAGGCGTCTTGTGGAAGCACTGAGTTATCATGTGCAGGATTCCGTGAATTGGGCATTAATCAAGACCCTTAAACCCTTTACTCAGTCTTTGGTGAGATTTGGCAATAGAAAGCTGCTATGAAGCTCCAGTCAGAATGTTTCTCAGTTACTGCTTTAAGAATCGGAGTTGCATTTGAGGACCCTCGGCTGGGGGTTCTTTTTCCGCTGATATTCTGGCGCAGATGGCGGACTCAGTATTCAGGGACCATGAGTATCAAGCCGTTGAACTTGAAGAACCCTTGGGGATTAAGGTGGTCATTCCAACCCTGGCGGTCGGTGTTAAAGCGGCGGCAAAACCGCCAACAGGCTGGCGGTAAAAAAAATGCAATTCCGACCCTGGTGGAAACCGCCAACAGAGACCGCCACTTCAACACACCGCCCGCCACGGCGGGACAAACAAACAGTGCGGCGGTCACCGCCAACAGACAGGCGGGAGACAATGTACCGCCCACCCTATCACAACCCACCAATCCGCCACCTTTTCCGGGGCGGTAGCCCCGCCGATAAAAACACGGCGGAAACAGCCATTTCAAACGGAAAACGCTCACCTCCATACACCCCACGAGGAATCTGGACAGCATGGAACCCGAACTCCACATCCTCCCAGCGATTGTCTTCCTGCTCCTCTACCAGGAGCACGAACGCCGGCGCAGAAGGCAACGGTGAGTACTGCACCTACGACACAGGGGAGGGGGGAGGCAAAAAATTACAGGGACACACACATGCGACACACCCACCCTCACCCTCACCCACTACAACACACACATCAATGCATAGCAAGACATCACAGTTACCCCCCCAAGTCCCCCGGAAGAATGCAAAGAATGAAAAGGAAATGATTATAAATTTTGGAATATATTGTATGACTGAGTATAAAATATATCACACATCTAAAACTTTATATACATAAATTGTCCACTCCGATATGTGTATCAGGCATTGTTCGTGGGCCACTGGGCCCAAATCACATGGGCAAAGCCCACACAGGATACCTGACTCCAACGGAGAGAACACTGCAGGGGAATCAGATAGGAAAACTACAGGCACCTCAGGGGGAAGGGAAGGGGGGGCACCTCAGCCAGATGAGTCCACGACGCCAGATCCACGAGGGGCCTCCATGGCCACTGTTCCATCCTGGGGAGTGCAAAGCCACAGTCTCTCAAGTCAATATCAGTGGGTGGGTTGCCCACTGTGCCATCCTGGGGAGTGCAAAGCCACAGTCTCTCAAGTCTCTACAGTGGGTGGCTTGCCCACTGTGCCATCCTGAGGAGTGCAAAGCCACAGTCTCTCAAGTCTCTACAGTGGGTGGCTTGCCCACTGTGCCATCCTGGGGAGTGCAAAGCCACAGTCTCTCAAGTCAATATCAGTCTCCACTGGTACTGGAGGGGGACTAGTGCCCAGAGTGCTTCGTGCAGCCCTGCCCGACACAGATGCGGGCCTGCCCCTTCCGCCAATGGGCCAGCGGTGCTTGAGACGGCGGTGCCCAGCGGAGTGGTGCTTGAGACGGCGGTGCCCAGCGGAGCGGTGCTTGAGATGAAGGGCCCAGCGGAGCAGTGCTTGAGATGAAGGGCCCAGCGGAGCAGTGCTTGAGATGAAGGGCCCAGCGGAGCAGTGCTTGAGATGAAGGGCCCAGCGCAGCGGTGCTTGAGACGGCGGTGCCCAGCGGAGCGGTGCTTGAGACGGCGGTGCCCAGCGGAGCGGTGCTTGAGACGGCAGTGCCCAGCGGAGCGTTGCTTGAGATGAAGGGCCCAGCGGAGCAGTGCTTGAGATGAAGGGCCCAGCGCAGCGGTGCTTGAGACTGCGGTGCCCAGCGGAGCGGTGCTTGAGACGGCGGTGCCCAGCGGAGCGGTGCTTGAGATGAAGGGCCCAGCGGAGCAGTGCTTGAGATGAAGGGCCCAGCGGAGCAGTGCTTGAGATGAAGGGCCCAGCGGAGCAGTGCTTGAGATGAAGGGCCCAGCGCAGCGGTGCTTGAGATGAAGGGCCCAGCGGAGCAGTGCTTGAGATGAAGGGCCCAGCGCAGCGGTGCTTGAGATGAAGGGCCCAGCGGAGCGGTGCTTGAGACGGCGGTGCCCAGTTCAGCGGTGCTTGAGACGGCGGTGCCCAGTTCAGCGGTGCTTGAGATGAAGGGCCCTGTTCAGCGGTGCTTGAGACGGCAGTGCCCAGCGCAGCGGTGCCTGAGACGGCGGTGCCCAGCGCAGCTGTGCTTGAGACGGCGGTGCCCAGTTCAGCGGTGCTTGAGACGGCGGTGCCCAGTTCAGCGGTGCTTGAGACGGCGGTGCTCAGTTCAGCGGTGCTTGAGACGGCGGTGCCCAGCGCAGCGGTGCTTGAGACGGCGGTGCCCAGTTCAGCGGTGCTTGAGACGACGGTGCCCAGTTCAGCGGTGCTTGAGACGGCGGTGCCCAGTTCAGCGGTGCTTGAGATGAAGGGCCCAGTTCAGCGGTGCTTGAGACGGCGGTGCCCAGCGCAGCGGTGCTTGAGACGGCGGTGCCCAGTTCAGCGGTGCTTGAGACGGCGGTGCCCAGTTCAGCTGTGCTTCGGATGACTGCCCAGTTCAGCGGATCCGCCCATGGCGTGGAGGTCATTCGCCACCTGACCTGTGGCTGGTTGCGCCTTCCTGCCCACCTGGGATGGGCCTGGTGGGGCCCTCCTGGGCTGCAGTACCGGGCCTGTTGGTGTCCTCCTGCCCACCTGGGATGGGGCATGCGGGGCCCTCCTGCACAGCTGGGCTGCTGGCGGTCTTGTCGGGCGTGCTGCCCTTCCCAGCCTTCCCTGTTCACCTGTGGCCCTTCCCCACCTTTGGCGGTGTGCCAGCTGGCACCACACTCCCTGCCGGAGCCATGGTAGGGATTTTGGTTCCAGGTGTTGCAGGCCTCTCGCGCCGGCCACTCACAATCTTCGCATGTTTTTGCGGGGGTGGGCTGGCTGTGCCTTGGCTCCCAACTGAACTGGCTGACCTTGAGGGTGGGGGACTCCACAGTCCATGGCAGACTGTCTTCACAGGGCCCGCTTTTGTGGTGGCTGAGGTGCTGACTGGAGTCCTATTAGATGGACGGGGTGGGGGAGTTGTTGGAAAGAGGTCAAGTTTTGATAGGAAAATAAGTTTAGAAAGAGAGGGACGGGTAGGTGTAGTAGGTATGGGAGTGGAGGAAGAGGTTGTGGTTGTAGGAGTTTGAAGTCTGCTGTCTTTGGGTGCAGGTGCTTGGGCTGGAGGCTGTCGTGAGGTGGATGGCTGTTGGGTGGGTGGCTGCCTGCAGTTGTGTAGCTTGGAAGAGGTGGTGACAGACACACTGGGAGAGGACACAGGGGACGTGCGAATGGTAGTGGGGGTGGTGACTGCACGTGTGCGGGGGGTTCTGGTGTGTGTGCTGGTGATGGACGTAGTGGCTGAAGATGTTGTGCATGCAGGTGTGAGTGGAGACGTGACAGGGAGGGAGGAGGGAGACGAGGAGGAGGGGGACACAGTGGAGGCAGTGGGTGTTGGTATGTCTGCATGTGGATGTTGCTTGTGTGAATACTTGTGTGATGTGTGGTGCTTATGTCTGTCTGAGCTTCCCTTGGGTGTTGAGGTGTGTGCAGGCGGGTCTGATGGTGTGTCTGGGATAGGCAGAGGTACAGGGGATTGAGTATGGGTGGAGGAAGTTGGAGGGGGGAGGCTAGAGACAGGGACAATTGCTGCCATCAGTGCTGAGGCCAGAGTGTTGAACGATCGCTGATGGGCAGCCTGACCAGAATGAATGCCCTCCAGGTATGCATTACTCTGGTGCACCTCCCTTTCTACACCCTGGATGGCATTCAAAAGGGTAGACTGCCCAACAATGAGCGTCCTCAGGAGGTCAATGACCTCCTCACTGAGGGCAGAAGGGGTGACTGGGGCAGGGCCTGAGGTGCCTGGGGCGAAGAAAATGCCCACCTTCCTGGGTGAGCGGGCACGGGGCAAACGCTGAGGGGCTGCTGGGAGGGCGGTGCTGGTGCTCTGGGTGGCGGCTGTACCTGTTGGTGCGGGGGGCACGGATGTTGCCGCCACCACAAGGGAGCTCCCTTCAGAGGACAAGTCGCTGTCACTGACATCCGCACGAGTCCCCGCTGTGGAGCTTCCCTCGCCCTCCGTCTCACTGGTGAATTCCGATTCTGTTGCATGGCCCGCCATGGCCATGTGAGATGCAGCTCCCTCGTGCTCCGATGCCTCTTCTCCTCCGCCTGATGATGCTAATGCACAAATGAACAGGAAGACAACAAAAAAGGGGGGTGGGGAAAAATAAAGAAATGTTGAGTGCATGCATTGGCGACACCGTTGGCGGACAGGACAGACACAGAAGCCCCCTGCACTAAGCCGCGCACTTGGGGTCGACTACGCAATCCGTGGGACATGGCCTACAAGCCTATGGGTGACCTCTGCTCACATACATGACACAGGGCAATGAATAGCTGTACTTGGCACCCTACAGAGGTGGGGGGCGGGGGCACAGGGCCATGCCTTACGGAGGGGCCTAGCCTACAGATATCGCCCTGGCCTAGGGATACCCACAGCCCTCCTCCCCCACCCAGACCCCTCCACTGCGCGCAAAGTCACCAGGATTTGAGTGTACTCACCCCCTTGTGTCTGCTGTGATGTCCTCACGCGCCCATCCAAATCCGGGTAGGCCAACGCCAGGATCCGGGACATCAGGGGGGTCAAAGTATGACGGGCACCCCTCCCACGTTGGGAGGCCATCCCCAGCTGAGCCTCCGCCGTCTTCCTGCTCCAGCGTCGGATGTCCTCCCATCTCTTCCGGCAGTGGGTGCCCCGTCTCTGGTGGACCCCCAGGGTCCGGACATCCTTGGCGATGGCACGCCAAATATCGATTTTCTGGTGGGCGCTGACCTATGTGACATGTACAGGGAGAGAAGAATAATCATCACCTTCTGCATGCTCGATGTGAGTGGTCCCCCCATCCCCACCCTTGCCATGTGGCACATGCTCTCATCTGTCGTTTGATGCATGCCTCAATCGCTCCCCTCCCCACCATCTTTCATCCACCCCACTCAACACAGGCATTGGCCACAAAGCATGGTCCCAGTGTACTTACCTGTTGGTCTGGAGGACCGTAAAGTAGCGCATACTGGGGGAGGACCCCATCCACGAGTTTCTCCAACTCCTGAGCAGTGAAGGCAGGAGCCCTTTCCCCAGTCGCATGAGCCATTGTCTCTTCCAGACCGTGGTCACAGCAGCACTTGCAGTGTAGGTCCTCTCCTGTCGAAGATCAGGTATCAAGTGATTAAGCAGATAGAAAATGGCGTCACGCCCGCGGCGGTGCGTACCGTGGCCGCCGGCGCACATCGTCATTAGCTCCTGAGACCCATAGGGTTCAATGTTAACCAATGCTGCTTTGCACCGCGGTCTTCGACCGCCTACCGCCACGGTGTGCCACGCCAGCGCATTGACCTCACATCCCATTGTCGCACTTCACAGGTCAGGCAGCCGCCATTTCAAGGGCCCACATGCCTTATTTTCTACTGTGTCACACATACCTAGGCCTTGCATCGACACTCATACAAGCCATTCAATGCATTGGGAATCGTGTTATGTGCAAGCTGTGGTTACGTACCTGTGGGTAGATTGACTCTGTGCTCGCTGTTCTCCTTCATAGGCACCGTCCACTGGGACATGCGAGGAGATGAAGAAATCTTCCCGTGTACAGACCGCTGGTGGACCTGTCGACAATGGAGGAAAGACATGTCATACTGACATACAGGCTTGACCGAGACACTATACAGGAACTGTGTGCCCAGCTGGAGCCAGACCTGATGTCACCAATCCGCCAACCCACAGGGATCCCCCCTCTAGTGCAGGTGCTGTCAGTACTCCATTTCCTAGCAAGTGGGTCATTTCAAACAACAGTGGCCATATCATCAGGGATGTCCCACCCCATGTTTTCCAAGGTGTTGTCCAGAGTTTTGTCTGCCCTGCTCAAACAAATGCGGAGCTACATCCTCTACCCTGAGGAGGGGGATTTGGCTACAGTGAAGGCTGATTTCTATGCCCCTGGACATATACCCAACATCATTAGTGCCATTGATGGGACACATGTTGCTTTGGTCCCCCCCAGCAGGAGTGAACAGGTGTACAGGAACAGGAAGAGTTATCATTCCATGAATGTCCAGATGGTCTGTTTGGCTGACCAGTACATCTCCCATGTTAATGCCAAGTTCCCTGGGTCAGTGCATGACGCGTACATCATGCGGAATAGCAGCATCCCTTACGTGATGGGTCAACTCCAGAGGCACCGTGTGTGGCTATTTGGAGACTCTGGTTACCCCAACCTGTCATTGCTACTGACCCCAGTGAGGAATCCCAGGACAAGGGCAGTGGAACAGTACAATGAGGCCCATGGGCGAACTAGGAGGGTGATCGAGCGGACCTTCGGCCTCCTGAAGGCCAGGTTTAGGTGCCTCCATATGACTGGTGGATCTCTAATGTACTCACCAAAGAAGGTGTGCCAGATCATCGTGGCCTGCTGTATGCTTCACAACCTGGCTTTGCGACGCCAGGTGCCTTTTCTGCAGGAGGATGGTCAAGATGGTGGTGTTGTAGCAGCTGTGGAGCCTGTGGAGAGTGAAGAGGAGAAAGGCGAAGAGGACGACATAGAGAACAGGAACACAGTAATACAGCATTATTTTCAATGACACACAGGTAAGAATCCACAATGGCATTTTACTTATACTTAACCCCTACTGCCTCTCTACTGTCTGACCTTTTCCCCCAGTGTATGGTAACTGAGTTGTGTTTTTCCCTTCCGATTTCAGAGATGTGGGCCCCACTGCGTGACATCTGCTTTAATTCCCCATGGACTACAGCTGTGTGACATTGGTATGTTGGCATCACAATGTGAATATGCCATTTGGCACGGTAATGTCTAATACATTTGTACAAAATCACAGCCAGACTCCAGATTGTTTTATGCAATAAGTGTGTTTATTACAGTGCTCTAAATTGGTGGGTGGTTGCAAATCGTTGAGGTGTGATGGTGGAGGATTGCCCATGGCAGAGTCCAGACTATCAGTATCACAGGTGCATTGTCCAGATGCCTGTGGAAAGTGGAGCAGGGGCAGTGTAAGGTTGGACAGGGTGTCAATGTGGGACAGTGGGATGACAATCAGGGAGGTATCCTTTCCTGGCTGGGGTCTTGGCATCTTACTCTGTCTTCTTCCTGGATCTCAGGGCCCGCTTGTGGGGTGGTTCTCCTTCTGCAGGGGGTGGGGTTCTGGTGGCCTGTTGGTCTTGTGTCGGGGCCTCCTGTCCACTAGCGCCGGCGGAGGTGGTAGGCAGTTCTTGGTCCATGCTAGTGTCAGGGGCCCTTTGTGGTGCAACAGTGTCCCGCAATGTGGTGACTACCTGATTCAGAGCCACTACGATGGGGCCCATGGCGGAACTGATGTTTCTTAGTTCTTCCCTGAACCCCATATACTGTTGCTCCTGCAGAAGCTGGATCTCCGGAAACCTGGCCAGGACCGTGGCCATCGTCTCCTGGGAGTGGTGGTATGCTCCCATGATGTTGGAGAGGGCCTCGTGGAGAGTGGGTTCCCTGGGCCTGTCCCCCCCTGTTGCACAGCAGCCCTCCCAGTTCCCCTGTTTCCCTGGGCCTCTGTCCCCTGGACCGTGTGCCCACTACCACTGCCCCCAGGGCCCTGTTGTTGTTGGGGTGGTGGGTTAACCTGGGTGCCCTGTAGTGGTGGACACACCGCTGATTGACGTGTCCTGGGGACGGAGATATGGGCCCGCTGTGTGGGTGCTGTGCTGGTGTTCCCAGAGGGGGGAAGGTCTGCTGTGGCCTGTGGCTGTCTGAGGGGAACCGACTGTCCAGAGGTCCCCGATGGGCCGGGCTGGTCATCTAGATCCAGGGAGACAGAGCTGCTGTCATCACTGTGGGCCTCTTCTGGGGGTGGAGTGGACATTTGTGGACCCTCCTGCGCGGTGATGTGGCGTTCGGGTCCTGCAGGGGTATAAACGTATGGTTATTGCTTCTGTGTGTGCCATAGCGTGCAATGGGTGGGTGCCCGTGTACCCCTGTGCTTGCATTCCTGTGTGGGGGCTTTTGTGACGGTGGTTTGGCTGGGGGGGATGGGTATGTGCAGTGGGCATGCTTAGGTGATGGGTGTCCATGCTTTGTGGTCGCATGCAGGGCTTGGTGTTGGGATGGGTGGGTTGTGAGGGTGAGACATTTGCAAGGAGTAGGTGTGATGGGGGTGGGGGTGAGGGTGGGGGTATGAGTTGGCATGCTGGTGGGGTGTGGGGGATGAAGTAGTTAAGATTTGACTTACCAGAGTCCATTCCTCCGCCTACTCCTGCGAGGCCCTCAGGATGCAGGATCGCCAAGACCTGCTCCTCCCATGTTGTAAATTGTGGGGGAGGAGGCGGGGGTCCGGCCCGAGTCCGCTGCACCGCGATGTTGTGCCTGGATACCATGGAACGCACCTTCCCCCGTAGGTCGTTCCACTGCTTCCTGATGTCGTCCCTATTTCTTGGGTGCTGTCCCACAGCGTTGACCCTGTCCACTATTCTGCTCCATAGCTCCATCTTCCTGGCAATGGTGGTGTGCTGCACCTGTCTACCCGTACAATTTCCTCCACCATGAACCTGAGTTCAGCCTCAGAAAACCTGGGGTGTCTTTGCGGTGCCATGGGGTGGTTTGGGTGATGTGTGGGGTGGATTGTGTGGTGCTAAGTGTGGTGATGTGTATTGGTGTGTAGTTTGAAGTGCGTGGTAATAATGCTGGGTGACAGTGAATTGCGCGTCAGGGTGCTCGGGTCTCTTATCTCTGTGCGTGTTCACGAATCTCTAGGAGTGGGGGTTTGTGGGTGATGTGGGTGTGTGTTTTATAATGTGTTGGGTGTGTGGGAGTGTTGTTTGTATGTGTATCAGGTGTGTGTATTTTGAATTGTCCAATGTGGCTGTGTTTTGTATATGTGTGTGTATTTTGAGCGCGGCGGTGTGTACCGCCAATGGAATACCGTGCTTGAAAAACCGCTGCGTGGATTCGTGTGTCGTGATAGTGTGGGCGTATTTCTGTTGGCGTGACGGTGGAGGTCTGGTCATCGCCAGTTTCTCGCTGGCCTTTGGTGTGGCGGACTTTTGTGGATGTCTGTATTTTGGCGGTTTGCCTGTTGTGGGTCAGAATGACCGTGGCGGTTTACCGCGGCCGCGGCGGTGTTATGGCGGTGTTCTGCACGGCGGTAAGCGCCTTTTACCGCCGAGGTTGGAATGACCCCCTAAATGTGTTCCTGGTTCAGGTGATACTTCTTTTGACACATCCATTCACGTCACAGATTCTGACAAATCTGACGATGAATTTCGCAAAAGAAATGCAAATTGCACCATTCCTCTACAGAGGTCCCAGGAACTGCGGGCACAATTTGCTTTTTGAGCTGGAAAATATCATTCATCCTAGGTCCACTGAGTGGATTCCTTGCGCAGAAGTAGCCCATTATGTCCAAGAGAAATTGCGCAATACCCTGCGTTCGGAGTGTCCTCATCCGTCTCTTCTTGGTAAGGTGGCATGCACACCAGAATTGGACCCTAACAGGGCAACTTTCCTGCAGAAATTTACTAAAGATCCTAAGAAAGGGCTCAACTGCGCCTGGCGTGGGTGTCTGGATTATTTATTAGATTTATTCGGTCAGCTGACAAAAATACTGGAACTTGCTGTCCAAGTGAAGGAACGTAACTCATGCTTAGATCCGGAAGACATTCTGGAATGGACTCAACCGCCCATTTGTGTGCTTGGAAATGGCAATTGCACCATGTCTGCTGAATGGCGTAAAACTTTCCTCATGAGGATCGATCCCAAATTTACTGATTTAGCTAATTGCGCAATGCCCTGTTGTAGGAAGTTGGCTCTGAATATACTATCTCAAAGTGAGAGATAGTGTGCACAGAGTCCAAGGGTTCCCCTTAGAGGTTGATAGTGGCAAAATTAGATAATACTAATGCTCTATTTTGTGGTAGTGTGGTCGAGCAGTAGGATTATCAGAAGGTAGTGTTAAGCATTTGTTGTACACACACAGACAATGAATGAGAACACACACTCAAAGACTTAACTCCAGGCCAAGAGGTTTTTAAATAGAAAAATATTGTTTTCTTAATTTATTTTAGAACCACAAGATTCATAATTTAGGTAGGTACATAAATTGTAAGGTACTTCACACAGGTAAGTATGGAACTTTGAATTAAAACAGTAATGTACACAGTTATGGCAAAAATGGCAATAAGCTATTTTAAAAGTGGACACTGCAAAAATCAACAGTTCCTGGGGGAGGCAAGTATTGGATAGTTTCTCACGTAAGTAAAGCACTTACAGTCTCCTGTGCATAGGCAGCCCACCATTGGGGGTTCAACTCAACCCCCAAAACCCAGCACCAGCAACACAGGGGGGTCAGGTGCAGAGGTCAAAGTAGGGCCCAAATAACATAGGCGCCTATGGCGAACAGGGGTGCTCCGGTTCCAGTCTGCTAGCAGGTAAGTACCTGCGTCCTTGGGGAGCAGACCAGGGGGATATTATAGAGCACTGGGGGGGGGGTCCCAAACAGGCACACAAAATACACCCTCAGCAACACAGGGGCGGCCGGGTGCAGTGTGTGAACAAGGCATCGGATTTTGTGTTGAAGTCAATGGAGAGACCCGAGGGCCACTCTGGCGATGCAGGCAGGGCACAGGGGAGCTTCTCTGGCCAGCCACTGACTGGGCTAGGATGAGTACCACCTTCAGGTCACTCCTGCACCGGTGGTTGGTTCCTCTCGGTCCCGGGGGCTACGGGTGCAGTGCTTCTTCCAGGCGTCGGGTTCCTTTGTTACTGGGCAGTCGCGGTCAGGGATGCCTCTGGATCCTTTCTGCAGGCGTCGCTGTGGGGGTGCAGGGAGGTCGACTCAGGGTATCTACGCCGTGGGAGTTGCCTGGGGGTCCTCTCTGCAGTGTTGGTTCTTCTGAACACGAGCCAGGGGCTTCGGGAGCAGAGTTTGGAGACTCACGCTTCTGGAGTGAGGCTGGAGTCTCTTTAAAGATGGTTTCTTTGTTGCAGTTTTGGACAGAGCTGCTGTCCTCTGTAGTTTCTTGGTCCTTTATGTTCAGGTAAGTACTCTGAGTCCTCAGAGGTCACTGGTCCACCTGGATGCGTTGCTGTGCAGGTTCTCTGAGTCTGGAGACAGGCCGGTAGGGCTGGGGCCAAGTCAGTTGTCGTCTCCATCGTCTCTGCAGGGCTTTCAGGTCAGCAGTCCTTCTTTCTTCAGGTTGCAGGAACCTGATTTCCTGGGTTCAGGGTCGGCCCTAAATACTCAATTTAGGGGTGTGTTTAGGTCTTGGGGAGCAGTAGCCAATGGCTACTGTCCTTGAGGGTGGCTACAACCTCTTTGTGCCTCCTTCCTGTGGAGTGGGGGCACATTCTTAATCCTATTGGGTGGAATCCTCCAAAGCAAGATGCAGGATTTCCTAAGGAATGGGTCACCTCAGCTCAGGACACCTTAGAGGCTGTCTAGGCTGGAGGGTGACTCCTCCTTGTTTTCCTCATTATCTCTTCTGGACTTGCCGCCAAAAGTGGAGGCTGTGTCCGGGGGTGGGCATCTCCACTAGCTGGAGTGCCCTGGGGCATTGTTACACGAAGCCAGAGCCTTTGAAGCTCACTGCTAGTTGTTACAGTTTCTGCAGGGGGGAGGTGTGAAGCACCTCCACCCAGTGCAGGCTTTGTTTCTGGCCCTAGAGAGCCCAAAGGCTCTCACCCCAGGGGGTCAGAAACGTGTCTCAGTGGCAGGCTGGCACAGATCAGGCAGTCCTCCACTGAAGAATTGGGGTAAAATACAGTGTGCATTTTTTAATAAATCCAGCACTGGCATCAGTGTGCTTATTATTCTGAGAAGTTTGATACCAAACTTCCCAGTGTTCACTGTAGCCATTATGGAACTGTTGAGTTCGTTTTGACAGGCTCCAGGACCATATACTTAATATGGCCACACTGTACTTACAATGTCTAAGAATAGACTTAGGCATTGCAGGAGCGTATTGCTCATGCAGCTATGCCCTCACCTGTCCTACAGTGCACCCTGCCTTAGGGCTTTAAGGCCTGCTAGAGGGGTGACTAGCTATGCCACAGGCAGTATTTTGTGTGCATGGCATCCTGAGGGGGATGCCATGCCGACTTTGCCTTTTTCTCCCCACTAACACACACAATCTGCAATGGCAGTGTGCATGTGTTAAGTGAGGGGTCCCTTAGGGTGGCGCAACACATGCTGCAGCCCTTAGGGACCTTCCCTGGTCACAGGGCCCTTGGTACCACTGGCACCTTTCACAAGGGACTTATCTGTGTGCCAGAGGTGTGCCAATTGTGGAAAAAATGGTACATTTTTAGTGAAAGAACACTGATGCTGGGGCCTGGTTAGTAGGGTCCCAGCACACTTCTTAGTCAAGTCAGCATCAATATCAGGCAAAAGGTGGGGGGTAACTGCAACAGAGAGCCATTTTCCTACAACTGCCATTTCAAGATTTACTCAGAGATCTGTTACAAGAAAAAGATTCGATGGTGCGTTTTGACCTAAAAGACGCTTACCTGTCAGTTCCAATTTTTGCCCCCCATTTCAGTTTCAATGTGGTCAGACATACTACGAGTTCAGAGCCCTTCCTTTTGGTCTATGCTCAGCTCCTTGGCATATCACCAAGTTACTTTGCCCGTTGTCCAGTATCTCAGGGCACGTGAGGTGAGACTGATTATTTATCTCTACGATATTCTAATCTTGGGACAGAACATAGAACTTGTCATGCTTCATCTCTCCTGGGAAATTCAGTTGCTTCCAGATTTAGGCTTCATCATCAACCACAAAAAGTGAAGCCTATACCCTTCTCTGACAATTGAGTTCTTAGGTTTCCAGATAGACTCGATAAATACTCAACTGAAACTTCCCCTTCACAAACGGAATTCCATCGAGAAGGAGTTTAGGAGAGCCCTTGCCTCTCAGATTATATCATTGAAGATTTTAGCTGGTCTAGTGGGTCTCCTAGCGTTGTCTATTCAGGCCATTTTTCCAGGACCCCTTCATTATCGGTGACTGCACTGCATGAAGATTTTACATTTTCTGAAAGGGCTAGCTTACTCTGAACAGATCACTCTCTCGACAGAGGCCAGAACAGAAAATTCCTGCTGGCTTGATCATATGTATGCCTGGGACACCAAAGCCATTTTTGCATCTCAGCGGGAGGTGATCATAGAATCAGATGCCAGCCATTGGGGCTGGGGAGCTCGGTGTGGTCCAGTGAAGATGGGAGGCCGCTGGTCTGCGGAAGAGCTCCGTTATCACGTCTATTGTCTAGAATTGTCAGCTGGAGCGTTTGCAATCAGGTCCCTGAAATGTTGCATTCTCATGAAAATGGACAATGCCTCAGCGGTCCATTACATAAATCGCCTGGGGGTAAGAAGTTCAGCCAACTGGGAGAGATAGCCAAAGATCTTTGGCATTATTGTCTGGATCGCCAAATCTCAGTAATGGTGATAAACATTCCAGGAAAATCCAATGTGCGAGCAGACTGGAGCTCTCGATTCCTTCGACGCTCCAGTGATTGGAGGTTGCATCCCAGGATTTCTCGGGCCATCAATCTATGATGGAGTGTGTGTCTGATAGATTTCTTTGCTTCCAGACTTAATGCTCAACTCCCGACCTTCTTCATTTGGAGGCCGGATCCTCTGGTAACAAATTTAGATGCATTTCTACAATCTTGGTCATTGGGAACCCTGTATGTGTTCCCTCCGTTTTGCATGATACCAAGAGTAATGGATCAGATCAGACGTCAAAAAGCAGAAGTGACCTTGGTGTCTTCCTGTTGGAAGGTCCAACCCTCGTTCCCGGAGGCGATGATGATGCACGCGACTTTGCGGCTTCTGTCCGTTCCTTCTCAAATCTATTGATGGACCCAGTGGGTCGTCCTCATCCGAGGATGGTGCATGGCCTTCTGTTTCTCATGGTATGGGGACTTTCAGGAGACGTTGGCAAGTGCCTGGAGTTTCAGAAGAAGCAATGTTCTTCCTCACACAATCTTGGGCTCCCTCTACCCACAGAAGATATGAATCTGCCTGGCAATGCTGGGTTAGTAGGTGCTGTGAACGGGATGTGGCTCCCTTGGGGGATGGAATTCATGTAGCTGTGAATTTTCTGTCAGAGTTAGCCAGTCAGGGTTTAGCCTACAGGACAGTGAACAATTATAGATCGGCCATTATAGGAGGCTGGCCTGGTTTGTAGTGGGTACCTTGAGTACTTACACCTTGCACCAGGTCCAGTCATCCCTTGTTAGTGAATGTAGAAGTGTTCTAGCAGCATAGGCTGATAGAGGTAGCTATAGGAGAGCAGCTTAGGCTGAACTAGGAGACATGCAAAGCTCATGCAATACCACTTATAGTCACACAGTACTTATTCACAAGTAAAGACAATACTCATTGTTACCAAACATAAAGGTATTTATTTGGGTGACACAGTATCAAAAATATCTTAGAGACAATACTCCTTCTGGAGGTAAGTACTACACACAATATATACACTAGACACCAAAATTAGACAAGTAAATAGTCATAGAACAATGCAAACAGTAGACATCCTATAGAATGCAATGGGAGAAAATATGTCTAGGGGCAACACAAACCATATACTATAAAAGTGGAATGTGAATCACAAATTCCCCCCTAGACAAGTGTAGTGTGCGCAGAATCGCTTGGAGAGTAAGAATAAGGTAAAGGTAAGTTAATTACCCCACCCCAAAGCCCAGAAAAGCAGGAGTAAAGTACTGCAAGTTTCCTTGGGACACAGTACACCTCGGTTTTTGGGATTTTGCAGCAGCCAACCAAGTCTGCAAAGAACAACTGCTGGATTATTGGACCTGAAGACCTTCAAAGGAAGGGGACCAAGTCCAGAAGTCGAAAGAAGTTGCAGGAAGGACAGGAGCCCCTTCCAACCCAGAAGAGGGTGCACAAGAAGAGTCCCCAGTTAGTAGAAGACTGCAGAAATGCACCCTAAGAAGATGCTAACGGGTTCCTACATGAAGCAAAAGATGTCCCACGGCATGAAGATCACTGCAGACAAGATTTCGTGTTGGAAGGCACCAACAAGCCTTGTCTACGACAAAAGTGCATTTTTCATCAAAATAAAATGGTGCTGGATGGTCCCAGGAGGGACCTGGGGGCCTCATCTGTGTTAGGAGGAAGAAGGGGCTCTCAGCACTTTAGAGAGCCCTCTGGATGCAAGCCAACACCCCCATAAGCCGCAGGATCCGGGTTCAAAGGAGGTGCAAAATGCAATTGATGCAGCACAACAAAAGAAGGACCCATGCCGCCGGAGAACAACTCAGCGAGTTGAGCATCGCAGGGTGGAGTGCTGGGGATCTGGGCCAGGCTTTGCATGAAGGAATTTTGGAAAGAGTGCACAGAGGCCTCAGGAGGTAAAGAAGACACAATATACAGTGGTACTGTTGTTCTTGGGGAAGGCAAGGTCTTACCTCCTCCAGGGTTGCGTCAGCAGGACCTCAGGACAGTCTATGTTGATGATATCCACACTTTGTGTCCTTAGGAGCATGCTCGTCACCGTGAGAGGAGTCCCAGGGTACTGGTCGTCGCCTTGGAAGGTGCTTGCTTGGAGCAGGGGAGTGACTCTGTCACTCCATGGGAGATTTCTTCAGTCCTTCTGGTGCAGGATGAATACAGGGAGTCCCCAGAGCATGCACACCATGGAAACTTTTTCAGCTGCTGACTTGGAGCTGAGATTGCTGAAGAAAAGTGTCTCTTGTAGACACTATGTGGCAGTTACACTGTTTCTTGGAGCAGGCTGCGGTTGATCCGAGGTCAGAAGAGTTTGAAGTTGTTGCAGAGGATTCCTGAAGGAAACCTGCAAGCAGAATCTGAAGAGAACCCACAGGAGAGACCCTAAATAGCCCTGAGAGGGGGATTGGCTCCCTTATCAGGTATGGACCTATCAGCAGGGGTCTCTGACGTCACTCGCTGGCACTGGCCACTCAGAGGCCTCCTGAGTGCCCCCACACCTTGGAAAGCAAGATGGCTGAAGTCTGGGACACACTGGAGGAGCTCTGGGCACCACCCCTGGGGTGGTGATGGACATGG
Source organism: Pleurodeles waltl (assembly GCF_031143425.1). NCBI lineage: Eukaryota > Metazoa > Chordata > Amphibia > Caudata > Salamandridae > Pleurodeles > Pleurodeles waltl. The sequence goes on from NC_090446.1 coordinate 584,193,771, forward strand.
GAGTGGTCACTCCCCTTTCCTTTGTCCAGTTTCCTGCCAGAGCAGGGGGGAAGGGGACCCTGAACTTGTGTAGACTTGTTTATGCAAGGGGAGCACCATCTGTGCCCTTCAAAGCATTTCCAGAGGCTGGGGGAGGCTACCCCTCCCCAGTCTGTAACACCTATTTTCAAAGGGAGAGGGTGTAACACCCTGCTCTCAGACAAAATGCTTTGTTCTGCCTTCATGGGACAGGGCTGCCCAACCCCAGGAAGGCAGAACCCTGCCTGTGAGTTGGCAGCAGCTGTAGCTGCAGTGCAAACCTCAGAGAGCTGGTTTGGCAGTACTGGAGGTCCATGGTGGAGCCCCCAGGATGCATGGAATTGGCTCCCCAATACTAGATTTGGAATGGGGAGACAATTCCATGATCTTAGACATGTTACATGGCCATATTCAGAGTTACCATTGGAAGCTACATATAGGTATTGACCTATATGTAGTGCACACGTGTAATCGCGTCCCCACACTCACAAAGTCGGGGAAAATGGCCCTGAACTATGTAGGGGCACCTTTGCTAGTGCAAGGGTGCCCTCACACTTAGTAACTTTTCACCTCACCTTCAACAAATGAAGGTCAGACATATAGTTGACTTATAAGTTACTTAAGTGCAGTGAAAATGGCTGTTAAATAACGTGTGCGTTATTTCACGCAGGCTGCATTGGCAGGCCTGTGAAAGGGTTTGTCTGATATCCCTATGGGTAGCAAAAGAAATGCTGCAGCTCCAATGGGTCTCCTGGAACCCCAATGCCCTGGGTACTTAGGTACAATATACCAGGGACTTATAAGTGGGGTACAGTATGCCAACTGAAATTGGTAAATAAAGTCACTGGCCTACAGTGAGAAATTTAAAAGCAGAGAGAGCATAAGCACTGAGGTTCTGGTTAGCAGAGCCTCGGTGACATAGTTAGGCACTACCAGGCATACACATTAGGCCACAAACTATGAGCACAGGGGTCGTGGCTTGCAGGATCCCAGTGACACAGTAAAAACACACTGACACACACTCACAAACAGGCCAAAAGTGGGGGTAAACAGGCTAGAAAGAGGCTACTTTCCTACAGCCATCTCAGAAGGCCATCCTCATGTAGAAGGTAAACCAGTTGGTGAACACCCGATTGTATGTAGACTCTTAAGAGGTATTAGACTAATTCGTCCTCCTCAACCTAAGTATTCAGTGTTATGGGATGTTAATGTAATTTTGACTTTTATGAGAAATTGGCCTTCTAATTAAGACCTTTCCAGTAAGCAGTTATCAGCAAAATTAGCCACTTTGTTATGTTTGATATCCTGCAGACGGGTATCGGATGTAAAGGCACTGGATATTGCAGGTAGAGTATTTACACCTTCCTGGGTGTCTTTTACTATTTCTAAAAGTACTAAAACAGCATCACAATGTGTTTCCTATCTTGCTTTTCCTTACAATCATAAATTGTATTATTCCATTTTTTCTATTCCTTAGGCAGTGATGGCAAAGCTGCTTGAACACTATGCTCCAGAAGAGTGAAAAGTGAAGTTTGGCTCTACCTCTGAAGACATGGTTCGTCTACTGGAGGCTGTTGTGGTTCCTGACTGTTGGACTTCGTTATCATAAGCTCTGTTATTGGCAAAGAAAGAGGAAGGACTTTGTTAGTTCAGAAATATATAGGGCAGTGACGCCTTGTGATTGGACAGTTAGGGGCTGGGGCTCTTGGAATATGTAGTTTAAAGTTGTATTGTATTGAAATTGCCTGTTGTGCTTTACGTCAGCAAGGAAAGAAAAGCATAATCCTCGCCGTGTCCTTAATAGAATCTAAAATTCCTAAGGCGATAGCTAGAAAATGTTCCCCGAAAGTAGTAATTTTAATAAAGGCTAAGGGGTGGTAGTTAAGAACTAGGTAATATTTATGCTTAAATTGGTCTTGTTGAATGCCACGTTTATGAATTATGGTGGTGTCATGAGGATTTTTGGGTATTTTCTCAGAATGATCAATTTATTTGGAAAGTTTGATGTTTTATTCTTTCCTTGCTTATTATTATCTTGTTTATAAAATCTTAATCCTCGTTCTTTGTGAGTTTTCACCCCGTAGTCTGGATGTTAACGCTTTCCCATGGTCATTAAATTATGTGGTTAATAAGTGGGAGTAGCGTTCACTTTGTGTTTGTGGTAAGAAAATAACAGATTAATGCGGACAAGTTTATTGGTTTATGGTAATATTGTCCCACATGTTCAAATGGTTCTGAATACTGCCGTCCCTCATGTTAAAAATGGCTTTGATAATTGGTTTCCCCGATGTTGATCAATAAATAAATGCAAATAGAGTACTCATATGATTTGATGAAAATATATCCAAATTGCCAAGAGCATATGTACGGCATTTCTAATATCATTAAAGGTTAGATGAAAGACATGGGCCGCAGCGCAAACGTGTTGGTGTGTTTCTTTGAAACTGGGTGTTTACAGCAAAGTAATGGCATACATGATTTATCAAGTGTAGGAAAGTACCATCTTGCCTGGCATGTTACCCCCATCTTTCACTGTATATATGTTGTTTTAGTTGTATGTGTCACTGGGACCCTGGTAACCCAGGGCCCCAGTGCTCATAAGTGTGCCTGAATGTGTTACCTGTGTAGTGACTAACTGTCTCACTGAGGCTCTGCTAATCAGAACCTCAGTGGTTATGCTCTCTCATTTCTTTCCAAATTGTCACTAACAGGCTAGTGACCATTTTTACCAATTTACATTGGCTTACTGGAACACCCTTATAAATCCCTAGTATATGGTACTGAGGTACCCAGGGTATTGGGGTTCCAGGAGATCCCTATGGGCTGCAGCATTTCTTTTGCCACCCATAGGGAGCTCTGACAATTCTTACACAGGCCTGCCACTGCAGCCTGAGTGAAATAACGTCCACGTTATTTCACAGCCATTTTACACTGCACTTAAGTAACTTATAAGTCACCTATATGTCTAACCTTTACCTGGTAAAGGTTAGGTGCAAAGTTACTTAGTGTGAAGGCACCCTGGCACTAGCCAAGGTGCCCCCACATTGTTCAGAGCCAATTCCCTGAACTTTGTGAGTGCGGGGACACCATTACACGCGTGCACTACATATAGGTCACTACCTATATGTAGCTTCACAATGGTAACTCCGAATATGGCCATGTAACATGTCTATGATCATGGAATTGCCCCCTCTATGCCATCCTGGCATAGTTGGCACAATCCCATGATCCCAGTGGTCTGTAGCACAGACCCTGGTACTGCCAAACTGCCCTTCCTGGGGTTTCACTGCAGCTGCTGCTGCTGCCAACCCCTCAGACAGGCATCTGCCCTCCTGGGGTCCAGCCAGGCCTGGCCCAGGATGGCAGAACAAAGGACTTCCTCTGAGAGAGGGTGTGACACCCTCTCCCTTTGGAAAATGGTGTGAAGGCAGGGGAGGAGTAGCCTCCCCCAGCCTCTGGAAATGCTTTGTTGGGCACAGATGTGCCCAATTCTGCATAAGCCAGTCTACACCGGTTCAGGGGACCCCTTAGCCCTGCTCTGGCGCGAAACTGGACAAAGGAAAGGGGAGTGACCACTCCCCTGACCTGCACCTCCCCTGGGAGGTGTCCAGAGCTCCTCCAGTGTGCTCCAGACCTCTGCCATCTTGGAAACAGAGGTGCTGCTGGCACACTGGACTGCTCTGAGTGGCCAGTGCCACCAGGTGACGTCAGAGACTCCTTGTGATAGGCTCCTTCAGGTGTTGCTAGCCTATCCTCTCTCCTAAGTAGCCAAACCCTCTTTTCTGGCTATTTAGGGTCTCTGTCTCTGGGGAAACTTTAGATAACGAATGCAAGAGCTCAGCCAAGTTCCTCTGCATCTCTCTCTTCACCTTCTGATAAGGAATCGACTGCTGACCGCGCTGGAAGCCTGCAAAACTGCAACAAAGTAGCTAAGACGACTACTGCAACTCTGTAACGCTGATCCTGCCGCCTTCTCAACTGTTTTCCTGCTTGTGCATGCTGTGGGGGTAGTCTGCCTCCTCTCTGCACCAGAAGCTCCGAAGAAATCTCCCGTGGGTCGACGGAATCTTCCCCCTGCAACCGCAGGCACCAAAAAGCTGCATTACCGGTCCCTTGGGTCTCCTCTCAGCATGACGAGCGAGGTCCCTCGAATCCAGCAACTCTGTCCAAGTGACTCCCACAGTCCAGTGACTCTTCAGCCCAAGTTTGGTGGAGGTAAGTCCTTGCCTCACCTCGCTGGGCTGCATTGCTGGGAACCGCGACTTTTGCAGCTACTCCGGCCCCTGTGCACTTCCGGCGGAAATCCTTCGTGCACAGCCAAGCCTGGGTCCACGGCACTCTAACCTGCATTGCACGACTTTCTAAGTTGGTCTCCGGCGACGTGGGACTCCTTTGTGTAACTTCGGGTGAGCACCGTTTCACGCATCCTTGTAGTGCCTGTTTCTGGCACTTCTCCGGGTGCTACCTGCGGCTGAGAGAGCTCCTTGTCTTGCTCGACGTCCCCTCTCTCTCCTGGTCCAATTTGCGACCTCCTGGTCCCTCCAGGGCCACAGCAGCGTCCAAAAACGCTAACCGCACGATTTGCAGCTAGCAAGGCTTGTTGGCGTTCTTTCGGCGGGAAAACACTTCTGCACGACTCTCCACGGCAAGAGGGATCCGTCCACCAAAGGGGAAGTCTCTAGCCCTTTTCGTTCCTGCAGAAACCTCAGCTTCTTCTGTCCAGTAGAAGCTTCTTTGCACTCGCAGCTGGCATTTCCTGGGCATCTGCCCATCTCCGACTTGCTTGTGACTTTTGGACTTGGTCCCCTTGTTCCACAGGTACCCTAGATTGGAAATCCACAGTTGTTGCATTGTTGGTTTGTGTCTTTCCTGCATTATTCCTCTAACACGACTTCTTTGTCCTTAGGGGAACTTTAGTGCACTTTGCACTCACTTTTCAGGGTCTTGGGGAGGGTTATTTTTCTAACTCTCACTATTTTCTAATAGTCCCAGCGACCCTCTACAAGGTCACATAGGTTTGGGGTCCATTCGTGGTTCGCATTCCACTTTTGGAGTATATGGTTTGTGTTGCCCCTATCCCTATGTTTCCCCATTGCATCCTATTGTAACTATACATTGTTTGCACTGTTTTCTAAGACTATACTGCATATTTTTTCTATTGTGTATATATATCTTGTGTATATTTCCTATCCTCTCACTGAGGGTACACTCTAAGATACTTTGGCATATTGTCATAAAAATAAAGTACCTTTATTTTTAGTATAACTGTGTATTGTGTTTTCTTATGATATTGTGCATATGACACTAGGTGGTACTGTAGTAGCTTCACACGTCTCCTAGTTCAGCCTAAGCTGCTCTGCTAAGCTACCATTATCTATCAGCCTAAGCTGCTAGACACCCTATACACTAATAAGGGATAACTGGGCCTGGTGCAAGGTGCAAGTACCCCTTGGTACTCACTACAAGCCAGTCCAGCCTCCTACATCAAGATTAAATAATAATGAGCTTGCTGCTAGACTAAATTGATTCAAACATGTCTTTGTACCTTGTTTGTAGGAAGATGAAAGGTTGAAATCACACTACATGATACATAAAGCGAGTGAAATTGAGCAGTGGGAATACCTTTACCATATATGGAGGATATGAGTGTACTGCATTGTTTGGTGAGTGTAGAAACGTACCCTTTTTTTTGCATGGTTACCCCCACTTTTTGCCTGCTGTCGGTGTGCTTTGCCTGTTTTCAGTGGGATTCTACTAACCAAGACCCCAGTGATTGTGCTCTCTCCCGCTAAATTTGGTTACCCAGGTTTTTGCACACCCCACAATTGGCATACTGTGCCCCCACATAACTCCCTAGAACATGGTACTTAGGGACCCAGGGCTTTGGGGCACCAAGGGTTCCCCATGGGCTGCAGCATGTATTGTGCCACCCATGGGTACCCATACAAAATGTGTATGCAGGCCTGCCATTGCAGCCTGTGTGAAAAGGTGCATGCACCCTTTCGCTGTAAGTAACCCCTATGGTAGGCCCTCCTAGCCCAGAGGGCAGGATAGAGGTACCTGTGTAAGAGAACACTGTCATCGCACTGGATTTTGTAAGTGCGGGAAAGCCATTTTACGCATGTACTAGGTATAGGTCACTGCATCCAGCTACATAATGGTAACTCAGAACCTAGGCATGTTTGGTATCAAACATGTCAGAATCATGCGCCACTACTGTTGCTAGTATCGGTTGTATGATTCCATGCACTCTAGAGGCTCCTTAGAGGACCCCCAGTATTGGTCCTACTAGTCTTTTAAGGTTTTACAAGCAGACCACGCTGCTTCCACACTCCAGAGGGGTTTTTGCCCTCCTCCTGCTTGATCAGCTCAAGCAGGGGATGGCAGAACAAAGGATTTCTTGTGGGAGAAGGAGGCAACACCCTCTCACGCTGGAAATAGGTGTGATATGGCTTAGGAAGAATAGCCTCCTCAAGCCACCGGTATGCTTTGAAGGACACATTTGATGCCCTCCTTGCATAAACCAGTTTGCCCCAGTCCATGGCCCCTGGTCCCTGCTCTGGCACGAATAGGGACAAAGGAAAGGGGAGTGACTACTCCCCTGTCCATCACCACCCCAGGGGTGGTGCCAGGACCTCCTCCATGTGGCCACTTGGTTCTGTCACCTTGAATCCAAGATGGGCAGAGGTCCCTGGGAACATCTGAGGGGCCAGATCAGTCAGGTGACATCCCAGCCCCCTCCTGATAGGTGGTCGTCTAGCAGGTGACCAAACCCCTTTTTTAGGTCTATTTAAGGTCTGCCTCTTGGGTGGGTGCTCAGATTTGACATGCAAGATTCCAGCACGACTCCTCTGCATCATTTACTTCATCTTCTGGCCACTGAAACTGCAACTGGACCCTACAGGAACCAACAAACTGCAACTTCAGCGACGACCTAGCTCTGCAACTTTTATTCTCTGGCTTCTTTCAGACACTGCAACACCTCCCCGGCGGTGCATCCTCTGAGGGCAGTGAGCCTTCAGTCTGGACAAGAAGTAAGAAGGAATCTCCCTTGGAGTGAAGGAGTCACTCCCCTGCATCTGCAGGCACCAACTGCAATGATGACTGACTGCGTGGATCTGCTCTCCTCCAGAACTGCATGGATTCTGCATCACAGGTGGTGGTCTGGAGTGGTCCCCTTAGTCCTCTCTACCAGCTGTCCAACTTAGAATACAGTAAGCCCTTGCTTGTCCTTGAAGGACAGTACCCCTATGCACCGCAACTCTTGCAGCTACAAAGGCTCGTTTGTGCCTCCTGCAAAGGATCTTCAGGGTCCATGTAGCCCCAGCGCTCCTTCCTGCAAAGCACAGTCTCCTGCCTCCTGCTCCAGTGACGTGGGACTCCTCTTCAGATGTGCAGAGTGGGTCTCACTGAGACCTGTGTGCCTGCTGCCAGTGGGCTGCTTGTGGGGGCTGCCTTTTCTTCTTGCAACTCTCCCAACTGCTGAGGGTCACCCTAGACTCCCCTTCTTGGGTCGAATCCCTGGGGCTTGCTGGTCCTCTTCAGCCTTGCAAACCTTCTTCTCTGTCTCTTGCATTTGCAAGGCTTGTTTGTGGTTTTCCAGCACCACTAACTGACTGCTACTCGACCGCCGACGTGGCACATCACTTGCATCACTCCTGAGACTCCTCATCTCCAGTGCTGCACTGCTGACCTTTTTTGTCCAGGGTCGACCTGATCCTGCATCCACAGAAGGGTGGGTAGTGGCTCCTGCCACAACCAGACACTCCATCATGAAATGGACTTGGTCCCCTTCCTTTGCAGGTCTTCTTCTGTCAGGATCCACCTTTGGGTCCTTCCATTCTTGGTTGGGTCTTGCATAATCCTTTTCCAAAGTCTGCCTATTAGTTTTGGGGAAACCAGGTACTTACCTCTGCTCTCCTGGTCGCTGGGGTCACTCTGGTACTCACCTGTTGGGGTTCCTAGTTCCTCTAGCTCCCTTCTAGTGATTCCACTTCCTTGGGTGGGGGACTGTCTTTCATATTCTGCTTTCTTAGTACATGGTTTGGCCCTCCCCTAGGGCCCTCACTGTTTACCCATACCCTTGCCGATGCTTATTGCTTTCTATGCTTTTTACTGATTGCTAATGTGTACATAATAGTGTGTTTACTAACCTCCAGTTGGGGAATTACCTATTCAGTATTTTAGTAATTGTGTTACTATAATAAAGTACCTTTATTTTTGTAGCACTGTGTGGTTCTTTCATGTGTGATAGTGCTGTGTGACTGTAGTGGTACTGCATAAGCTTTGCATGTCTCCTAGATAAGTCTTGGCTGCTCATCCACAGGTACCTCTAGATAGCTTGGCTTCCTAGACTGCCTATTCTTCACTAATAGGGGATACCCGGACCTGGTATAGGGCAGTAACACCATAGGTGCCCACCACACACCAGGCCAGCTTCCTACATTGGTGGTGAAGCATTGGGATAAGACACTTGCCTTATCACTCTGTCACTAGTCAATTTCCACAGGAAAGACCATTACTAGTTGTTAGGTACACACTGCCCTTAGTTATCAGGATTTCTTGTCTCCTAGTTTGGGTTAGGGTAAGTTAGGGGTCTAGCATAGCCCTTGCTCCAAACCTTTCTAGGAAACCTAGTTAGAGTAGCCGGGTGCACCCACACCATTCTAGCAGGACGTCTTCAGTAGAGCACACCTCTCAGGCCCCGGAATCTCACTATGAGAGTCTTGCTTTCCAAGAGTTGAGGGAGATGTGTGCTTCTAGGAAACTAAAGACAGGGAGAAATCCCAATAGGAGTCTACTTCTGGGGTTACTCCTCCAGGCTGACCAGGACAATGCAGATAGCCAGGAGGAAGAGGAAGTAGAAACTGACTCTCCCATCCTAGACAGGGGAGATTTAGGCTAAACTGATGGAGGTCAGGAAGAATCTGGGGAACACCACAGCCATGTTAGGAGCCCTGCAGGCAGTGAGAAGGGGGCCATTCCAGTTGGCCCACCTTTACTCCTAGAGGGTTGGTTCAGAGAGTTCCCAGAATGAGGGATAGATCCTCCTCTGTCAATACCCATGTCTCCTCAGTGTCTAAGGGGACCCACTGCTCCAACTCAGGGAAAGATTACTTAGACAGGGAACTTAGGAAACTCAGATTGGAGGAGGCCAAGCCGAGGCTGCAGCAGCAACAGCTAGCCCTAGATAGGGAGGCCTTAGCAGTGGAAAGGGAGAGACAGGATTTGGGGTTAGCTCCCCCTGCTGACAGCAATCTTAGGTTTAGGGACACCAGGGTCAGGAAGAACTCCTATGATTCTAGAAACCTAAGCAAGATAGTCTAATCTTTCAAGGTGGGAGATGATATTCATAAATGGCTCACTGCTTGGAGAGGGCCTGTAAACTATAGAAGGTCCCACAAAGACAGTGGACAGCAATCTTGTGGCTCTCCTTCTCTGACAAAGACAAAGACAAACTCCTCACTGTCAGAGAAGAAGATGCAGATGATTATACAGCTATCGAAAATGCACTCTAGATGGTTTTGTCCTAACCTCTGAACAATATAGGATTAAAATCAGGGAGACCAAAAAGGAGTTCTCCCAGGATTGGATCGATTTTATGGACTGCTGTGTTAAAGCTCTGGAAAACTAGTTGCATGAGAGCAAAGTGAGTGACTACCAGCGCGTATACAATTTGATTTTGAGAGCACATTTTTAATAACTGTAATTCTGATCAGCTGCATCAATACCTTGTGGACTCTGATCTGACCTCTCCCCAAGAATTATGAAAGAAGGCAGACAAGTGGGTCCTCACCAGGGTAAGTAGTACACAGAGGGTGACCACAAAAAGAAGGAAGCTGGTAAGTATCAGTACAAGGATGGGGACAAAGACAAACAAAAAGAGTCTTCGTCAGGCCAACAAAACTCTTCTAGGGGTGGATCTAAGTCCTCTTCCTCTTCCAACAAGAAACCTAGGTTCCACATCTGTAGGCAACCAGACCACAGGGCAGGTGACAGCACTTGTCCTTAAAATAGCACCAAGCGTGCTACTACTACTACTTCCACTACTACCACTAGTACCCCAGCACCCCTAGCAGTGGCAACCACAGTGGTAGCAGTAGTCTGCTTAAGAGTGTAGCTGGGTTCACCCTCGGGACTGTAGTGGGCCCGGGGGTAGACATAGAAACCCCTGAGACAGATTATGGGCCTGATTACAACTTTGGAGGAGGTGTTAATCCGTCCCAAAAGTGACGGTAAAGTGATGGATATACCACCAGCCGTATTACGAGTCCATTATATCCTATGGAACTCGTAATACGACTGGTGGTATATCCGTCACTTTTGGGACGGATTAACACCTCCTCCAAAGTTGTAATCAGGCCCTCTGTCTCTAAGGGTGGCAGTGGCATTGCCAGCCTAGCTGCTTGTCCCCTTAACATGGATAAGTACAAACAACACCCTTTGAAAAATGGTGTTGAGGCTGAGGCCTACAGGGACACAGGTGCCAGTGTCACCATAGTACCTGAGAAACAGATGTCACCTGACCAACACCTACTTGGTCACAGGTACCAAGTCACTGATGTGAATAACTCCACTCAGTGCCTCCCCATAGTTATGGTAGATCTTAGCTGGGGTGGGGTTACTGGCCCTAAACAGGCTGTAGTGTCTTCTAACTTACCTGTACAGTGTCTCCTGGGTAACAACCAGGAGACCTCCGCTTGGGCTGAAGTAGAGTTTCAAGCCCATGCAGCCATGCTGGGCATTCCTAAACACCTCCTTGTCTTAATCTCAACACAGGCTAAAGAGCAGGGAGAGCAAAGAAACCTGGAGCCTGGAATAATGGCCCAGGGTACTCCTAACATACAGGAAGGATACAGTTACCTCCTGTCCAAACTCCCACTGAGAATCTCACTCCTCTGAGGGAGAAACCCACTCCCTGGGTGCAACCTACACCACAGGAGCCTAATACTATAACAGCTGAGCTCCTAGGGGTAACATAATCCATCTGGAAGGAACCTAGGGTAGAAAAGCAACCATACTCTACTTTAGAAAACCTGGAACAGCCATCCTGTCCTTCCATGGAAACTTTGGGGCAGCAACTCTGCTCCTCACGAGAATACTTAGGACAGTAATTCTATCCTCCTCTGGAGCCTTTAGGACAACAGCCCTGTCCTGCTCTACACCCCTTAGGACAGCAACCCTGCCCTACTCTAGAGCCACAGGAACAGCAACCCTGTTCTGCTCTAGTACACTCGAGTCCACATCCAGCAACGCAAGAACCAGAGGGCCTTCACTTCAGACCTATTCCAGGAGAAAATCCCAAACTGATAGAGTGGGCCGTCTCCCCACAGGGAATGGGCCATACTGTGGAAAATAATAGTGGGAGTAACCACTCCAGTGAAGATGGATTCTCCAGATATTTCCAAATAGACAATAAGGGCTCATCTGGCAAGGTTAGTCTTATTGTCCTTCTTTTGGAGGTTGGGGTGTTATGTAGGGAAGTACCCTCTCTTTGGCATGGTTACCCCCACTTTTTGCCTACTGTCAGTGTGCTTTGACTGTTTTCACGGGGATCCTTCTACCCAGGACCCCAGTGATTGTGCTCTCTCCCTCTAAATTTGGTTGCCTAGTGTGAGAGTAGGCCTCTTTTTGCACAGTTAGCCCTGACTTTGTGCGTGATGTTGATGTGTCCTAGAAGTTGTAGTGCCCAGGGTCCCTGCTAACCCAGTTCACTGGGCCAGATCTCTTTCCCTAAATCTGTTGTGATGCCTTACACAATTGGATTCACTCTTAAATATCACTGTAGGACCCTAGTAAATGGGTACCCAGGTACCCAGGGCACGGGATATTAGGAGCAGACCCTAAAGGGCAGCAGCACTGATTGTGCCACCCTCTAGGGCCCTGCACCCAGCACTGCCATTGCAGGCTGAGTGTACTGGGGCAAACCTGAAAAGACAAACTCAACATGGCACATTCCCTGTGTGCTCTGTACATCCTACACAGCATATGTTATCGGTAAGTCACCCATATAGCGGGCCTTCCAGTCCTAAGGCAGGGTGCACCATACTATTTGTGAGGGCATTGTTGCATGAGTAATCTGCCCCCACTGTGTCCTTGACAAATCTGGGACATAGTGAGTGAACAGAGCAGCCATTTTAGGTACATGTACTGGACACTGGTCAAACATGAGTTCCCCAGCTACATGATGGCTCTCTGCACACCGGGCTGTTTGGTATCGAACAACACAGGATGATAAATCCAAACTGGTACCAGTCTTGGCTTCATCTCTAAATGTACCCAGGGATCACCTTAGAGGTGCCCCTTGCAAAAGCTAACCTAAATGGCATAGCTGCTGACTGGTTCCATCCAGCATGCCACTTCTAGACAGTCAATATACAAACATGGGGTAGAGCCCTGGTTTGTAAACAATGCCCTTCCTGGATGGAGGAGCTAACACCCCCTCCCTCAGTAATGTGCACTCTCCTGGAAGTGAGCTTAAAAGGGCTACCGCCCTTGAAACTCAAGCCCCCAGCCCTGCTGCTAGCAGCAGATGTCTTCCCCCTTTGTCAAACCCCACCTTTGGTGGAAACAAAGGCGGGAAACCACACAAAGGCTAGGAGGAGGGGTCTCACTAAGCATGCACCACCCCTAGGGGCTTGCAGGCGAAGTAGACCCCCCATTTAAGTTTCATTTTCCTCCAAGTTGGATGGCAGGAAAATAGCCAATACGGTTTAGGGTAGTGACCCTTCCCACAGTAAGTGGTCACTGTAGTGAGTGTAGCCACCCAAGGGTAAGTGTCCCATTGGACACTACCAGGTTCCCCCTAAAACGTCCACTAAATTCAATACTTAGTGGGCTCCCCAGACCAAGAAGCCAGATTCATCAGGAAGAAAAGAAGACAGCACCAAATAAACCGACAGGATGAGAACAGAGGACCTGTTGCACCAGAAGAGGCTCCAAAACCCCTGCTTGCTGCACCAGAGTCCCAACAATCGCCGCGGCGGAGGAGCTGACCACTGGATCGACCTCACAAGACCCCGAGACATCAAGGCTTCACAAATCACCCATGATCTCCCTTCTGAGTGGAGGCACCACTCAAGAAACCAAAGAAACCTGCAGAGAACCAGAAAACTGGATATCTCCGCAACCGGAAGTTGCAGCCAGACCCAACAACACACCAACAACAGCTCAGATGAGACCTGCAAGTGTGTCAACTTTGGTGGCACAGCACCCTCCCGTGGCTGAATTGTGCCAATACCCCAGGCACTGGTCAGTGCACATCTGACACTACCAAAAACAGCTCACCCCAAGCTGCAACGGGACCAGGAGGAAGTCCCAGTCAAAGGACTTCAGTGATACCCTGGACCTCCCACCAGAGCACCCCCCCATCGTCCTGCAAAGCCCCCAGAAGAAGACTTACCTCCAGCTCCAAAGACCCCCAATTCGCCCTGCACCTGGCCGCCCTGCATCAAGGAACCTGCTGTGTGCCCCGGGTCCCTAACCCCTTGTGACCTCAACAGCCCATGGGGACCCAAAGCCACCACCTTTAAGTCTGCAAACCAGCTCCTTTACCAGGTGGCCCCTCCAAGGGGTCCTGTAATTGACCCAATAGACTATCCAGCTCTGCTCCAGCTGGAACCGGGAGCCGCCCGAGGCTCTCCAGCTGGCACAGTGTGGCCATCAACTGCTTCGCCCATCTTGCAAAAGAAGAGACTTATAACCCAACTGTATGATTTTTAATGCATTTTTTAAAGTGTCTGCCTATTAATTCCTATGATGCGTAATTACTCACAGAAATACTAACTTAATTAAAACGTTGAAAAGTCATATCTCAAAATGTACTTAACGTATCTTAAAGATCTTGGTCTTAAAAATTATATAAAAGTCTGAAGTTTTTTTATAAATTCTGGCCTCGAGTTATTCATTGAGTGTGTGTGGTGCATGATTGGATTTGTGAGTACAACAAATGCTTAGCACATCGCCTGGATTAGCTTAACTGCTCGACCAACTACCTTAGAAATTGGAGTATTAGGTGATCTAAATGTTACCTCTGGAAAACAACATGTAGTTGCCTGGACCCCCTGCACAATATGCCTAGTTTTGCACACTACGTAGAGGGCCAGCCTCCTACATTTGGTATATCAACGTAGGTATAAAGACTTTGCATTTGCTGATACCACTTTTTCAATTTTGTGAACACATGAATAACTCTCTAAATTGTCTTTAGATAATTATTTTTGAGTTTCTAATTTACTAACAATTTTTTTCAGATTTCAAAAATAACTATTAGGCCCCTGGTTAGGTCTCTACAACTTTAGAAAAAGTTTTAAAAAGTCTTTGCTTCAGTTGGTTATCCAAAAAGGGGAATTTTAAATTCCAAAAAGGTCCCAACTTTAGTAAGATAAAAATGTCAGAAGTAGAGTCCAGAACACTGGAGCTCAACCTGGAACCTAATGAGGCATATAGCTATGACTAATTAAGGAGACTCTGCAAGCTGTACAAGATTCAATCTGGAAAAAAGATCCAACACAGAGAAACTGAGGTTTCTGATGGCCCAGTATGAAAGAGATCAACCCCAGCTGATAATGATGATGATACATCTGAGGTGGATGACGATCCTGTGGATAATGGGGTTGAGGGTAGCTCTTCTTCGCTCAGAAGCTCTAGAGAACCCACAGACACAGACCTGGACAGCCAGGCTGACCAAAAGACTGGCTTTCGAAAGTCAAATTTTGGAGCTAGTGGTGGCAGCATTCAAGTGCTTTCAAAATTAAACTCCCAAAAGGAGTTGTCCCTCCCTTCACTGAAGGGGATGATATAGTGAAATGATTTTCTGCCTTTAAAAGAGCATGCATTTGGTGGGGAATGAAAAGAAACACTGGGGCACACCTATGTGGGAGCTATTCTCATGAAAGTGCAGGGATAGGCTCCTGACACTGAACGAGCCAGCTTTTAAATCCTATGACCTCACGAAGGGTTCCCTGATTGGGGGCTTTGGATTTACAACTGAAGAGAACAGGATAAAGTTCAGGCAGACTTGAAAATCCAAGAGCCAGACTTGGGTTGACTTTGTGGACTATTTAGTAAAAATGCTGGGTGGTTGGTTAGCTGGGAACAAGGTACATGGTTATGATGGGCTGTACAATTTGTTTGTGAAAGAGCATCTGTTGAGTAATTGTTCCAATGATAGGCTACATCAACATCTGGTAGACCTGGGCCCACTTTCCCCTCAAGAGTTGGGGAGGAAGGCAGAACATTGGGTTAAAAACAATGTTGACCAAAACTAGCGCTGGTGGGGGAGACCAAAAGAAAGAGGCCAAAAAGCCACCCCAAGAGAAAGATAGGAGCCAGGGTAAAAACAGCAAAGAGTCTTCTCAAGGCCACCACAACTCTGCACAGGAGGGTGGGCCCAGAGACTACTCACAGTCCAGGGAAGGGTACAAAGGGAAACACTTTGACCCCAGCAAGCTTGGTGCCAAGATTGTAGATCCAATGGGCACCACACTGGGGACTTTGGCTGTAAAAACAAAAAGAATGCCTCTAGTCAACCTACAGTAAATGCAGTTGCCAATATCCAGATGGAGTCAGAGGTGTGGCCTGACCATGTAAGTGTCCCCAGAGAGGCACCGTTAGTCACTGAGGGTGGGGTAAATTTCTCCTGTGCTGCCTGGCCAAGTGACATGAAAAAATACAGGCAGTACCCTGTGATTAATGGGGAGAAAACAGAAGCCTTGAGGTATTCAGGGGCTAGTATCACCAGGGTATCTCAGCATCTGGTTCCTGGTAGGGCGGTCTTACCTTGTCACCATTGCTGACAATGAGACCAAGTTCCACCCATGGCTATGGTAAACATTAAATGGGGAAGAGTAGCAGGACAGAAAAAAGTGGTTGTGACCTCATCCATCTCTGTAGACTGCATGCTTGGAAATGACCTGGAGCATTCCCCCTGGGCTGAGGTAGAGCTGAAGACCCATGCAGCAATGCTTGGGATCCCTGAATGGGTTTGTGCCAAGGCTAGGGCACAGAGCAGACTTCAGAGAGAAAAAGGAGAGCTGGATCCTGAAATAGTGTAGCAGCATCCCAAGAGAAAAGGCAAGAAGACTGGGGGGCCAGCTTCAAAACAGATCCCAAGACAGGACCTATCTTATCAGGAGGAGGAGTCGCCGACCTTAGAGGGAACTGAGCCTCAAGAGCTTCGGCCTTACCACCCAGAGCTCTTGGGCCCAGGGGGACCCTCTAGGGAAGATCTGTGCCAGGGACAAAGAGAGTGCCCAACTCTTGAAGGCCTGAGACAGCAAGCTGCTCAGGAGAAGCTAGGAAATGTCAGTGGTACCCACAGGGTCTACTTGGAGGAGGGGCTTCTGTTCACTGAGGACAGAGATCTCACGCCTGGTGCAACCAGGAGGGTAATAGTGCCACAGAAGTTCAGGAACTTCCTTCTCACTTTAGCCCATGACATCCCCCTAGCAGGGTATCTGGGCCTGAATAAGACCTGAAGTAGGTTGGTTAACCACTTCTACTGGCCAGGTATGTCACAAAAAGTGAAGGACTTTTGTCCTTCCTGTCCTTCCTGCCAAGCCAGTGGCAAGGCAGGTGGGCACTTAAAGGTCCCCTTAATACCACTACCTGTGGTTGGGGTTCCCTTTGAAAGGGTAAGGGTGACATTGTTGGCCCCCTTGACCCTCCAACAGCATCAGGACATAGATATATCTTAGTGGTAGTATATCACGCCTCTAGGTATCCTGAGGCTATTCCCCTTAGGACAGTCACTGCACCTGCAGTTGCAAAAGCCCTCCTGGATATCTTTACCAGGGTTGGGTTCCTTAAAGAGGAAGTATCAGACAGGGGGTCAAACTTCATGTCTGCATACTTAAAACACATGTGGCAGGAATATGGAGTGACTTATCAGTTGATTAACCCATACCATCCACAAACCAATGGGCTGGTAGAAAGTTTCAACCAGACCCTAAAACGCATAATTAGAGGACTGCCTGAAAAACTCAAAAGGAGATGGTATGTCCTACTTCCTTGCCTGCTGTTCGCAGGAGCGGCTCGTGGGTTGTGGAAGGGGTGCGGCGGCACTCGGGGGAGGGGCGGTGGTGGGGGGTAATAAACTTTAAAATAAATGAAACTAAAAAAATCACGTACCTTTTCCACACCGTCCCGCACCGCGCTCCTCTTCCCTGCTGGCTGTACGCAGGCACAGGCTCCCATCCTGCCCTTCGGCCAACCCTGATGCTGCTCAAAGCAGCATCAGTATTGGCTGGGAGCGCCCAGCCAGGGCGCTCCCAGGCAGACTGGGAGCCTGTGCAGAGAGCACATTGTGCATGTATGTTTGACCGGCCCGAGATGGCCGGCCAAACACATGCGCTCTGAGGGGGAGTGCTAGGTACTCCTGTAGGAGGCTGGACTGGCTTGTAGTGAGTACCAAGGGGTACTTGCACCTTGCACCAGGCCCAGTTATCCCTTATTAGTGTATAGGGTGTCTAGCAGCTTAGGCTGATAGATAATGGTAGCTTAGCAGAGCAGCTTAGGCTGAACTAGGAGACGTGTGAAGCTACTACAGTACCACCTAGTGTCATATGCACAATATCATAAGAAAACACAATACACAGTTATACTAAAAATAAAGGTACTTTATTTTTTATGACAATATGCCAAAGTATCTTAGAGTGTATCCTCAGTGAGAGGATAGGAAATATACACAAGATATATATACACAATAGCAAAAATATGCAGTATAGTCTTAGGAAACAGTGCAAACAATGTATAGTTACAATAGGATGCAATGGGGAAACATAGGGATAGGGGCAACACAAACCATATACTCCAAAAGTGGAATGCGAACCACGAATGGACCCCAAACCTATGTGACCTTGTAGAGGGTCGCTGGGACTATTAGAAAATAGTGAGAGTTAGAAAAATAACCCTCACCAAGACCCTGAAAAGTGAGTGCAAAGTGCACTAAAGTTCCCCTAAGGACAAAGAATTCGTGTTAGAGGAATAATGCAAACTTGGACTGAAGAGTCACTGGACTGTGGGGGCCACTTGGACAGAGTTGCTGGATTCGAGGGACCTCGCTCGTTGTGCTGAGAGGAGACCCAAGGGACCGGTAATGCAGCTTTTTGGTGCCTGCGGTTGCAGGGGGAAGATTCCGTCGACCCACGGGAGATTTCTTCGGAGCTTCTAGTGCAGAGAGGAGGCAGACTATCCCCACAGCATGCACCACCAGGAAAACAGTCGAGAAGGCGGCAGGATCAGCGTTACAGACTTGCAGTAGTCGTCTTTGCTACTATGTTGCAGGTTTGCAGGCTTCCAGCGCGGTCAGCAGTCGATTCCTTGGCAGAAGGTGAAGAGAGAGATGCAGAGGAACTCGGCTGAGCTCTTGCATTCGTTATCTAAAGTTTCCCCAGAGACAGAGACCCTAAATAGCCAGAAAAGAGGGTTTGGCTACTTAGGAGAGAGGATAAGCTAGCAACACCTGAAGGAGCCTATCACAAGGAGTCTCTGACGTCACCTGGTGGCACTGGCCACTCAGAGCAGTCCAGTGTGCCAGCAGCACCTCTGTTTCCAAGATGGCAGAGGTCTGGAGCACACTGGAGGAGCTCTGGACACCTCCCAGGGGAGGTGCAGGTCAGGGGAGTGGTCACTCCCCTTTCCTTTGTCCAGTTTCGCGCCAGAGCAGGGCTAAGGGGTCCCCTGAACCGGTGTAGACTGGCTTATGCAGAATTGGGCACATCTGTGCCCAAGAAAGCATTTCCAGAGGCTGGGGGAGGCTACTCCTCCCCTGCCTTCACACCATTTTCCAAAGGGAGAGGGTGTCACACCCTCTCTCAGAGGAAGTTCTTTGTTCTGCCATCCTGGGCCAGGCCTGGCTGGACCCCAGGAGGGCAGATGCCTGTCTGAGGGGTTGGCAGCAGCAGCAGCTGCAGTGAAACCCCAGGAAGGGCAGTTTGGCAGTACCAGGGTCTGTGCTACAGACCACTGGGATCATGGGATTGTGCCAACTATGCCAGGATGGCATACAGGGGGCAATTCCATGATCATAGACATGTTACATGGCCATATTCGGAGTTACCATTGTGAAGCTACATATAGGTAGTGACCTATATGTAGTGCACGCGTGTAATGGTGTCCCCGCACTCACAAAGTCAGGGAAATTGGCCCTGAACAATGTGGGGGCACCTTGGCTAGTGCCAGGGTGCCCTCACACTAAGTAACTTTGCACCTAACCTTTACCAGGTAAAGGTTAGACATATAGGTGACTTATAAGTTACTTAAGTGCAGTGTAAAATGGCTGTGAAATAACATGGACGTTATTTCACTCAGGCTGCAGTGGCAGGCCTGTGTAAGAATTGTCAGAGCTCCCTATGGGTGGCAAAAGAAATGCTGCAGCCAATAGGGATCTCCTGGAACCCCAACACCCTGGGTACCTCAGTACCATATACTAGGGAATTATAAGGGTGTTCCAGTAAGCCAATGTAAATTGGTAAAAATGGTCACTAGCCTGTTAGTGACAATTTGGAAAGAAATGAGAGAGCATAACCACTGAGGTTCTGATTAGCAGAGCCTCAGTGGGACAGTTAGGCACTACACAGGGAACACACACATATAGGCCACAAACATATGAGCACTGGGGTCCTGACTAGCAGGGTCCCAGTGACACATAACAAACATACTGAAAACATAGGGTTTTCACTATGAGCACTGGGCCCTGGCTAGCAGGATCCCAGTGAGACAGTGAAAACACCCTGACATACACTCACAAACAGGCCAAAAGTGAGGGTAACAAGGCTAGAAAGAGGCTACTTTCTCACAACTCCCCCTCAGTGCACTTCTTAGCCTGTGGCCCCACCCCTTTAAAAGAAAAGGATAATAAACAAAGTTTACTATCCTTTTCTTTTAAAGGCTCCTCCGTCCTTAAGGAGGAGCCGCCCCTGGCTGTTTGCCTACAGGGAAGTCCCACAAAAGGGAGTAGTCTTTTCTCCTTTTGAACATTTGTTTTGGCACCCTCTTAGGTGACCGCTGAGTCTTGTGAGGGAAGGTTGGGAGAGACCTCTCAAAGAGCCCAAACAGGATATTGTGGACTATGTGCTTGGCCTACGTTCGAGAATGGCTGAGTACATGGAGAAAGCCAGCAAAAATCTTCAGGCCAGCCAAGAGCTTCAAAAGCTTTGGTATTACCAAAAAGCTGCTATGGTGGAGTTCCAACCAGGGCAGAAAATGTGGATGTCGGAGCCTGTTGCTCCAAGGGCCCTCCAGGACAAATGGTCTGGGCCCTATCCCATTATTGAAAGAAAAGGGGAGGTCACTTATCTTGTGGGCCTAGGCAGTTGCAAGAACCCCAAAAGAACCATACATGTCAACCACCTAAAACCTTTTTATGACAGAGCTGATGTGATCATGCTCATGGTTACAGATGAGGGACAGGAAGATGAGAGTGAACCTCTCCCTGATGTCCTATCCAGCAATCCCCAAGATGGTTCTTTACATGGAGTGTTCTTGTCAGACACCCTCTCAGAACAAAAGCAGACTGATTGCAGACAAGTCCACAACTAGTATGCTGGGCTGTTTCCTCTGACCCCTGGGAAGACACACTTGTGTACCCATGATGTGGACACTGGTGACAGCCTGCCTGTCAAAAACAAACTTTAAAGACAGTCTGACCATGTCAGAGAAAGCATAGAAGCTGAAGTCAAAACAATGTTGGATTTGGGTATCATTGAACCCTCAGAGAGACCCTGAGCTAGCCCAGTAGTGTTAGTCCCCAAGCCTCACTCCAAGAGTGACAAGAAATAAATTAAGTTTTGTTTGGACTACAGGGGCCTCATCTCAGTAACCATGACAGATGCACACCCAATTCCAAGAGCTGATGAGTTCATTGACATATTAGGGGCAGGCAAGTATCTGAGTAATTTTGTTTTAACATCAGGGTACTGGCAGATTGGTCTGACCTCAGGAGCAAGAGAGAGGTCAGCATGTTCTACTCCTAGTGGGCATTATCAGTTCACTGTTATGCCCTTTGGACTAAATAATGCACCTGCCACCTTCCAAAGGTTGGTGAACTAAGTCCTTGCTGGACTGGAAACATTTAGTGCAGCTTACTAAGATGATTAAGCTGCCTATAATTCCAGCTGGCAGGATCACCTGATCCACCTTGGCAAGGTCCTTGAGGCTCTGCAAAAGGCAGGCCTCACTATCAAGGCCAGTAAGTGCCAGATAGGGCACGGAAAAGTTGTGTACTTGGGCCACCTAGTTGGTGGAGGTCAAGTGCAACCTCTACAACCCAAGATACAGACTATTCTGGATTGGGAAACTCCCACAAACCAGACACATGTTAGGGCATTCCTTGGCTTAACCGGGATATTACAGGAGGTTTGTGAAGGATTATGGCACAATAGCTGCCCCCCTCACAGATGCCCAGAAAGATGAACTGGACAGTGAGTTGTCAAGAGGCCTTTGACACTCTGAAGCAAGATATGTGCTCTGCTCCAGTTCTACAAGCACCAGACTACTCCAGGGAATTTATAGTCCAACTTGATGCATCTGAAATGGGGATAGGAGCGGTCCTTTCCCAGAGGAATAATGATGGACATGACCAGCTAGTTGCTTTTATTAGCAAAAAACTACTCCCTGTGGAACAAAAATGGAGTGCCATAGAGAGGGAAGCCTTTGCTGTGGTTTGGGCTTTGAAAAGGTTGAAGCCATAATTGTTTGGCTCTCACTTCACTGTTCAGATTGGCCACAGACCTCTCAGATGGCTACAACAAATGAAAGGTGAGAACCCCAAACTACTTAGGTGGTCCATTTCCCTACAGAGGATGGACTTGAAAGTGGAATACAGCCCTGGGACTGCCCATGCCAATGCAGATGGCCTCTCCAGGTTCTTCCACTTAGAAGATGAAGACTCACTAGGGAAAGGGTAGACTCACCCTCTTTCGTTTGGGGATATTAGTGTGAGAGGAGGACTCTTCTTGCATAGTTTGGCCCCATGTTTTGCCTGATGTAGATGTGTACTAGAAGTTGTAGCGCCCAGGACCCCTGCTAACCTCCTTCCCTAAATCTGTTGTGATGCATGGCACATTTGAATATACTCTTAAATATCACTATAAGTCCCTAGTAAATGGGTACCCCAGTTCCCAGGGCATGGAATATTAGGAGTACACCCTTGATGGCAGCAGCACTGATTGTGCCACCCTCTAGGGACCTGCACCAAGATGCGCCCAGCACTGCCATTGCAGGCTGAGTGTACTTGGGCAAACCTAAAAAGACAAACTCAACATGGCACGCTCCCTGTGTGCCCTGTCTACCCTACACTGCATATGTTATGGGTAAGTCACCACTCTAGCAGGCCTTCCAGCCCTATGGCGGGGTGCACCATACTGTATGTGAGGCAATAGCTGCATGACCAATATGCCCCCACTGTTTCCATGCCAAACCTGGGACATAGTGAGTGAACAGAGCAGCCATTTTAAGTACATGTACTGGACAATTGTCAAACACAAGTTCTTCAGCTACATGATGGCCACTCTGCACCCTGGGTTGTTTGGTATAAAAAAACTCGGGATGATTAATCCAAACTTGTACCAGTATTGGATTTATCCCTAAATGTACCCAGGGGTCACCTTAGAGGTGCCCCCTGCAAAAGCTAACCTAACTGGCATAGTTGCTGACTGGTTCAATCCAGCATGCCACTTCCAGAAAGCCATTATACAAACCTGGGGGAGAGCCCTTGCTCTCTGGTTTGTAAAGCAATGCTCTTTCTATGTGGACGAGCTAACACCCCCTCCCTCAGGAATGTGCACTCTCCTGGCGGTGAGCTTCAAAGGGCTACCACCCATGAAACTCGAGCCGCGAGGCCTGATGCTAGCAGCAGATGCTTCCCCTTTTGTCAACTTCCACTTTTGGTCATTACCTATGTCCAGCTACATAATGGTAACTCTGAACCTGGGCATGTTTCGTATCAAACATGTCAAAATCATACCCCAATACTGTTGCCAGCATTGGTTGTATGATTTCATGCACTCTGGGAATTCCTCATAAGACCCCTCAGTATTGTTCCTACTAGTCTTTTGGGGTCATGCAAGCAGCCCGTGCTGCTGTCACCCTCCAGACAGTTTATGCCATCCTGCTGCTTGACCAGCACAAGCAGGTGAAGGCAGAACAAAGGATTACCTGTGGGAGAGGGAGGCAATACTCCATCCCCTTGGAAATAGGTGTGACATGGCTTGTGAGGGGTAGTCTCCCCAAGCCACCAATATGCTTTAAAGGGCACATTTGGTGCCCTCCTTGCACAAACTGGTTTGCACCAGTCCAGGGACCCCTGGTCCCTGCTCTCGGATGAATCTGGACAAAGGTAAGGGGAGTGACGACTCCCCTGTCCATCCCCACCCCAGGGGTGTTGCCTACCATTCCTCCAGGTGGCCACTTGGTTCTGCCATCTTGAATCCAAGATGTGCAGAGGCCCTTAGGATCATCTGAGGGGTCAAGTCAGTCACGTGATGTCACAGCCCCCTCTTGATAGGAGGTGACCTCGGAAGTGACCAAAACCCCTTTTAGGGCTATTTAGGGTCTCAATCTTGGGTGGGTCCTCAGATTCAGTGTGCATGATTCCAACAGGACTCCTCTCCATCATTTACTTCATCTTCTGGCCGCTGTGACTGCAACTGGTCCCTCCAGGAACCAACAATCCACAGCTTCAGCGACAACAATTGTTTCTCCGGCTCCTTCCAGCAACTGTAACATTTCCCTGGCTGTGCATCCTCTGAGGGCGGCAAGCCTTCAGTCTGCACAAGAAGTAAGAAGGAATCTCCCTTGGAGTGAAGGAGTCACTCCCCTGCATCTGCTGGCAGCGATAACCAGCTGCGTGGATATGCTCTCCTCCGGAACAGAGTGGATCCTGCATCACAGGTGGTGGTCTGGAGTGGTCTCCTTGGTCTTCTCTACCAGTTGTCGAATGTTGGAGATAGTAAGCCCATGCCTCTCTTTGCAGGACAGTACCACTGTGCACTGCGACTCTTGCAGCTATGAAGGTTTGTTTGTGCCTCATCCAAGGGATCTTCAGGCTCCGTGTAGCCCCAGCCCCCACCACTCCTTCCTGCAAAGCACAGTCCCCTGCCTGCTGCTCCAGCGACATGGGACTCTTCTTCAGGTGTGCTGAGTGGGCCTCACTGTGACTCCTGTGCCTGCTGCCAGTGGTTTGCCTGTGGGGTTTGCCTCCTCTTCTTGCAACTCTCCCATCTGCTGAGGGTCACCCCAGACTCTCATCTTTGGATCGAGTCTCCTGGACCTTGCTGGTCCTCTTTAGCCTTGCAAACCTCCTTCTCTGTCTCTTGTATTTGCCAAGGGTAGTTGGTGGTTTTCCAGCACCACTAACTGACTGCATCTCGACTGCCGAAGTGGGACATCACTTGCATCACTCCTGGGACTCCTCTTCATCTCCGGTGCTTCACTGCTGACCATCTTCGTCCACCATCGACCTGGTCCTGCATCCACAGAAGAGTGGGTAGTGGGTCCTGCAACAACCGTACACTCCATCACGTACTTCCTTCCCTTGCAGGTCCTCCTATGTCAGGATCCATCTTTAGGTTCTTCCATTCTTGGTTGGGTCTTGCATAATCCATTTCCAAAATCCACCTGTTCGTTTTGGGAAAACCAGGTAGTTACCTCTGGAGGTCACGCTGTCCACTGGGGGTCACGCTGGTACTCACCTCTTGGGGTTCCTAGCTCCTCCCACTCCCTTCTACTGATTCCACTTCCTTGGGTGGGGGACCACCTTTCACTTTCCACTTTCTTAGTGTGTGGTTTGGCCCTCCCCTAGGGCCCTCACTGTTTACCTATACTTTTGCCAGTGCTTATTGCTTTCTATGCTCTTTACTGATTGCTAATGTGGATGTAATAAAGTGTTTAGTTACCTCCAGTTGGGGGATTGCCTATTCAGCATTCCAGTATTTGTGTCACTAAAATAAAGTACCTTTATTTTTGTGACACTGTGTGGTTCTTTCATGTGTGATAGTGCTGTGTGACTGTAGTGGTACTGCATAAGCTATGCATGTCTCCTAAATAAGTCTTTGCTGCTCATCCACAGCTATCTCTAGAGAGCCCTGGCTTCCTAGACACTGTCTACACTTCACTAACAGGGGATATCTAGACCTGGTATAGGGTGATAACACCATAGGTGTCCACTACACACTAGGCCAGCTTCCTACAGTGAATATGAACGGGATTGTTCTATTTGGTTTAAAGCAGAAAGAACAAACTAAAGAGAAATGTTTTCTCTAAGGATATTTATAAGGGCATCTTTAGAACAATACTATGTCCCAAATGAATTATGAGGGTAAGACTAATGGGAACACGCATATCTATGAAAGAGAGATATCTTGAGGACATGTAACATGAAATAGGTAATTGTTTATATTTCTTTGGATACTATGGCACGTCAAACCTCAATGTAAATTGTGGTATTGTGGTTATTAATAAATATGATGATCTTGTGGAGAAGAGAAAAGCAAATGGCATTGTGTTGTATAGAATTGCATGTTTGCAAATATATGAATATTTTATATCTTTTGTAAATGAGAAATTAAGTTTATGCCAGTTTAAGGTAATACAGTACTCTTCAGGCTGAAGAATCCTTCCACCACTATTCAGGGCCTGGCCAACTATGGTTGTCAGCAGGACTAGAAGAGTTTTGTGTGATCTACCTTAATAATATTGCTGTGCTCAGTTATACATGGAAGGAAGACTACCTTTGACAACTGGAGCAGGTATTGGTGAGGATATAGGGCAAACTGACTTTCAAGGCTACCAAATTTGCCAGTCTTCTATGGTCTACCTTGAACACCAGGTTGGCAACGGGAAGACCCACCCGTTGGAAGCCAAGATTCAAGGAGTAATGGATTTGATGCAAAGGAGTAGCTATAAAGTTAAGATGCTCCCACTTTAAAGATATTTTTAAGGCACAGTGAGAGTGAAACAAGGGAGTCTGGCTGCCCCTTCAAGGTGTCCAGAGGGAGGTGTTGGTGCTGAGTAGATGTTCTGTTCCCAGAAAGTTTTTTCTCCCATTTTTTACCTTTCCCTTTTTATTCCTTGCAAGCTTTAATTTCCTTTTTCTTTTTGCCATACGTTTTGTTTCCTCTCATTTTGTCTATCTCTTCACTGCTTTCTTCCTTCTTTCCAGTTTTTCATCATTTCTTTCCCTTCCCCCGTCACTTTAGCTCCATTGACATGTTGCCTCACCTCTTGTAATTGGAATGCCCTTCTGGTGAAACTGTATTTGTGAGCTTCATCAGAAATAACAGACTGAAGAGGGCCTTAAGCCAGTAATTATACGTTCACTGTTTCCCAGCCGGCTGGGCAATAAGGCCCAGTGGAAGCCCCTGCTGTAGTTACTTAGATGAAGGATTTACTATGCTTTTGAAGAATCCATAACACATACCCAAGTGAAAGCTTTTTTTGTTCTCGCTGGGCACTACAGAAACTTTATGGCCAACTATGGGACCATAGTTGCCCCTCTGACAAGCTTGATATTGGAACATTAATAACCCCTGCACAGCAAATGGTCATATCTTTCTGCACTGAGTGGCTGACTGTGTTTACCTGGTGCACTGGATTTTTTATCTTGGCCCCGGTGTCACACTAATCTATAGCGTGCACGGAGGCTTAGGCTTACCCCTGACTATGAATAAATCCGGGACTTGTTTTCTGCCCTGGAGGTGTGCACCAACTGTTCTCTCATTTACTGACAGTGGGCTACAGTCCATGTTGTAGTTTTAGTGTGCAAGTTACTTACCTACGGTAATTACATATCTGGTAGAGACATATTCTAGTTGCAGGTTCCTTACCTTTGAATTTCCCCAGGCGTCAGACTGGATCCGGATATTTTTTTCTTTGACCAGTACCCCTGTGCGCCGATAGGTGGTGTAGGTCGACTCAGCGGGCGTAGTTGGAGTTGTGGTTACCGTGATGACGTCGCAGTCATATATAGGTGCCACCCTGGCGTGCTAACGTCCGTTTCTTTTCATGATTTGCCATGTCAGTAGCACAGAACACTTAGAATGGTGTGCCAAAACTAGGGCCCTTAGAGGGAAGTACCTGTCCCTAGAAATCAGTTTGCAGTGCGGGGAGGATGGGCGGGTCGGTAAGGGATCTGCAACTAGAATATGTCTCTAACAGATATGCTGTTACCCAAGGTAAATAACTTGTACATCTGACAGAGACTTCTAGTTGCAGATTCCTTACCTTTGAATAGATATCCGAGCAATACCATCCCTGGTGGTGGGCTGCGAACTAAGATCACACCAAAAGGTCCTGCAGGACTGAATGGCCAAAATAGCCGTCCCTGCAGACCTGACTGTCCAGGCAGTAGTGCTTAATGAACATATGTAAGGACGCCCATGTTGCGGCCTGACAGATATCCAGGACTGGAACTCCACGTGCTAACGCTGTGGTAGCAGCAGTTGCTCTGGTCGAATGAGCGTGTAAACCCTCAGGGGCTTGCTTTTTCGCCAAAGCGTAGCACATCTTGATGCACAGGACCACCCATCGTGAGATGGGTCCTCTTCTGCACCGCCTTCGCCTTCTTCGCACCCACATATCCCACAAAGAGTTGATTGTCCACCCGGAATTCTTTGGTATGATCTAGATAGAACGCCAAAGTTCTATTTGGATACAGGCGGTGGAGTCTCTCCTCCTCATGAGAGGGATGTGGGGGTGCGTAAAAAGTAGTAAAGGTGATAGATTGGCCTACGTGAAAAGGTGTTACCACTTTGGGAAGAAAGAAAGCCCTGGTACAAACACTACTTTGTCAGGATGCACTGCTAGGAATGGTGGCTTCGAAGAAAGAGCCTGCAGCTCACTTCCTTTGCCAGCAGAGGTGATGGCAATCAAGAAGGCTGTTTCAAGGGTTAGCAGCCCTAGAGGACAGTTGTGGAGCGGCTCGAAAGGGGCACACAAAAGGTATGTGAGGACCAAGTTCAAATCCCACTGGGGCATGATGAACGGGACGGGAGAAAACATATGAGTGAGGCCTTTAAGAAACCTCCCAACAATGGGAGATTTGAAGAGAGAAGGTTGGTCTAGTAGCCTTAAGAAGGCAGAGAGGGTGCCCAGAGCAGAGCCCTGTTAGGCAAGAGAGAGAATAAAGAGGAAAACCTCTGAGAGAGGTGCAGAGAAGAGATCATCAGATTTGTTGATACACCATGCCACAAATTTCTTCCAATGACAAGCGTATACCGTTTTGGTGGAGGGGCACCTGGCTGCCAAGATGGCATTACAAATTTTGGGTGGAAGTCAAAAGCCATCAACTGTGTCCGCTCAATCTCCATGCAAGGAGGCGGAGACTGGACAGGTTCAGGTGGATAACCATCCCCTGCTGCTCCTGCTAGGGCAGGTAATGGCGAATCCTGCCACAAACTGGTCCCGAATTTCCCAACGAAATAGGAAGGTTTTGAGGCAGAGGAGGGGATGGGGTGGATTGGGCGGTCCGCTGACTCCCTGATCCACAAACTTGGTTGATCCCGCGTCCACGCAGCAAGCAGGGCAGAGTGGGGTCATGGACCCTTTGTCAAGAAGCTCTTCGCCTCTGGACATGGCTGGAACACCAGGGCATTTCCCTGGTGGTTCAACATCTGGCGGGCTCTTTGAACATCAGAGCAGGTGAACCCTGCCGTTGATGCATAGTCGATCACGAATGGCACCTCCATCCAGAGGTGGTGCAAGGTCTCTTTCAGCAGTGTGGAGAGCCTTAGTTAGATCTGTTCGCCTCCGCAGAGAACGCCCAATGTCAGCTGTTTTGTACATTGGAATTTCCAAGGGGGCACTCACTCGGCAATGCTTTTCATCACGTACGCCTTCCTGCCAATACCACTTCTGCCCAGAGTTCTGAAGAAGATCAGGCAAGACAGGGCCCAAGTAATCTTTGTGGCTTCGGACTGGGCACGAAGAGTCTGGTATCCCGAGCTATTGAGCATGGCCATCGATCCTTCGGTCAGACAGCCCCTTCGGGAGGATCTTCTGATGCAGCAGCAGGGGGTGGTTACCCACCCGAACCTGTCCAGTCTCCGCCTCCTTGCGTAGAGATTGAGCAGGGACAGTTGACGGCTTTTGACCTTCCACCCAAAGTCTGTAATGTCATCTTGGCAGCCAGGCGGCCCCCACCAAAACAGTCTATGCCTATCGGAAGAAATTTGTGCCATGGTGTATCAACAAATCTGTTGCTCCCCTCTCTGCACCTCTCTCAGAGGTTCTCCTCTTTATTAATTTTCTTGCCCAGCAGGGCTCTGCTCTGGGCACCCTCAAGAGATATTTGTCTGACACCTCTGCCTTCTTAAGGCAACTAGACCAATCTTCTCTTTTCAAATCTCCCATTTTTGGGAGGTTTCTTAAAGGCCTCACTCATATATTTCCTCCCGCCCTGTTCATCATGCCCCAGTGGGATTTGAACTTGGTCCCCACATACCTCATGTGTGCACCTTTTGAGCCGCTCCACAACTGTCCTCTATGGCTCTTAACCCTTAAAACAGCTTTCGTTATTGCCATCACCTCTGCTTTCAGAGTAAGTGAGCTTCAGGCTATTTCTTCAAAGCCACCATTCCTAGCAGTGCATCCTGACAAAGTGGTGGTTCGTACCAGGGCTTCCTTTCTTCCCAAAGTGGTAACACCCTTTCACATAGGCCAACCTATCACCTTGCCTACTTTTAATGCAGCCGCACATCCCTGTCATGAGGAGAAGAGACTCCACCATCTTGATCCAAAAAGAGAGTTGGTGGTCTACCTAGATCGTACCAAAGATTTCCGGGTGGACGATCAACTCTTTGTGGGATATGTGGGTGCGAAGAAAGAGAAGGCGGTGCAGAAAAGGACCACATCGCAATGGGTAGTCCTCTGCATCAAGATGTGCTATGCTTTGGCGAAAAAACAACCCCCTGAGGGTTTGCGCTCTCATTCAACCAAAGCAACTGCTACCACAGGTTAGCACACAGAGTTCCAGTCCTGGATATCTGCCAGGCCGCAACATGGGCGTCCTTACATACATTCACTAAGCATTATTGCCTGGACAGTCAGGTCCGCAGGGATGTCTATATTGGCCGTCTAATCCTGCAGGACGTTTTGGTGTGATCTTAGTGCGCAGCCCACCACCGGGGATGGGCTTGCTTCGCTATCTATTCTAAGATAAGGAATCTGCAACTAGAAGTCTCTATCAAATGTACAAGTTACTTACCTTCGGTAACAATATATCTGGTAGAGACATATTCTAGTTGCAGATTCCTTACCGACCCGTCCATCCTCCCCGCTCTGGAAACTGACTTCTAGGGACAGGAACTTCCCTCTAAGGGTCCTGGTTTTGGCATACCATTCTTAGTGTTCTTCATAGCTCTGCGCTACTGCCGTGGAAAGTCGTGAAAAGAAACTGACGTCAGAGTGCCAAAGTGGCACCTATATACGACCACGATGCCATCATGGCAACCACGATACCAACGGCGCTCGCGGAGTCGACCGACGCCACCTAATGGCATGCAGGAGTACTGCTCGAGAAAAATATCTCTGGATCCAGTCTGACGGCTGGGGAAATTCTAAAGTAAGGAATCTGCTACTAGAATATGTCTCTACCAGATAGATCATTACCAAAGGTAAATAACTTGTACTTTATGCCCTAGCATGCAAAAGGACAAGTTATTTACCTTCGGTAACGAGGTATCTGGTTGAGACTCTATCTAGCTGCAGATTCCTTACCTTAGAATTCCCTGTCGTCAGCTTCTAATCCGGAGTTTTTTCTGAGCATTACCCTGCGCGCGCCGTCTGGCGGTGTCGTTCGGATCCTCGTGCGTCGACCAGCTCCGCGTGTGTCGTCAGCATCGTTGGAGCCGTCTATGACATCACGTTTGTCTATATAGATGCCGTCTCGGCGCGCGTACGTCAGTTCTTTTCCACAACTTCCCACGCCAGAAGCGCAGAGTCATGGAAGAACCAACAGTTATGGATTTGACATCTTTGACTGTTTGAAGTAAAAATTATTTCATGCCTTTAAGAAAGGCAAAAATGCCAAAATCATATATACACATATGTATATATAAATATATATATATCTGTATGAAAAAATATCCGCAGAGCGGGGAGGCTTGGGTACGTGTAAGGAATCTGCAGCTAGATAGAGTCTCTACCAGATACCTCATTACCGAAGGTAAGTAACTTGTAGAAGTCTGATAGAGACTTCTAGCTGCAGCTTCCTTACCTTAGAATAGATACCCAAGCTATAACCCATGGCGGCGGGTCTGAAGGAGATTTTTACACTAGGAAGTCCTGCAAAACAGACCGGCCAAAATGCCCCTCTCTTCTCACCTGGCTATCCAGGCAGTAGTGCTTTGCAAACGTGTGCAAAGAAGCCCACGTTGCAGCCTGACTGATGTCCACCACCGGTACTCCATGTGCTAACGCATTGGTAGCAGCCTTCCCCCTAGTAGAATGAGCTCTCAGGCCCTCGGGAGGCTGCTTCTTTGCCAAAGCGTAGCAGATCTTTATACAGAGAACGACCCAGTGCGAAATGGATCGTTTCTGCACCGCCCGACCCTTCTTTGCACCAACGTACCCCACAAAGAGTTGGTCGTCCACCCGGAACTCTTTAGTGCGGTCAAGGTAGAACAATAACACTCTTTTTGGGTCCAGCCGATGGAGACGCTCCCCTTCCTTAGAGGGATGCGGTGGTGCAAAGAAGGTGGGTAGGGTGATATTTTGACCCAGATGGAAAGGGGTCACCACCATGGGGAGGAAAGAGGCACGAGTTCTGAGAACCACTTTTTCAGGAAAGATTGTGAGATACGGCGGTTTTGATGACAAAGCCTGTAGCTCACTCACTCTTCTGGCAGATGTAATTGCCACCAAAAAGGCTGCCTTAATAGTGAGCAGCTGAAGAGGACAGTTATGTAAGGGCTCGAAGGGAGCACACATAAGGAAGGTAAGAACCAGATTAAGGTCCCACTGGGGCATAACAAAAGGCACTGGCGGGAACAAATGCACAAGCCCTTTCAAAAATCTCTGTACTCTAGGTGATTTAAACAAAGATGGTTGATCGGGCAACTGAAGAAAGGCTGATAAGGCTGCAAGATAGCCCCTGAGAGTCCCTAAGGAGGAACCCTGTTGGGTGAGAGATAATATAAACAAAAGGATATTAGACAGAGAAGAAGAAAGAGGATCAATAGACCTCTCTGTACATTATGAAACAAAACGTTTCCAATGGCAGGCGTAGATCGACTTAGAGGGACGCCTGTCGCC
Source organism: Pleurodeles waltl (assembly GCF_031143425.1). Classification (NCBI taxonomy): domain Eukaryota; kingdom Metazoa; phylum Chordata; class Amphibia; order Caudata; family Salamandridae; genus Pleurodeles; species Pleurodeles waltl. Next base: position 584,226,039 of record NC_090446.1, read on the forward strand.
GCTCAATCTCAACGCATGAAGGCACAGAGTTGACAGGTTCGGGTGGAGAACCTTCCCCTGCTGCTGCAACAGAAGATCCTCCCGAAGAGGCAGCCTAATTGGAGGACTGATGCTCATTTTGAGAAGCTCTGGATAGAAACTCTCCGTGCCCAATCCGGAGCCACTAGGGCCCGGTCGTTCTTGATTTTCTTGAGAACTCTGGGCAGAAGTGGTATAGGCAGGAAGGCGTACGTGATGAAAAGCGTTGCCTAGCGATCACCCCCTTGGAAACTCCAACGCGCAAAACTGCTAACATTGTGCGTTCTCTACGGAGGTGAACAGATTTAACCAAGGCTCTCCCCACTGCTGAAAGAGTCCTTGCATCACCTCCGGATGGAGACACCATTCGTAATCCTCTAAGCATTTTCATCTAAGCTCATCCGCCCTGGCGTTCAGAGAACCTGCCGGGTGATGAGCCACCAGGGTCATGCCCTGCTGTTCCAGCCATGTCCAGAGACGTAAAGCCTCTTGTCAAAGGGTCCACGACCCCACACAGCCCTGCTTGTTGCAGTACCACATTGCGGTAGTGTTGTCCGTGAACACCTGCACCACCTTCCCTTTCACAACAGGAAGAAATGCTTTAAATGCTAGTCGGATCGCCCGAAGCTCCAGCAAGTTGATGTGAAGCACAGATTCCGCCAGACACCAGTGACCTCTGATCTCCACCTCTCCCAGATGGCCGCCCCATCCCAGAAGTGACGCATCTGTCACTACCGTTAGATCTGGTTAGGGAAGGGAGAGGAGTCTGCCTTTGACCCAATCGCAGTTCACTAACCGCCACTGCAGATCCTTTGCAGTCCCCTCCGAGATCTGAACCACATCAGTAAGATTTCCCTGATGCTGTGCCCATTGGAACTTCAGGTCCCACTGCAGAGCCCTCATGCGCCATCCAGCATGCTTGACCAATAGGATGCAGGAAGCCATGAGTCCCAACAGCCTCAGAGTCTGTCTCGCCGAAATCCAGGATAGAGGGCGAAACATCGGTATCATAGCCTGAATATCCTGGAACCTCTGTTCGGGAGGATAGGCCAGATACTGCACTGTGTCCAGAACAGCTCTGATGAAAGTGAGCTTCTGAGAGGGAGTCAGGTGTGACTTTGGCACATTTATTGTGAACCCCAGCGAATGCAGGAGGTCCGCCGTCGTCTGGAGGTGGGTGACGAGAGCCTGGGGCGCAGGAGCCTTCAGCAGCCAATCGTCTAGGTAGGGGAAGACTGAAATCCCTGACCTGCGCAGATGAGCTGCCACCACCGCCATCACCTTTGTGAACACCCGAGGGGCAAAGGTGAGACCGAAAGGAAGCACGGTAAACTGAAAGTGCTCGTGGCCCACCTTGAACTGCAGGTAATGCCTGTGGGCTGGCAGGATTGGAATGTGGAAATACGCATCCTGCAAATCCAACGCTACCATCCAGTCTTCCTAGATCTAGGGCAGACAAAACCTGAGCAAGAGTGAGCATCTTGAATTTCTCCTTCTTGAGGAAGAGATTGATGTCCCTTAAATCCAAGATAGGGCGAAAGCCTTTGTTCTTTTTGGGAATCAGAAAGTAGCAGGAATATCAACCACTGCCTACTTCTGATATCGGGACTCTTTCTATGGCTCCCTTGGAGAGACGTAACTTCCTTGCGGAGAAAAAACAGTTGTTCCTGCATCAGCCACTCCTTTGTCAAAGGGATAGAAAGAGGGAAAGACTTCCGTACGATCTGCAGGACCCACTTGTCTGTTGTGATGGAAAGCCAGTGAGGGAGATGAAATTGAATCCTCCCTCCAACTGGATGGACATGATCCTGCAGAACCATACTAGGAGGGCTTGGGCACAGTGGAGGGGGGCTGTGTAGTGGCCGACCTCTGGCCAGACCCTCTGGGTCTGATGGTACCGCGACCACGTCCTCTCCCGGGATGTTGTGAAGCCTGAGGATGGTGGCTGAACTGTGGATGGTGTGGTACCACGCCCCTTCCGAAGCCTCGAAAGGGGCGAAAGACAGACTGCTGTTGTGCTGGCGCTGAAAGGCCCAATGATCTGGCCGTAGCTCGAGAATCCTTGAACCTCTCAAGCACGGAGTCTGCCTTTTCTCCAAAAAGGTGAGAGCTATCAAAGGGCATGTCCATCAAGCTGGACTGGACATCCCCTGAGAAACCAGTTGAGCGTAGCCAGGCGTGGCGACGTAGGGCCACTGACGATGAAATCGCTCTGCCCAGCGAGTCGTTCGTGTCCAAACCCCACCTGATCGTAAACTTGGCTGCATCTCTCCCATCCTTGACAGCCTGGGTGAGAGTGTCCCCTACGCCCTCCGGGACCTGGGGCAGCACCTGTGCCACTGTATCCCATAAAGTATGGGAATAACGAATGGCAGAGACGAAATCCACTTGGAATTCTTCTTCTTTTTGTGCCTCTTACCTTCAGATGACCTCGAATGCGAGGAAGAGGACTTGGGGTTCCGGGAGCGGTGCTGCGACCTCCTCCTACTGCGGGACAGTGACCTTCGCGGAGTCGCGCCGACCGAGGACGAACGTCAGGCCGCGAGAAGCTTGAGGGATCTCTCCCTCAAGGCCTTCGGAGCCATGGCCCGACAGTCGGAGCACGAGGTGGAGTCGTGGTCCTTTTCAAGGCACCAAAAGAAAAACACGGCTTGAACCCTGTCTTTCTCGAAGACATGACATCAAACAGTCAAAAAAGCCTTGACAAACCATCGAAGAAGGGTAGCTCTTTCCGGAAGTGTCCTTAAATGGCGCGGAACGAAATGAACTGACATACGCGCGCCGAGACGGCGTCTATATAGACAACCGTGACATCATGAATGGCTCCAAGGACGCTGAGGACGCACGCGGATCTGGTCGACACACGCGAGTCCGAACGACGACGCCAGACGGCGCGCGCAGAGTACTGCTCAGCAGAAAAATTCCAGATTCGAAGTTGACGCCAGGGAATTCTAAGGTAAGGAAGCTGCAGCTAGAAGTCTCTATCAGATACACCAGGCTTGAGTATTTGAGGCTCACCGCCAGGTGTTATAGTTCCTGCAGGGGGAAGTGTGAAGCACCTTCACCCAGGACAGGCTTTGTTTCTGACCACAGAGTGCGCAAAGGCACTCACCCCATGTGGTCAGAAACTCGACTGGAAGTGGCAGACTGGCATAGGCCAGTCAGCCTTACACTAGCAGTTGGGCTAACATAAAGGGGGCATCTCTAAGATGCCATCAGTGTGCATTTTTCCAATAAATCCCACACTGTGGGTTTATTGTGCTGAGAAGTTTGATATCAAATTTCCCTGTATTCAGTGTAGCCATTATGGTGCTGTGGAGTTTGTAATGACAAACTCCCCCACCATATACTCAGTAAGCCCACCCTGAACTTACAATGTCTAAGAATTGACTTAGACACTGTATTGACATAGTGCTCATGCAGCTATGCCCTAACCTGTGGTATAGTGCACCCTGCCTTAGGGCTGTAAGGCCTGCTAGAGGGGTGACTTTCCTATGCCACAGGCAGTGGTTTGTGGGCATGGCACCCTGAGGGGAGTGCCATGTCGACTTTGTCTATTCTCCCTACTAGCACACACAAGCTGCAAAGCACTGTGCATGAACTGAGTGAGGGGTCCCTGAGGATGACATAATACACGCTGCAGCCCTTAGGGACCTTCCCCGACCACAGGACCCTTGGTACCAGGGGTACCTTATACAAGGGACTTAACCGTGTGGCAGGGCTGGTCAATTGTTGAAACAAAGGTACAGTTTTAGGGAAAGAACACTGGTGCTGGGGCCTGGTTAGCAGGGTCCCAGCACACTTCCAATCAAAGCTGGCATCAACACTAGGCAAAACGTGGGGGGTGACCATGTCAACAGTAGCATTTTCCTACAGGTTGTGTCCTTGATCTTGAGATGGTTGCAGTATGGTGGCTTCCACCTGATGAGAGAAAGAGCAAACCACAGAGGGCATCTATTCCCAGGCTTAGTAACCCATTCCACTTTCCCTCTCTGTGTAAAAGGGGCCCTACCAGTATGGCTTTCCTTCCCACTCCTAGCTATGCTAGTGGGTCTGCCAGGAACATGATGATCCTTTGAGGTACGCTCCCCCAGATCTAGAATGTCGTGTTCTACCTCAGTGGGGTTATGGTCTACTTCTTCCTCCTCTTCCTGGCCACCAGCTTGTTCCTGGTCATCCTGGAGGAGGAGGCCTAAGAGCAGACTCTTATTAGAGTTCCTCCCCATGTCCAACTGTCTCTCTGCACACAACCCCTTCAATTCCCTGAAGGTCAGGTTCTCAAAGGGAGAGTCCATGACCTCAGAGGTGTGTCCAGTTGCAAACATGGTTTGTGTTAGGATAGTGTAGGGTGTACCTAACCTACCTAACTCCTAGTCTCTTTGAAAGAAGTTTAGAGCAAGGCTTATGCCTATACCCTAGCTTACCTAAACTTCAGAGACTAGCTTCCTACACTAGGTGCTATGTATACCTCTAGGTAAGGAGTGGTCTTTTTTGTGGAAAGCACCAGGTGACAGAGTGATGAACAAGTTACTTGCCTTTGGTAACTCATTATCTGGTAGAGACTCTATCTAGCTGCAGATTCCTTACCTTTGAATTCCCTGGGGTTAGCTTAGAATCCAAAATCTTTTTGCTGAGCAATACCCTGCGCACGCCGTCGGGTGGCATCATTTGGATCCGCGTGCGTCATCCGGCTCTGTGTGGCTTCGTCAATGTCGTTGGAGTCGTCTGCGACATCACGGTCTCCTATAAAGGCACCACCTTGGCGCTCGTACATCAGTTCTTTTATCCACAAAACTTCCACACCAGAGGTGCAGAATCAAGGATAGAACCAACAGTTTGTCAGTACAAAACTGGGGCCCTGAATGGGAAAAACTCTAACCCTACTAGATATATCCGCAGAACAGTGAGGCATTGGTGGGTGTAAGGAATCTGCAGCTAGATAGAGTTTCTACCAAATAATGCACTACCGAAGGTAAGTAACTTGTTCATCAGATAGAGACTTCTAGCTGCAGATTTCTTACCTTTGAATAGATACCCAAGCCATAACCTCCTGGCAGTGGGCTGCAGATACCTCTACTTAAACTAAGAAGTCCTGAAGGACTGAACGGGCAAAATGCCCGTCTCTCCGTACCTGACTGTCCAGGCAGTAATGCTTTGCAACAATGTGAAAAGATGCCCACGTTGCCACCTGACAAATCTCCAGGACTGGAATGCCCCAAGCTAATGCAGTGGTAGCAGCTTTGCCCTGGCAGAATGAGCCCTCAAGCCATCAGGAGGCTGCTTCCTGGCCAATGCGCGGCAGATCTTGATGCAGACAATCACCCAGTACTAAATTGGTTTGCTGCTGTACTGCCCAACCTTTCTTTGCTCCAACGTACCCCAGTTGGTCATCCACCCGCAACTCTTTTGTGCGGTCAATGTAGAACGACAATGCTCGTTTTGGGTCCAGTTGGTGGAGTCACTTCTCTTCCTTAGAGGGATGTGGTGAAGCACAGAAGGTGGGTAGAATGATGTTCTGACCCAGATGAAATGGTGTCACCACCTTGGCGAGGAAAGGGGCACGAGTTCTGAGCACCACCTTGTCCGGATAGATAGTGAGATATGGTGGCTTTGATGACAGAGCTTGCATCTTACTCACCCTCTTGGCAGATGCTATCGCCTCTAAGAAGGCTGTCTTGATGGTGAGCAGCCAGAGGGGACAGTTGTGCAAAGGCTCGAAGGGAGCGCACATCCGAAATGTGAGGACTAGATTTAAGTCCCACTGGGGCATAACAAAGGGCGTAGGGGGAAACATACGTACAAGCCCTTTGAGGAATCCATGTACAATGAGGGATTTAAACAGAGAAGGCTGATCAGGCAGTCGGAGAAATGCCGATAAGGCAGAAAGATAGCCCTTGAAAGTCCCCAAGGCAGAACCCTGCTGGGCAAGAAAAAGTATGAAGAGAAGAATTTCAGAAAGAGGATCAATAGACCTTTCTGTACACTAATATAAAAAGAGTTTCCAACAGCAGGCGTATACTGTTGTAGTGGAGGGACTTCTGGCTGCCAGAATAACTTTACAGACTTCAGGAGGAAGGTCAAAAGCCATCAACTGCTGCCGCTCAATCTCCACGCATGGAGAGGCAGAGTTGACATGTTGGGGTGGAAAACTCTCCCCTGCTGCTGCGACAGAAGATCCTCCCAAAGGGGCAGCCTGATCGGAGGACTGATGATCATTTTGAGAAGCTCAAGATACCAGACTCTTAGGGCCAGTTGTATCAAGCAAATTTGCATTCGCAAATGGTGCGAATCGCAAAATTTGGCCATTTGCGAATGCAAAAATGCCTTTCACGATGTATGAAAGGCATTCACTGTGCAATTTTAAGGAATCGCAAAAATAGCGATTCCTTAAAATTGCAACCTCATTTAGAGAATCGCAAATTCCGATTCTCTAAATAGGAAATCGCAAATAGGGAGTTCCTATTTGCGATTTCCAAAGCACATGTATCAAGCATTTTCTAAATGTGAATTGGGCATTTAGGAAATGCAATAACCACCAAATCCAATTTGGTGGTAAGCATGTGCAATTTCTAAAATGCATTATAAATGTATTTTTAAAAATGACATGTAGCGCACACATACCCCTAGGGCATGTGTGTGCTTCACATGTCCGCAAATATTTTTTGGGGGTGCATCAGAGGGGGCCTTAGGCCCCCAGCACCCTGGGGTTTGCATTACCTAATTTGCGAATTCCTAACTGGATTTTGCAAATTGGGAAATGCAAAACCATTCAGGGATGAATGGAGTCCCATTCCCTAATTGCGATTCAGTATTGCGAGTTTTATGAAATCGCTATTACTTACTTACAAATTTCATACATCCCATTTTGAGTTTCTAATATCGATTTTTAAAAATTCTCTATTAAAGAAATGCAAATGGGGAGCTTTATACATCTGGCCCTTAGTTCCCAATCCGGAGCCACTAACATGGCATGGGCCAGGTCGTTCTTCATCTTCTTGAGAACTGTGGGCAGAAGTGGTATGGGCGGAAAGGCATACAGGAGGTCTGAATTCCACTCGTGACGAAAAGCGACACCAATCGATTGCCGCCTTGGAAACTCCAAAGGACAATACTGCTGACATTGCGCGTTCTCTGCGGAGGCCAAAAGATCTAACCAAGGCTCTCCCCACTGCTAAAAGAGTCTTTGCGCCACCTCTAGATGGAGATACCATTTGTGATCCACTAGGCATCGAAGGCTGAGTTTGTCCGCCCAGCGTTCAGAGAATCTGCCAGGTGTTGAACCAAGAGGGTTATGCCCTGCTGTTCCGGCCATGTCCAGAGACGCAGAGCCTCTTGACAAAGGGTCCACGACCCCACACCATCCTGCTTGTTGCAGTACTACATTGTGGTGGTGTTGTCCGTGAACACCCTCTCACAACAGGAAGAAGTGCTTTCAATGCCAGTCGAATCAACCGGAACTCCAGCAAGTTGATATGGAGTCCGGATTCCACCGGAGACCAGAGGCCTCTGATCTCCGCCTCTCCCAGATGGCCGCCCCCATCGCAGAAGTGACACATCTGTCACTACTGTATGAACTGGCTGAGGATGGGAGAGGAGTCTGCCTCTGACCCAAACACAGTTCACTAACCACCACTGCAGGTCTTTTGCGGTTCCCTCCGAGATCTGAACCATGTCGGTAAGAGTTCCCTAATGCTGTGCCCAGTGGAACTTCAGTTCCCATGCCGAGTCCTCATATGCCATCTGTAGGAAAGTAGCCTCTTTCTAGCATGGTTACCCCTACTTTTGCCCTGTTTGTGAATATGTGTCAGTGTGTTTTTACTGTGTCACTGGGATCCAGCTAGACAGGACTCCCGTGCTCATAGATAAAAACCTGCATGTCAGTGTGTTTTGCCTGTCTCACTGGGATCCTGCTAGCCAGGAACCCAGTGCTCATAGTTTGTGGCCTAATGTGTATGCCTGTGTAGTGCCTAACTGTGTCACTGAGGCTCTGCTAATCAGAACATCAGTGCTTATGCTCTCTCTGCTTTTAAAATTGTCACTGTAGGCCAGTGACTTTACCAAAGTCAATTGGTATATTGGACCCTCCTTATAAGTCCCTAGTGTATGGTACCTAGGTACCAAGGGCATTGGGGTTCCAGGAGATCCATACGGGCTGCAACATTTCTTTGAGCTCAGACAAACCCTTAAACAGGACTGCCACTACAGCCTGCGTGAAATAGTGCACACACTATTTCACAGCCATTTTTACTGCACTTAATTAACTTATATGTCACCTATATCTCTAACCTTCACTTGCTGAAGGTTAGGTGCAAAGTTACTAAGTGTGAGGGTACCCTTGAACTAGCAAAGGTGCCCCCACATAGTTCAGGGCCATTTCTCTGGACTTTGTGACTGCGGGGACGCTATTGCATGTGTGCACTACATTTAGGTCAATACCTATATGTAGCTTCTCAATGGTAACTCTGAATATGGCCAAGTAACATGTCTAAGATCATGGAATTGTCCCCCAATTTCAAATCTGGTATTGGGGAGCCAATTCCATGCATCCTGGGGGCCCCACCACGGACCCCCAATACTGCCAAACCAGCTCTCTGAGGCTTGCACTGCAGCTACAGCTGCTGCCATTTGACAGACAGGGTTCTGCCCCCCTGGGGTCTGGGTAGCCCAGTCCCAGGAAGGCAGAACAAAGCATTTCCTCTGTGAGCAGGGTGTTACACCCTCTGTCTTTGGAAATAGGAGTTACAGGCTGGGGAGGGGCAGCCACCTCCAAGAAATGCTGTAACTACAACAAAGTGTCTACAAGAGACACTTTTGTTTAGCAACCTCAGCTCCAAGTCAGCAACTGCAACGGTTTCCATGATGTGTATACTCTGGGGACTCTCTGTCTTCATCCTGCACCAGAAGGACCGAAGAAATCTTCTGTGGAGTGACTGAGTCACTCCTCTGCTCCAAGCAGGCAGCTTCCAAGGTGATGACCAGTACCCTGGGACTCCTCTCACGGCGATGAACCTGCTCAGAGGGTGGATTTCATCAACATAGACTGTGCTGAGGTCCTGCTGATGCAATTTGGAGGAGGTAAGACCTTGCCTTCCCCAAGAACGGCAATACCTCTGTGTATTTTATCTTCTTCGCCTCCTGAGGACTCTGTGCACTCTTAGCAAAATTCCTTCATGCACAGCCTGGCCCAGGTCCCCAGCAGTCCACCCTGCGATGCTCAACTTGCTGAGTTGTTCTGCGGCAGCATGGGACCTTCTTTTGTTGTGCTGCATCAACCACGTTTTGCACCTCCTTTGAACCCAGATCCTGCGGCTTCTGGGGGTGCTGGCTGGCACCCTGAGAGCTCTCTAAAGTGCTGAGAGCCCCCTCTTCCTCCTCACATAGAGTTGAAGCCGCCAGGTCCATCCAGCGCCATTTTGATGAAAAACACACTTTTGTCGTAGCCAAGGCTTGTTGGCGCCTTCCAACAGGAAATATCATCTGCAACGATCCTCACACCGTGGGACATCTTTTGCATCATGCAGGAACCCACTGGCATCTTCCTAGGGTGCATTTCCGCAGTCTTCTACTAACCGGGGACTCTTCTTTTCAACCCTCTTCTGGGTTGGCAGGGGCTCCTGTCTTTCTGGAACTTCTTTCGATTTCTGGACTTGATCCCCTTCCTTTGCAGGTCTTCAGGTCCAATAATCGAGCAGTTGTTCTTTGCAGACTTAGTGGGCTGCTGCAAAATCCCCAAAACGAGGTGTAGTGTATCCTAAGGAAACTTGAAGTACTTTACTCCTGCTTTTCTGTGCTCTGGGGTGGGGTAATTTACTTACCTTTACTGTATTCTTACTCTACCAGCGATTCTGCACACACTACACTTGTCTAGGGGGGAATTCGTGATTCATATTCCACTTTTTTAGTATATGGTTGGTGTTGCCCCAGACCTATTTTCTCCCATTGCATTCTATAGGATTTCCTACTGTTTGCATTGTTCTATGACTATTTACACATTTTGGTGTCTAGTGTATATATTGTGTATAATACTTACCTCCAGAAGTAGTATTGTCTCTAATATATTTTTGGTACTGTGTCACCCAAACAAATACCTTTATCTTTGGTAACACTGAGGGCCTCATTACGACCCTGGCGGCCAGCGGTAAGATGGCGGTAACACCGCCAACAGGCTGGCGGTGTTCCGCCAGCTATTATGAATGTGGCGCAATAGCCACGGCCATATATCCGGCCTCTCCACTATACTGGCAGGCTTTTGCCCGGGGGTCATAATCCCCAGGTCAGCGGTGCAAGCACCGCTGCCCTGGGGATTATGAGTCCCTGACCGCCAGCCTGGCCATGGCGGTAAACACCGCCGTGGAAAGGCTGGCGGTAAGGGGGACTTGGGGTGCCCTTGGGGGCCCCTGCACTGCCCATGCACTTGGCATGGGCAGTGCAGGGGCCCCCAGGCATAGCACATAGCCACTGCACCCGCTGCACACCAGTATTGCCGCTGGCTCTATTATGAGCCAGCAGCAATGTTGATGTGACTTTTCCGCTGGGCCAGCGGACGGTACATTGTTACCGTCCTCTGGCCCAGCGGAAAAGTCAAAATAGGGAGCCAGAAATACTTCCAGCACTGGCGGTATTCTGGCACCCACTGCCTCGGCTGTCTTCAGAGAAGACCGCTGACGTGTGAGTATTGACTTTACTTGTGTATAAATACTGTGTAAGTATAAGTGGAATTGCATGAGCTTTGCATGTCTCCTAGTTCTGCCTAAGCTGCTCTGCTATAGCTACCTCTATCAGCCTAAGCTCCTAGAACACTACTACATTCACTAACAAGGGATAACTGGATCTGGTGTAAGGTGTAAGTACTCAACGTACCCACTACAAACCAGGCCAGCCTCCTACACCATCTGACATGTTTGACTAACAGTATGCAGGAAGCCATGAGTCCCACCAGCCTCAGCGTCTGTCTCACCAAAGTCCAGGATAGAGGACAAAACATCCGTATCATATCCTGAATATCCTGGAGTCGCTGCTCGGGAGAATAAACCTGAAACTGCACTGCGTCCAGAACAGCTGCTATGAAAGGGAGCTTCTGAGAGGGAGTCAGGTATGACTTCAGCACATTTATAGTGAACCCTAGCGAATGCAGGAGGTTTGCTGTGGTCTAAAGGTGGGTGACAAGAGCATGGGGCGTAGGAGCCTTCAACAACTAGTCGTCGAGGTAGGGAAATCCCTAACCTGAGCAGATGAGCTGCCACCACTACCATTACCTTGGTGAACACCGGATGGGCACTGGTGAGACTGAAGGGCAGCACGGTAAACTGAAGGTGCTCGTGGCCCACCTTGAACCGCAAGTAACACCTCTGGGTGGGCAGGATGGGGATGTGAAAATACGCATCCTGCAAGTCCACGATCCCATCCAGTCTCCTTGGTCTAGAGCAGACAACTCCTGAGGAAGAGTGAACATCTTGAATTTCTCCTTTTTGGGAAAGAGATTGACGTTCCTGAAATCCAAGATAAGGCACAGACTATTGTTCTTTTTGGGAATCAGAAAGTAGCGGGAATAACAACCACTGCCTACTTCTGACATCGGGACCCTTTCTGTGGCTCCTTTGGCCAAGAGAGCTGTAACTTCCTCACAGAGTAAGATTAAATGATCCTCCATCAGCTATTCTTTCAATGGAGGAATAGAGGAAAGGAAAGACTGGAAGAGGAGGGAATAGCCCTTCTGTATGAACTGCAAGACCCATTTGTCCGATGTTATGGACCGCTAGTGAGGGAGATCAAATCAAACCCTCCCTCCAACGGGACAAGCATGGTGTTGCAGAACCATACAAGGAGGGCTCGGGCATTGTGGAAAAGGCGGTCTGGGCGGTGGTCGACCTCTGGCTAGACTCTCTGGGTCTAAAGGTACCACGACTTTAACCTCGCACTGGATGCATTGAAGCTGGAGGATGGAGGCTAACTTGTAGTTGGCGTGGTACACTGCCCTTCCCGAAACTTCGAAAGGGGCGATAGGCAGATTGCTGGCGAGCAAGCGCCGAGAGGCCCAAAGATTTGACCGTAGCTTAAGAGTCCTTGAACCGCTCAAGCGCCGAGTCTGCCTGGTCTCCAAAAAGGCATGAGCCATCGAAGGGTATGTCCATCAAATTTGCCTGGATATCACCCCAAAAAGCCAGTGGTATGAAGCCAGGCGTGGCAACAAAGGGCCACTGTCAATTAAATTGCCCTGCCCAGCAAATCGGTCGTGTCCAAACCACACCGAATCGTAAACTTGGTTGTATCTCTCCCATCCTTGACAGCCTGAGTGAAAGTGTCCCCATAGGCCCTCCGGGACCTGGGGCAGAACCTGTGCCACCATATCCCATAAAGTAGGGGAAAAACGGCCCAATAGAGATGAGGTGTTTACGGACCTCAATGCAGGACTGGAGGAAGAAAACATCTTCTTCTCAACTTGGTCCAGCCTCTTGGATTCCCTGTCCGGGGGAGCAGAAGGCACCATGGGATGTGGAGGTGTTGGGTGAGGAAACTAGGGTCAGTAGGAGCTGGTCGATGGTGGTGACCAATAGTCCTATTTACAGGAGCCCCTGTGCTGGGTCTGAACCACATCCCCAGCAGGACATCAGTGAGGGCCTCATTAAAGGGTAACATTGACTCCAATGTAGCAACCCCCGGCTGCAGCAGCTCTGTCAGGATGTTAATCTTGGCCGGCACCGTAGGCAAGTCCAGTTCCAAAACCTCAGCCGCCCTATGAACCGTCATGGCATATGATGCTCACTACTCTATAGCCACAGAGGAGGGGAGAGCATACCCGCATTTAGAGAAGTATCCAGGCTGCTGGCTTCTCCTAGATCCTCATACCAGTCCTACTCTTCTAATCCACACTCTCAATTGTCCGCAGACCCCCCCCATTCCTCACCTGTGCCTGGCTGATCAAAATATCCCTCAAGCACTGATTTGGGTCGTGTCGTGCCATCGAAGTCGGAATCAGCGTCGTGCGACGTCGTTCCGGCTCTGGATTGTCTGGAATGAGGATGGGACTCTCACCATTGGTGGGCGCCAACGGTGGGGGGCGTTGACGTCAGGCCCAGCGGCAGAGGAGGCCGACTGTGTTGAGCCGGCGCTGGTCCGGATCCCGGGGACCCCCATTTGCACCAAGGCTAAAGGCGCAGGCTTTGAACCCAATGAGGCCCCTGCTTTCCCCACCAGCTCTGAAGACCCACCTGCGGGGGCAACCTGCTAAAAAATGAGGCGCGTAGCTTCATAGAAGTCTTCAATTTGAGCGGGTGTCGCTCCAGCCTCCGGATAAGGGGGGAGAAGCGAAGTCAGCCCTGGTATCAGCTCCGTGGAACTGTGCTTGGAAATTCGATGTTCCCGTGATGCCTCATCAGCCTACGGGCGTGTCGAAGTGCGCTTGGACTTCTTGTGCCTCTTCCCAGAGTGCCCCGAGGACCTCAAGTGCGAAGAAGAGAACTTGGGCCTCCTGGAGCAGTACCGTGACCTCCTCCTCGTGCGGGATCGTGACCTCCTAGGAGTCGCGCCAACCAAAGTCGGAGCAAGAATTCAAGTCGTGGTCTCTGTCGAGGCACCAGAGATATACCTGGTGGGGGTCTGTCAGTAACATGGTGCAATGGCAGGTGCCACACAGCTTAAACCCGTCTTCCTAGATGACATTCCTCGCACAGATACGAAAAACATCTTCGACAAAATGGTAGAAAAATGGCTTGCCAAAAAAGGCAAAGGGTAGCTCGATCCCGGACCTGCACTTAAGCGGCACGGAAAAAAGAACTTAAGTACGTGCACAGGGGTGGTGCCTTTATAGGTGACTGTGACGTCACAGGCGGCTCCAACGACGCTGACGAAACCACGCGGAGCTGGACGACACACAGATCCGAAGAACGCCACTCGACGGTGTGCGCAGGGTATTGCTCAGCAAAAAGATTTCGGATTCGAAGCTGATGCCAGGGAATTCAAAGGTAACGAATCTGCAGCTAGATGGTACTTACACCTTATACCAGGTCCAGCCATCCCTCATTAGTGTAGTGTAGTCAGTGTCTAGAAGCCAGGCTCTCTAGAGGTAGCTGTCGGTGAGCAGCCAAAGCTTATCTAGGAGACATGCAAAGCTCATGCAATGTCACTGTAGTCACACACAGTACTTACACACATGAAAGAAAACACTCTGTGTTACAAAAATAAAGGTACTTTATTTGGGTGTCTCAAATACCAAAAATACCATAGCGGCTATACTCGCTTAGGAGGTAAGTAATACACAAATTATATACACTAGTATGCAGAAATAGGCATAAAAACAGTTAAAAAACAGTGCAGTTAGTAAAAATCACAATAGAGAGAAATAGCCCTAGGGGAAGCCAAAACCATATACTAAAAAAGTGGAAAGCGAGACTCGTTCCCCCACCTAGGTAAGTGGAGTGTGTAGAGGGGAGCTGGGAGTACTAGGAAAGCCCAAAGGTAAATACCACAACACCTCCTAGCGACCAGGAAAGCAGGAGTAAATCACTGTAAATTCCCCAGAACACCCACTTGGAAGATATGAATAATAATGCAAAGCCCAGAATAGACTGCTAGACTCCAACATTGGATTCCTGGACAAGAGGACTTGTGGAAGAAGGGGACCAAGTCCAACAAGCACAGCAGAGTCCAGGAAGGGCGGATGCTCCTACCCACCAGATTGAATTGCAAGAGATCAGTTGACGTGATGAAGGAGAGTCAGCACTGCACCCAAGAAGATGAAGTCGAGTATCTGGAGAATGCAAATGATGTCCCACGCCGGAAGGAGGATAGCAGTCAGGTTTGTGTCTTCAGCCAACAAACCTTGGCACATGCAAAACATGCGGTTAGCGGAAAGTGGAGCTGCCTGGGACCAGGAAGGACGAGGTGGACTCCACCCAGGAGGGGAGTAAAATGGGGCCCTCAGTAACACAGAGAGCCCACAGAAGCACAGGCAGCACCCACAGGAGTCTCACAGGATGGGGACACAAAAGTGGAAGAAGGAGCCCACGCAGCACTATGAAAAGGGATCCCACGCCACTGGGGAACCACTCCAGGAGCTGTGCATCACAGGATGGCGTGCTGGGGACTGGAGCATCCAGATGCCTGAAGATCCTTTGGAAAAGATGCCAACAAGCCTTGGCAGCTGCAAATGATGTGGTGCAAGGAGGTACTGTCCTGCATGGGCAGGCAAGGGCCTACCTCCACCCACGTTGGACAGCTGAAAGAGAGAACCATCAGGATCACTTCAGTCTATCACCTGTGATGCAGGACCCACGCAGCTCATCAGGAGAGGGGATCCATGTAGCTGGTCGTCGTTGCAGTTGTTGCCTGCAGATGCAAGGGAGTGACTCCTTCACCACAGGGGAGATTCCTTTCTCTTTCTAGTGCAGGCTGAAGATGTGCTCTCCTCAAAGGATGCACAACCAGGGAAATATTGCAGTTGCTGGAAGGACCCATGGATACAATGTTGCAGGAGGCATCTTGCTTCTTTGTTGCAGTTTCTTCGGTCAGAAGTCGGAGTGGAGGTTCCAGAGGAATCCTGCTGGAGTCTTGCAAACCGAATCTGAGGAACCACCCACGAGAGAAACCCTAAATAGACCTGAAAGGGGGATTGGTCACCTAGATGGGTGACCACCTATCAGGAGAGGGCTCTGATGTCACCTGCTGGCACTGGCCACTCAGATGCTCTCAGAGTTCCGTGTTTACCTTGAATCCAAAATGGCAAAACCCAAGGACCTTCTGGAGGAACTCTGAGCACCACCCCTGGGGTGGTGATGGACAGGGGAGTGGTCACTCACCTTTCCTTTGCAGAGTTTCGCGCCAGAGCAGGGACTGGGGGTCCCTGAATCGGTGTAGACTTGTTTATGCAAGGAGGGCACCAAATGTGCCTTTCAAAGCATTACCAGTGGCTTGGGGAGGCTACCCCTCTCAAGCCTATGACACATATTTCCAAATAGAGAGGGTGTAACATTCCTCTCCCAAAGGAAATCCTTTGTTATGCCTTCCTCTGCTTGAGCTGCTCAAGCAACAGGAGGGCAGAAACCTGTCTGTGATGTGGCAGCAGCTTGGGTTGCCTGGAAAACCTCAGAAGGCTGTAATGGCAATACTACAACCAATGCTTGCAAAAGCATGGGGGTATGATTCCAACATGTTTGATACCAAACATGCCTATGTTCGGAATTACCATTATGTAGCTGGACATAGATATTGACCTATGTCCAGTCAAGCTTATAATGGTGTCTCTGCACTCATGAAGTCCGGGAAAATGGGCCTGGAGTTCGTGAGGGCACCTCTGCTAATGCAGGGGTGCCCTCACACACAGGTACTTTTCACCCTGCCCTCTGGGCTAGAAGGCCTGCCACAGGGACGACTTATAAGTGACCTGGTGCAGGGAAAAGTGGCAGTGAAAGGGTGCTTGCACCTTTTCAGGCAGGCTGCAATGGCAGTCCTGCAGAACCCTTTACTTGGCTCCCTATGAGTGGCAAAATATATGCTGCAACCCATAGGGATCCCCTGGAACCTCAATGCCCTGGGTACCTAGGTACCATATACTAGGGACTTACAGTGGGGCACCAGTGTGCCAATTGTGGGATGACATACAGAGTTTTGGGTGAGGGCATAATCACTGGGTAGAGCAGGTTTTCTTTTCACTTACACTACACTAACACTCACTACATCATGTCTACTGCTGGGCCTAGCTCTGAGGTCATGGGCACTCCCTATGAGGGCATGACCTTCAAAGAACGTGAGGGGCTTTGCATATGTAAATTAGCACTTGTATAGCGCACTACTCACCCATTAGGGTCTCAAGGCGCTGTACTCATACCGCTATGGAACCCCTCCTGGCTTTTCCCTGTGAGGCGCCCACTCCTGAGCACCCCCAGGGTGAAGCCAGGCATCCAAGCACTGTTGGGGCCGTTGTGGAGATTAAGCAAGCTATTGCCCAGAGTTGCAGAGTGGGACCCATGAATTAGATTAGGCACCGAGGCGAGAATTATCTGGTCAAGGGGAATTGAGCCCAAGACCTGCCGAAGCAGGACTTGAACCCTGGTCTTGAGCCAGATCTCTGCTTCAGGGTCTGCCGCTCTAACCATTGAGCCACACTTCTCCACTAGAAAGGAGCCTAGATGTAGGGAAGAACCCCAATAAGAGGTTTCTGCTAAGTCTTCTTCTCCAGGATGATCAGGAGCATGCTGATAACCAGGAGGAGAAGGAGGAGGAGGAGGGGTAGGGAAATCCTGACCCCTTGGAATCAGAGGATCATCCTTAAGATTGTGGGGTGGGCCCTTCCAACGATCTTTCCCCTAGCAAACCTTCTAGTGTATCTGGCAGTGGGAAGGGTAGCCACTCTGGGAGGGCTTCCTTCACACCTAGAGGTCAGGTTACCAGTATTAGTAAAGTTAAGGAAAGATCTACCTCTGCCCACTCTCATAACACCTCAGTTTCTAAGGGATCCCATAGTTCAACTCCAGGTGAAGAATCCATAGATAGGGAGCTCAGGAAACGGAGACTGGAGGAGGCCAGGCTGAGGCTGCAGCAGTAACAGCTAGCCCTAGATAGGGAGGCATTGGCTGTGGAGAGAGAGAGGCAAGGGTTGGGGTTAGTTCCCCATGGTGGCAGCAGCAGTTTCGGGAGATATTGAGTTAGGGAGGACACCATAGACTCTAGAAACTTGTACAAAATTGTCCCCCCATACAAGGTGGGGGATGACATTTACAAGTGGTTTGCTGCACTTCAGAGGGCTTGCAAAGTTCAGAGGGTCCCTCAGAGACAGTGGGCTGCTATTCTGTGATTGTCCTTTTCTGACAAGGGGAGGGATAGACATCTCACTGTCAGAGAAGAAGATTCAGACATTTACAATATTCTCAAAACTGCACTCTTGGATGGATTTGACTTAACCACTGAACAATACAGGGTGAAGTTCAGAGAAACCAGAAAAGAGTCTTCAAAAGATTGGATAGACTTTGTGGACTGTTCTGTGAAGGCTTTAAAAGGTTGGTTACATGGCAGCAAAGTGTCTGACTATGAGGGTCTATACAATCTAATTTTGAGAGAGTATATTCTGAATAACTGTGTGTCTGATTTGTTACACAAATACTTGGTAGACTCAGATCTGACCTCTCCCCAAGAATTAGATTACACCTGCTCACCCACTTGGTATCTTGGCGCAAGCACTCAGGCTTATCTCAAAGGCAATGTGTAAAATATTTGAACCAAAACACACAGCAATACTTTGAAAACACTACAAAATGGACACCACATCAGTTTAGAACAAAATAGCAAATATTTATCTAAATCATACAAGACAAAATTGACAAAAATCCAACGTACACAAGTCAAGATGTGAATTCTCAAAATAATAGAATCTTACTCAATAGAAAACAATGGGCACGTTGTTTTTACACAAAGTACCTGGTTTGTGTAAAAAATAATGGCACACGGGCGAGTGTGCATTGCAAAAGACAGCGATGCATTGATTCCTTATGCCGAGTGAGACCGTGCCTCTTTCTTCTCCAGTCGGGTAGGCGATGTGTCATTTTTCTCTCCTGCAAGAGAGCGATGCGTTGATTTCCGGATTGGGCACCTCGGATCCGTGCAGGTTCACATTGATTTTGAAGCCCAGAGATAATGCGTGAGAAATCTGGCTGCACGGTGATGAAAAACCGCACTGCGTGGGGTTTGCGTTGTTTTCAGCAGCCACAAGCAGGTGTTGCATCGTTTCTCCAGCCGCAATGCAGGTGATGTGTTGATTTCCCAGCCGCAATGCAGGTAGTGCATTGATTTCAGCTGTGAGGCGGATGGCATGTTGTTTTTACAGCCGCGTTGCTGGTGGTGTGTTGAAATTTGCCCCGCATGGCTCCCTGTGCGTGGATTTCAGTCCTTGTTCTACCAGCTTCACCTTTTAGGGGCCAAGGGACAGGATAGGGCACCACTTGGCAGGGCAGGAGTCTCAGCAGAGAGTCCAGGTGCTGGCAGAGGAAGTCTTTGATGGCCCTGAGACTTCAAAACAGGAGGCAAGCTCATTCCAAGGACTTGGAGGTTCTTCACATGCAGGAATATACCCCAAAGTCTAGTCTTTGCACTCTTTCAGGCAGAAGCAGCATCTGCAGGGCAACCCAGAAAAGAACAGTGACAGGCAAAGGGGCAGTAATCCTCCTCCAGCTCTTCAGCTCTTCTCCTTGGCAGAGGTTCCTCTTGGTTACAGAAATAATCTGAAAATCTGGAGTTTTGGGTCCACTACTTATGCACCTTTCTGGCTTTGAAGTCTGCAAACTTCAAAGGAAAGTCTCTGTTGTTCACAATATCCTGCCTTGCATAAGCCTGGCTCCAGACTCACGCCAGGGGGTTGGAGACTGCATTGTGTGAGGGCAGGTACAGCCAACTCAGGTGTAAGTGACCACTCATCCCCCTACTCTAGCCAGATGGCCCATCAGGATATGCAGGGTACACCCCAGCACTCTTTGTGTCACTGTCTAGTGGAGATTCACGAACAGCCCAACTGTCAGTCTGACCACAGAGGGAATACACAAGCAGGAAGAGTCACAGAATGGTTTAAGCAAGAAAATGCCCACTTTCTAAAAGTGGCATTTTCAAACTAATATTATAAAAAACAACTTTACCAAAAGATCTGCAACAACTTGTGAAGAAAGGTCAGAAGGAAACCCACATCAACAACAATAGAAACCTACACAAATAAGCAGCATGATAACTTGAACCTGTGGCAACTTTCCTGGACTTGTTTGACTGCAACTCGTCTTGGACCAAATTTCGATTCCTCCAGCAAGACAGAACTTCTTGTGAGCCAAAGGCAAGACCAGACTCCCCTTGACTAGTGGCACTAGTCCCTTGCACACCGCAGTTAAAAAACACCTACCGGAACCAAAGAAGCAATGGCCATCGGGCCTCCCAAGGGATCACCCAATAGCAAGTGGTCCAGTACATTGTGGGATGTGTAGTCCACCTCTCCACCAAGTTACAACTGGCTACCATTTTCTGCAGGACCTCTGGAAGGGAAACTAGCTTCTCCTCCACCTTACCACTGCCAAGGCTTGTTGGTGGCTAGTCCAGTCATCATCACCCTTACTCACTGCTGTCACTTGAGTTCACACCGCAACACTGGCATCTGATGTCAACAGTGGCTCAGTTGTCAAGCTTTTGCATCTGCTTCTTCGCCTGCATTGTCACAGTGGTAAAGCCAGCAGCTGCAGCTCCTGTTCAGCACCAAGGATAGGCAAGCACACCTCTGCACCGGAGATGCCTGAGCTTGGTGAAGTTGTTCTGCCTGGTAAATCCTGGTCTAGGGGCCCACACAAGCTTAACCTCCAATGGGCTCCCACAACCTTGACTTGCAAGTGACCGAGTGTCACAAATACCATTTTTCAGCACATGTGGCTCCCACGTTCAGCAGGAAAGACAACCAGCACACATCTGAACCCGGGCCCCACAAGTAAGGTTAAATTGGTCTGACTTTTGCAGCTTGGTCCTGAAACCCGCATGACCTTATCTACAGGTAGGTTCCTCTGAACTCATGCCCCAAGTGGCCGACTGCAATGAGTTTGACAGCTTGAACTGCATTGAATTATTTTTCACTTGAAATTTCATAACTCTGGTTGTACATATCTGACTTTGTTTTGGTGCCTAAATTAATATAAAAATCTATTTTTAGAAATTGGTGTTGGAATTCTATTAAGTTGTGTTAATTACTTATTGTCCATGTTGGTACTCTGAAATGCTTAACGCGTGTTCTTCTAGTAAAGCCTGGCTGCTCTTGGCCACACTACCAAGACTATGCTAAGGATTTGTTATTGTGGATTCAAAGACCATCTTTTGGGTACTGTGATAGTATTACATAGTGAAGCCTAACCAGCATTACTGCATTATACTCCACTTTCCTACAATGGCAAAGCACATATCTTTGTTGATGCTCAGAGACCATCCAACTTCAGGAAGAAAGTTAGAACGTTATCACCAATAGTGGTAGGCTTGCTCACTTGAAGTGCAGGCACTGAGCACTGGTGAGCATGTTTCAAATGTTAGTAAAATGCTGTGCTTAACAAACATGCATGGGCATATGTTCGGGCAATTTTTATTGCACTGCACTGCATGTTTCCCTTGCAGTAACTTGTTAAATGTGAAATCACTATATAACATTGACTCAAATAAGTGTGGCTCCGGTTGCACGGGAGCAGATAGTGGGCACTGGCCTGCCTGCTCCCCCATATTCATAAGCTTTACAATATGTTGAATGTTGTGCATTGGTATATAGGGATTAATAACTGACTGTTTGGGGGTCAGAGTGGGGCGGTGGTTGTAGCTAATTTGTTCTTTATTCTGCAATCAGATTTAAATATCCATCAACATACTAAAAACAAAATAACTTTGTCAATTTAACAAAAAAGAAAAGCATTAAAAAAATATTCTTTTTATCCATATACCACAAATTTACAATTTGGAACAATCTCAAGCAGCTAAGCAGTAGCAATAATCATTCAGAAATAGAGATCATTGTACTAATATGCTTGCATGGTTAGCTGAAACTTTTAGCTTTTAACCATATATACCAAAATGACTGAAGCAACTGCAAGATATTGAATATAACAACACTATAGTGTCACTCTTCCATATTCTGAGGGCTATTCAATGCTGACTCACGCCTATAGACTGGCATGAAAGAGTGATTCCGATTGCTCCTGGCATTATGTAGGCCCTACAACAAACACTACATGTTCCTTGCTTTCATATGCAAGATGCTACATACAGCACAACTTAGATTCACGGATACTAGTAGGCCATAAACATGGCAAAAGTAGCACGTGGGAGACTACCTAATCTACATTTTATATCTACCATCCTGGTAAATGAAGCATTAATATAATCCATAAACTCCTCAAACCTAAAAACAGACTTTAAAAAATAAATCTATCAATCCAGCTCGCCAGTGAAGATGCAGATTACCAATTGTAGGAAAGTAGCCTCTTTCTAGCTTGGTTACCCCCACTTTTGTCAGTGTGTTTGACTGTGTCTACTGGGATCCTGCTAAACAGGACCCCAGTAGTTATGTTCTCTCCGTTAAATTTGGTTGTTGGTTACTGTTAACACAGTATTTCACCCACAATTGGCATGCTGGCCCCCCCTTATAAGCCCCTAGTATATAGTA
This sequence comes from Pleurodeles waltl, assembly GCF_031143425.1. Taxonomy (NCBI): domain Eukaryota; kingdom Metazoa; phylum Chordata; class Amphibia; order Caudata; family Salamandridae; genus Pleurodeles; species Pleurodeles waltl. The sequence goes on from NC_090446.1 coordinate 584,248,210, forward strand.
CCTAGGTACCCAGGGCATTGGGATTCCTGAGGATCCCTATGGGCTGCAGCATATATTTTACCATCCATAGGGAGCCCATGCAAAGGCTTCTGCAGGACTGCAATTTCAGCCCGCGTGAAAAGGTGTAAGCACCCTTTCACTGCCATTTTCACTGACCAGGTCACTTATAAGTCATCCATATAGCAAGTCCTCCAGCCCTGAGGGCAGGGTGCAAAGTACCTGTGTGTGAGGGCACCCCTGCACTAGCAGAGTTGCCCCCACGAACTCCAGGACCATTCTCCCAGACTTTGTGAGTGCGGGGACGATATTTTACACATTTACTGGACATAGTTCACTACCATTATGTCCAGCTACATAATGGTAACTCTGATTATAGGCATGTTTGATATCAAACATGTTGTAATCATACCCCAAGGCTTTTGCAAGCATTGGTTGTATGATTCTATGCACTCTGGGGGTTCGTTAGTGGACCCCCAGTATTGCCATTTCAGCCTTCTGAGGTTTTCCAGGCAGCCCCGGCTGCTGCCACCTCACAGACAGGTTTCTGCCCCCCTGTTGCTTGAAAAGCTCGAGCCCAGGAAGGCAGAACAAAGGTTTTTCTGTGGGAGAGGAGCGTTACACACTCTCCCTTTGGAAATAGGTGTTACAGAGTTTGGAGGGGTAGCTTCCCCAAGCCACTGGAAATGCTTTGAAGGGCACATTTGGTGGCCTCCTTGCATAACCCAGTCTACACCAGTTCAGGGACCCCCAGTCCCTGCTCTGGCACGAAACTGGACAAAGAAAAGGAGAGTGACCACTCCCCTGTCCATCACCAACCCCGGGGTGGTGCTCAGAGCTCCTCCAGAGGGTCCCTGGATTTTGCCCTCTTGGATTCAAGGTTGGCAGGGAACTCTCGCAGCATCTAAGTGGCCAGTGCCAGCAGGTGATGTCAGAGCCCTCCTCTGATAGGTGCTTCCCTGGTTAGGTGACCAATCCCCCTTTGAGGGCTATTTAGGGTCTCCTTTGGGTGGTTCCTCAAATTCGGATTGCAAGACTTCAGCAGGAATCCTCTGTATCCATCACTTCGACATCTCACTGGAGAAACTGCATCTGGACCCTCCAGGAACTCTACAAGCTGCAACAAAGAAGCCAGATGCCTTCTGCAACACTGTATCTTCAGCTTCTTCCAGCAACTGCAACTCTTTCCCAGTTGTGCATCCTCTAAAGGCAGCCCGTCTTAAGCCTGCATCAGAAGAGAGAAGGAACCTTCTTTGGGGTGAAGAAGTCACTCCCCCGCTTGAGCAGGCAACGACTGCAATGACGACCGGCTGCGTGGATCCCCTCTCCTGCTTAGCTGCGTGGATCCTGCATCACAGGTGGTGGACTGAAGTGGTTCCGACGGTCCTCATATCCAACTATCCACCTTTGGTGGAGGTAAGAGCTTGCCTCCCCACGCAGGACAGTACCCTCAAGCGCCGCATGTTTTGCACCTGCCAAGGCTTGTTGGCATCCTTCCTCCAAGTCCTTCGTGCATCTTGTTGCTCCAACCCCTAGCACTCTATCCTGTGACACCCAGCTTCCTGAATGTTTCTCGAGCTGCGTGGGAGCCTTTGTCGTAGTGCTGCGTGGGCCTCTTCTGCAACTTCCTTGTCCTCATGCTGTGGGACTCATGTGTGCGCTGCCTGGTCTTCTGTGGGCTCTCTGAGTTGCTGAGAGCCCCCCTCATTCCCCCTCCTGGGTAGAGTCTACCTGGTCCTTCCTGGTCCCGGGCAGCGTCATTTATCGCTAACCGCAAGCTTTGCGAGAGTGCCAAGGCCTGTTGGCGGACTCCGATGACACAAACCCGTCTGCAATCTTCCATCTGGCATGGGACATCACTTGCACCCTCCAGGAACCCGACTTCATCTTCTTGGTGCAGTGCTGACTTTTCTTCGTCACCGGTGGTTCACCTTTTGCACCTTCCTCCGGGTTAACAGGGGCCCCTTCTCTTCCTGGACTATTCTGTGCTTCTTGGACTTGGTCCTCTTCTTCCACAGGTCTTCTTGTCCAGGAATCCAATGTTGGTGCCTTGCAGTCTTTCTGGGTTTTGCATAATTTTTCTTCTTGCTTCTGTGTGTGTTTTGGGAAAGTTACTGTGATTTACTCCTGCTTTCCTGGTCACTGGGGTGGGTTCTAGTACTTACAGTGCGGAAAAAGAAAACAGTGAGGGTTAGAAAAATAGCCCACCCCAAGACCCTGAAAGGTAGGTGTAAAGTGCGCCTACTACCCCCAGAGAGCACAGAAATCGTGATAGGGGGATTCTGCAGGAAGAACAAACACCAGCAATGCAACAACAGTGGATTTCCGGACCTGAGTACCAGTAAGACAAGGGGACCCAGTCCAATAGTTGCGACAGTGTCAAGAGTGGGCAGGAGCCCAGGAAATGCCAACTGAGGGTGCAAGGAAGCTGCCACCGGTTGGAAGAAGCTTGGAGTTCTGCAAGAAAGAAGAGGACTGGGAACTTCTCCTTTGGAGGATGGATGCCCCACGTCGCAATGAAGCTTGCAGAGGTGTTCCCACATAGAAAGACCACAAACAAGCCTTGCTAGCTGCAAGGATCGCAGTAGAGGTTTTTGGATGCTGCTATGGCCTAGGAGGGACCAGGATGTCGCCACTTAGAGGAGGAGACAGAGGGGGTGCCCAGCAACTCAGGGAGCCCTCACAGAAGCAGGCAGCACCCGCAAAAGTACCTGAACAGGCACTTGGAAGGAAAGTGAACCGGAGTCCACGCGAAGTCACAAAAGGAAGTCCCACGACACCGGAGGACAACTCAGAAGGCTGTGCACTGCAGGAAGGAGTGCCGGGGACCAAGGCTTGCCCGTGCACAAAGGAAATCCTGGAAGAGTGCACAGGAGCCAGAGCAGCTGCAAATCACGCGGTACCCAGCAATGCAGTCTAGCGTAGGGATGCAAGGACTTACCTCCACCAAACTTGGACTGAAGAGTCACTGGACTGTGAGAGTCACTTGGACAGAGTTGCTGAGTTCCAACGGACCACGCTCGTCAGGATGAGAGGGGACCCAGAGGACCAGTGATGCAGTCTTTTGGTGCCTGCGTTAGCAGGTGGAAGATTCCATCGACCCACAGGAGATTTCTTCGGAGCTTCTGGTGCAGGGTGAAGGCAGGCTACTACCTGGAAACAGTCGAGAAAGCCGGCAGGATGGGGCGCTACAATGTTGCTAGTAGTCGTCTGGCTACTTTGTTGCGTTTTGCAGGCGTCCTGAGCAGTCAGCGGTTGATCCTTTGGTAGAAGGTGAAGAGGGAGATGCAGAGGAACTCTGGTGAGCTCTTGCATTCGTTATCTGAAGAATTCCCCAAAGCAGAGACCCTAAATAGCCAGAAAAGGAGGTTTGGCTACCAAGGAAGAAGGATTGGCTACCAAGAGAGGTAAGACCCTATCAGAAGGAGCCTCTGACGTCAGCTGCTGGCATTGGCCACTCAGAGCAGTCCAGTGTGGTCCCAACACCTCTGTTTCCAAGATGGTAGAGGTCTGGGACACACTGGAGGAGCTCTGGGCACCTCCCCTGGGAGGTGCAGGTCAGGGGAGTGGTCACTCCCCTTTCCTTTGTCCAGTTTCGCACCAGAGCAGGGCTGGGGATCCCTGCACCAGTGTAGACTGGCTTATGTAGAGATGGGCACCATCTGTGCCCATCAAAGCATTTCCAGAGGCTGTGGGAGGCTACTCCTCCCCAGCCTTCACACCTATTTCCAAAGGGAGAGGGTGTAACACCCTCTCTCAGAGGAAATCCTTTGTTCTGCCTTCCTGGGCCAGGACTGCCTGGACCCCAGGAGGGCAGAAACCTGTCTGAGGGGTTGGCAGCAGCAGCAGCTGCAGTGGAGACCCCGGAAAGGCAGTTTGGCAGTACCCGGGTACTGTGCCAGAGACCCGGGGGATCATGGAATTGTCCCCCCTATACCAGAATGGTATTGGGGTGACAATTCCATGATCTTAGACATGTTACAACATGTTACATGGCCATGTTCGGAGTTACCATAGTGAGGCTATACATAGGTAGTGACCTATGTATAGTGCACGTGTGTAATGGTGTGCCCTGAATGATGTGGGGGCACCTTGGCTAGTGCCAGGGTGCCCACACACTAAGTAACTTTGCACCCAACCTTCACCAGGTGAAGGTTAGACATATAGGTGACTTATAAGCTACTTAAGTGCAGTGGTAAATGGCTGTGAAATAACGTGGACGTTATTTCACTCAGGCTGCACTGGCAGGCCTGTGTAAGAATTGTCAGAGCTCCCTATGGGTGGTAAAAGAAATGCTGCAGCCCATAGGGATCTCCTGGAACCCCAATACCCTGGGTACCTCAGTACCATATACTAGGGAATTATATGGGTGTAGCAGTATGCCAATGTGAATTGGTAATTGTAGTCACTAGCCTGTTAGTGACGAATTTGGAAAGCAGAGAGAGCATAACCACTGAGGTTCTGGTTAGCAGAGCCTCAGTGAGACAGTTAGGCATCACACAGGGAACACATACAGGGCACATACTTATGAGCACTGGGACCCTGCCTGCCAGGGTCCCAGTGACACATAGACTAAAACAACATGTATACAGTGAAATATGGGGGTAACATGCCAGGCAAGATGGTACTTTCCTACAATTGTCCAGGCAGTAGTGCTTGGTAAAAGTGTGCAGAAATGCCCATGTTGCTGCCTGACAAATATCCAGGACTGGAGCGCCCCGTGCTAGCTCTGTGGTAGTAGCAGTAGCTCTAGTAGAGTGAGCTTGCAAACCTTCATGGGTTTGCTTTTTAGCCAGAGCGTAGCACATTTTGATGCATAAGAGTACCCATCTTGAAATGGTCCTCTTCTGCACTGCCTTCCCCTTCTTTGCACCCACATATCTTGCAAAGAGTTGATTGTCCACCTGGAAGTCTTTAGTGCGATCAACATAGAACGCAAACGCTCTTTTTGGGTCCAGACGGTGGAGTCTCTCCTCTTCCTGAGAGGGATGTGGGGGTGCATAAAAGGTAGGCAATGTGATGGACTGTCTGACATGGAAGGGTGCCACTACCTTGGGTAGCAAAGAAGCCCTTGTGCGAAGCACCACTTTGTCAGTGTGCATGGCAAGAAAAGGTGGCTTAGATGACAGAGCCTGGAGTTCACCAACTCTGCGGGCAGAAGTAATGGCAACTAGAAAGACAGTCTTTATAGTTAAGAGCCTTAGGGGACAGTTGTGAAGTGGTTCAAATGGGGTACACATAAGGTAGGTTAAGACTAGGTTGAGATCCCATTTGGGCATGATGAATGGGATAGGAGGAAAAAGATGTGTGAGGTCTTTAAGAAACCTCCCAACTATGGAGATTTAAATAAGGAAGGCTGATCAGGTAACCTTAAGAAGGCAGAGATAGCAGAGAGATATCCCTTAAGAGTGCCCAAGGTGGAACCCTGTCGGGCCAGGGAATGAATAAAGAGAAGAACTTGAGAGAGAGGAGCAGATAGAGGATCAACAGAATTGTCGATTCACCATGCCACAAATTTCTTCCAATGACAGGCATATACAGTCTTGGTTGAGGGACGCCTGGCTGCCGAGATAACATCACAGACTTCGGGTGGCAAGTCGAAAGACGTCAACTGGCGCCGCTCAATCTCCACACAATAAGTCACAGAGTTGGCAGGTTTGGGTGGAGGACCTTCCCCTGCTGCGACAGAAGATCCTCCCGAAAAGGCAGTCTGATGGGAGCAGCTTTGGCCATGTTCAAAAGCTCTGGATACCAGACTCTCCATGCCCATTCCGGAGCCACCAGTATTACTTGGGCCCAGTCTTGCCTGATCTTATTCAGAACTCTGGGCAGAAGTAGTATTGGGGGGAAGGCGTACAGGAGGCCTGAGTACCAAAACAGATGACATTGTGCATTCTCTACAGGGGCGAACAAGTCTAACCAAGGTTCTCCCCACTGCAGGAAGAGACCTTGCGCCGCCTCTGGATGGAGATGCCATTCGTGGTCGACCATGCACCGTTGGCTGAGTTCATCTGCGCTGACGTTCAAGGAGCCTGCCAGGTGTTGAACCACCAGGGAAATGCCCTGATGTTCCAGCCAAATCCAGAGACAAAGGGCCTTTTGACAAAGAGACCACGACCGCACTCCGGCTTGTTTGTTGCAATACCACATGGCAGTGGTGTTGTCTGTGAACACCTGCACTGCTTTCCCCTTGAGGGAGAGAAGAAATGCTTTTAATGCTAGTTGAATCGCTTTGAGCTCCAGATGATTGATATGGAGACCGGTTTCCGCAGGAGACCAGATACCTCTGATCTCTGCCTCTCCCATGTGGCCACCCCATCCCAGAAGTGACGTATCTGTCATGATCGTAAGATCTGGTTGGGGAAAGGAGAGGGACCTGCGCTTGACCCAATCCTGATTCGTTAACCACCACTGCAGGTCTTTCGCAGTCCCTTCCGAGGTGTGGACCTTGTCAGCAAGATTCCCCTGATGCTGCACCCACTGGAACTTCAGGCCCCACTGCAGAGCCCACATATGTAATTTGGCATTTTGAACCAGCCATGGCCCAGCAGCCTCAGAGTCATTCTCACAATAATCCAGGACAGAGGCTGAAACATCGGAATCAGAGCCCGAATATCCTGGACCCGCTTTTCGGGAGGATATGCCCAAAACTGCATTGTGTCCAGAACAGCTCCAATGAAAGGGAGTGTCTGAGAAGGAGTCAGGTGTGACTTCGGCACGTTGACAGTGAACCAAGTGAATGCAAAAGGTTCGCTGTAGTCTGGAGGTGGGAGACGACTGTCTGGGGTGAGTTCGCCTTCAACAGCCAATCGTCGAGGTAGGGGAAGACTGGGACCCCTAACCTACGCAGATGAGCTGCCACCACTACCATGACTTTCGTGAACACCCGAGGCGCACTGATAAGGCAAAAGGGGAGCACTGTACACTGAAAGTGCTCATGACCTACCACGAATCATAGGTAATGCCGGTGGGCCGGCAAGACGGGAATATGGACATATGCGTCTTGCAAGTCCAACGCTACCATCCAGTCTCCGGGATACAGGGCAGATAGGACCTGAGCCAATGTCAACATTTTTAACTTCTCCTTTTTTAGGAAGAGATTGAGGGACCGAAGGTCTAAGATAGGTCAAAGACCTTTGTGCTTTTTCTGAACCAGAAAGTAGCGGGAATAGCAACCACGACCTACTTTTGTCAACGGAACCGTCTCTATAGCTCCTTTGGCCAAATGGGCTTGTACTTCCTTGCGGAGAAGCGCCATATGATCCTTCGATATCTGACTGTATGAAGGTGGCATGACTGGAGGAGATGTCTCAAAGGGTAGGGAGGTAGCCCCTTCAGACAATTTGGAGTACCCACCTGTCTGAGGTAATGGCTTGCCATTGGGGCAGGTGATGGCGTATCCTGCCACCTACTGGCTCCTGATGTACCTGCAGACTAGGAAGGCTTGGAGGCTAAGGAGGGGGCAGGGTGGACTGGGCGACCTGCTGGCTCCCTGATCCCTGGGGACATGGGATCCCATGTCCGCGACCGTGCAGGGGCTGTACAGCATGCACAGGTCTGTGGCCAGGTGGAAAAGGACGCGGTTGGGTGCCCCTTCCATAGCCACGAAAGGGGCAAAAGTTGGACTGCTGAGTTCTAGGTGCAGGCGCGAGGCCAAGGGACCGAGCCGTGGCTCAGGAATCCTTAAAGCGCTCGAGCGCCGAGTCCGCCTTGTCTCCGAAGAAATGTGTGCCATCAAAGGGCATGTCCATCAAGGATTGCTGGACATCCCCCGAAAAGCCAGACATCCTCAGCAAGGCGTGGGGTCTCAATGCCACCGTCGATGCAACCGATCTGCCCAGAGAGTTGGTCGTATGCACTCCACAACGAATCATGAACTTAGCTGTATCCCTCCCATCTGTTACGGCTTGGGACAGGACAGTCCGGGCCTCCTCCGGAACTGCAGGCAGCACTTGCGCAACCGTATCCCAGAGAGTACAGGAATATCGGCCCAAAAGGCATGCAGTGTTCATGGACTGCAGCACTAGACTGTTGGAAGAAAACAACTTCTTCCCCATATGATCCAGCCTTTATGATTCCCTATCCAGGGGTGCGGCAAGGAATGCGCCAGATGAAGAAGAGGCCTGGATGATAAGGCTCCCAGACGTGGGGTGCTGGTTCAGGAATATGGGGTCTGACGGCGCAGGCCGATGGTGGCGAGTAGTCGTCCTATACCCAGGAGCCCCTGTGCTGGGTCTGGACCAAGTTCCCAAAAGGACATCTGTCAGTGCTTCATTGAAGGGTAAAAGGGGCTCCGGAGAAGAAGACCCTGGTTGAAGCACATCAGTTAGGATGTTAGGCCTAATCTCCACAGAAGGAAGCTAGAGGTCCAAGACCTCAGCCGCCCTTCTTACCTCAATAGAGTAAGAAGCAACCTCCTCCGTAGCCATGCTAGGAGGAGAGAGCATACCAGTGTCAGGGGAGGTGTCTAGTCTACTGGCTTCACCCAAATCCTGCACCCAGTCCATTTATGGGTCACGCTGGTATTCTAAAGAGTCCAGCGATCCCTCCATACTCTCCCCGTATCCATACCCACAAGAATAAGGGTCTGGATCAACCCTGGGCCCAGGAGAGCTCATAGAGAACGGAATTGGCATCCATTGACGTCGCTCCGGCTCCGGTTCGTCGGGTATAGTATGGGATCGACGTCAATTTTGGGCCCAACCGATGCTGGGAGCGCCAACGTCTGACCTGACACCGGGGAAGGTCGTTGTGGCACGACCGGCGTTGGGACGAATTTGAGATTGGATCCGGAGGGGCCCTCCGGAGTCGAGGCCGACGGCTTTGAAACTGAGGGGACCCCAACCGACTCACCTGTGCCCGAAGACTCCGAACGTGGGTCGGATCGCCCAAAAATTAGGCGCATGGCCTAATAAAACTCTTCAAGTTGGGCGGGTGTGGCTCTGGCTCCTGGGAAGTCGGGGAATCGTGGAGCCGACCCAGAAGAAGACTCCGTTGACGGAGGCCTAGAGCCTCAACGCTCTTCCTGTGTCTTATCAACCAATCGACGGGGTGAAGTCGAAGAACGCTTGTCTTTCTTCGACTTCTTCCTCTTATGACCTGAATGTCCGGGTGACTTGGAGGATGAAGAGTGGTAGTGACTCCACGGCCGATCTCGAGATCTTACTCTCAAATGGGACCGTGAGCACTGCGGAGCCGAGTGTCGGGCCGCCATGAGCTTTAGGGACTGCTCTCTCAAATCCTTCGTGTTCATGGGCCGACACATTTGGAGCATGACTTTGGGTCATGATCGCGCTCCAAACACCATAAGCTCACGAGGTGCAGATCTGTCACCGACATAGTTTGGTGACAGGAGTCACAGGGCTTGAATCCGGTCTTGCGGGACATCCCTCGACGCATCCACAAACTCGTCAAAATACAACAAAAATGTTGACATAGTCAAAAAATGACTGTGGTAGCTCTTCTATGGATCTACGTGTAGGGTGGTGCGGAAAGAAAAGAACTGCCATCAGCGCACCGGGGTGGTGCCTATATATGACAGTGCCAACGACGCCCGTAGAGTCGACAGAAGCCACCTAAAAGCGCACAGAGGTACTGCTCAAGAGAAAAATTCTCTGGATCTAGTCTGATGCCTGGGGAAATTCAAAGGTAAGGAATCTGCAATTAGAAGCCTCTATCAGATGTACATTTTTTTCTGTAAGTTTATCACTGGTGCCTCACTGTACCTGGGCAAAATTGTTTGTGTAAAGTTGTATAATTATTTGTAATCAGCATGGTGGGACTCCCAGCGTCAAAGCTTAAAAAAAAAAGCTTTATACTTGAGTTTAGAAGAAAAACAGCAAGTAGATCTATGAAAACTATGTATAAATTGCTCTGGGTGATAAGAACTGTTTTCCATTTCATCAAAAGAAAACTGAAAACCTAATCCACTGTGTTAGATTTAGATCTAAATCCAGCCTGATAGTGAGGTAAAGGTTTCATTGTCGACAATTCAGGCAGCTAACTTATCTAAGAGCTGCATACAAAACAATTTCTGGATGTTACCATTAAGGCTTGTAAGCCGGTGGGTCCCCAGCTGATTATGTGAGCACTTTTTATTGATGGCAATCATCTCTGTGCCTCTCTAGGAACCTACGTCCCGGACCCAGACACCTGCTGCTTTAGCACTGGACAAAATATTTATATAGGGCACCCAAATTAGGAGTTCAAATTGAAGCAAATCAGGTGAAATTCTATCTAAACCTGGGGCCTTACCTGGTCTTTGTGCATGGATGGAATTAAGTGTTTCTGGCAATGAGAAAGTAGTGGCACAACTTTGATCCAAAACATACAGATCATAGTTTGCCAGTTCTAAAGCAGTACTGTTATAAAACTGAGGAAAGTTAGTAGAAAGAGACTTAGGGCCGAATCACTAAGCTAAGATTAGACCTGAAGTCTTAGTTTAGACCTGAAATCTAAGTTTTGAACTGGAGTCTATGTTTAGGCCAGAAGTCAAAGTTTAGACCAGGCTAAACTTAGACTTCATTTTAAGTTTCATGTATTGTTTGTGATTGCCATATAACCTGATATCCCTAATCCTATTACCTTTTAACATTTTAATACCAAGGGATTGTGGTCAATCACATGCCAATATGCTACAACCATGTCAATCGTTTCATGGCATAAGTATAAATCCAGCATAATATAGTCTACATTAATTGTGTAATTGTAACTCCTTAACATTGGTGTAGCACTAATGTCCCGTATAGAACTGCCATTACAAGCTTGCAGACCATAAGAAATAGTTAAGGCCACAAGTTGAAGGGCTCCCAAGCTCATGTATTTACCACCTGGCACTGTTAGGAATTCCACAGTAATCATCCTCTTCCTTGGCCAGATCTAACGTTTAAGAAAAGTGGTGCTTCTCCCAGTGCACTGCCACTTTCCTTGCGCCCATTAGCGCCCCCCTAACGCCACCATGTGTGCACCGTATCCAAGATATGACGTACCATGGCAGTAGTTAGGGAAACTAGCATAATGTTTTTGACACTAGTTAAGAGCTTTGCAGTATTAGAGTCATAAATTGTGACGCTAATCCTGCAAAGCCCAATGAGGCCCATTTAAAACAATGATGTGCCTCCTTTTAACGTCTCGTCCAAGCAGGCATTAAAAGTGTTGAAAAAAATGACACAAAGAAATCTCTTCGATTTCTATGCGCCATTTATTGGGCCCCACTAACAGGGGAACGCCCACTTTGCATACATTATGCCTTGCGCAGTCATAATGTCGCGCAAAGGGTTACAAAGTGGTGCAATGCATGCACTGCGCCACTTTGTAAATTTGACGTGGCTATTTTGGCCTTGTTGGGCCACATTAGCATAAAAATAATGATGCTAATGCGGTTCGCGGAGGCGCTAGGGGCTCTTAAATCTGCCCCTTAGTGTTAAAATCTCCATCAAGTATAATACACTAGTTTTTTTACTGTAGGAGTTTATTGTAGGAGTTTAAAAAACTAGCAAGGAGTTAAAGTGCAAGAGATTCTGTGGATCTGACATTTTATATACTGTAGATATTAATTAGGAGAATCAGTGCCTGGATTAGATCCTGGTTGAGGAGATACTCTGTCACAAATGTGATGGCTAACCCGTCCACCAAATTACGATACCCATTGGATATAATGGGATTGTAATATGGTGTATGGGATATCCATCACGTTTATGGCAGAGTAAACCCCTAAGACAGGATCTAACTCAGGCCTTCAGTTTCGTGTTTGGGGGAGTAATCACCAAACCCAGTACGTCAAGGAAGCCAGTAGGAATCTGCTTGATGGAACAGGTCAACAAAATCCTTACTCAGACACTTAAACCACCTGAGGCACTACAAGTGTTTGAGTTTTGGGCCTCAGTACTGAAGTTTTTGAAACTCAACCTATGCACAAGGCCAGCAGCCCAACCTTCCTGGAACAGGCACAGGTGGCATCAATGAATGAACTGCCCCCAGTCACTATCCACTAATTTAGCTTTTAAACTTTCATTATCCCAGCTAATCATGTAGATGATTAGAGTTGCTTAATGTGATATGGCACCATTCCCCTTTGTTTTCTCAATGGTATCTGTCTGCATGAAGAGCAAATATTTCTAACCAAACTAGAGGATCCGCCAACCTTGTAGTAGAAAAATCAATTACAAAAATGCTTGAATTGGAACCCATGGTTTTTGGAGCAGATGGTAGCAATGAGTTTATAGACAAGGTGGTTTGGCAAGATCACTAAAGGAGGCATTACCATAGGAGAAAGTAATTTAACAGCAATTTCAGCCACCTTGAGATTCTGTAAATCAGAGGACACTTCCTTCAGGATTACTCACAAGCTTAGACTTTTAGAAGAACTCAGTTTAAACAGAATCTGAAATCCCAGTGGTGGAAGGTCAATCATAGTTAACACCTGTTGCTCTAGAAATACAATATTAAAATCCTATCTTTTCTTAGGATCTATATGGCATTTAACAGAAACAATGTCTACAGAAATGATTGAATACCAATGTCAGACTTTGCATCTCTCATAGATTTTTTTTTTTGGTCAAGGAATCCTGGTTTTCGAAAGCACCATGCAACAATTCACGACCTTGTGTCCTAAATACAACATTCGTGTTGGATACCCTGGAGGTACAATAGTGTTGCATATCAGGAATAGAACTATTTGGGCATTGCTTACTATCTGACGTTTCACGCTTGGCCCTCTTAATAATTCTAAAACAATTGAAAGTTACATTTGCTGCATTCAACAATTTTTCTTTTCTTCAATTGGAAACTCATGGCCTGATTCACAGTAGTATGTTTTATAGTATTACAAATCAAACTACAAAGTATGTCCAGATGTTCTGTGTACCACATTCTATGCACCCAGCCAGGAGCCACTAGGATGAATTGGGCTCAGTATTGTAGAGAGGAGAGGGAGGGGAGGGGGGGAGGCGTGCAAGATTCTTGACCCCCAATGCTGACAGATAGCGTCTATGAAGGAAGACTACTTTGAGAAGTTCAAAGTGCAAAAGTTTGAACAATGCATGTTTTCTGTGGTGGTGAATAGATTGAGCCAGGGTTCTTCCCAATGCGGGAAGATGCACTGTGCCATCTTCAAGTGTAACTGTCTGTAGGAAGTTTGCTCTGTATATACTATCTCAAAGTGAGAGATAGTGTGCACAGAGTCCAAGGGTTCCCCTTAGAGGTTGATAGTGACAAAATTAAATAATACTAATGCTCCATTTTGTGGTAGTGTGGTCGAGCAGTAGGCTTATCAGAGGGTAGTGTTAAGCATTTGTTGTTCACACACAGGCAATAAATGACAAACACAGACTCAAAGACTTAACTCCAGGCCAATAGGTTTTTATATAGAAAAATATATTTTCTTAATTTCTTTTTTAGAACCACAAGATTCAAGATTTGAGGTAAGTACATAAAATGCAAGGGACTTCACACAGGTGAGTAGAGAACTCTGATTTAAAACAGTAGTACACACAGTTTAGGTTAAAATGGCAATAACCTATTTTAAATGTGGACACTGCAAAAATCAACCGTTCCTGGGGGAGGTAAGTTTGGTTAGGTTTCTCAGGTAAGTAAAGCACTTACAAGTCCAATCTCCTGGGCATAGGCAGCCCACCGCTGGGGGTTCAATTCAACCCCAAACACCCAGCACCAGCAACACAGGGCCGGTCAGGTGCAGAGGTCAACGGAGGGCCCAAAATACATAGGCACCTATAGAGAACAGGGTTGATCCGGTTCCAGTCTGCTAGCAGGTAAGTAGACCAGGGGGGTTTTGTAGAGTACTGGGTGGGACACAAACAGACACACAAAACACACCCTCAGCGGCAAGGGGCGTCCGGGTGCAGCTATAGGAAGCAATGGAGGGACCTGGGGGTCACTTAGGCGATGCAGGCAGGGCACAGGGGGGCTTCTCGGGCCAGCCACCGACTGGTAGCTGGTTCCTTTCGGTCTTGGGGGCTGTGAGTGCATTGCTTGGCCCAGGCGTCGGGTTCCTTGTTACCAGGCAGTCGTGGTCAGTGGGATCCTCTGTATCCTCTCTGCAGGCGCCGCTGTGAGGGTGCAGGGGGGTCGACTCAGGGTACTCACGTCGTCGTAGTCGCCAGAGAGTCCTCTCTGCATTGTTTGTTCTCTGTCGGGTGCAGAGTAAGAAGACTCACGCTTCCAGCGGGAAGAGAGAGTTCTTTGGAAGTTGCAAAAAAGTTCCAAAGTTGTTGCTGTTTTTGAACAGTGTCACTGTTCTCTGGAGTTTCTTGGTCCTTTAGGTTCAGGGCAATCCTCTGAGTCCTCAGAGGTCACTGGTCCCTGTTGGATGCGTCGCTGTGCAGATTCTTTGAGTCTGGAGACAGGCTGGAAGGACTAGGGTCAAGACAGTTGTCATCTCCATCGTCTCTGTGGGGCTTTCAGGTCAGCAGTCCTTCTTGTTGTTGTAGGTTGCAGTAATCTTATTTCCTGGGTTCAGGGTCGCCGCTAAATACCAAATTTAGGGGTGTGTTTAGGTCAGGGAGGCAGTAGCCAATGGCTACTGCCCTGTAGGGTGGCTACACCCTCTTTGTGCCTCCTCCCTGAGGGGAGAGGGGCACATCCCTATTCCTATTGGGGGAATCCTCCAAACTTAAGATGGAGGATTTCTAAAGACAGGGGTCACCTAAGCTCAGGACACCTTAGGGGCTGTCTTGACTGGCGGGTGACTCCTCCTTGTTTTTCTCATTATCCTTTCCAGCCTTGCCGCCAAAAGTGGGGGCAGTGGCCAGAGGGGTGGGCATCTCCACTAGCTGGGATGCCCTGGGGTGCTGTAACTAAAGGCAGGAGCCTTTGAGGCTCATCACCAGGTGTTACAGTTCCTGCAGTGGGAGGTGAGAAGCACCTCCACCAAGTACAGGCTTTGTTCCTGGCCACAGAGTGACAAAGGCACTTGTGCCATGTGGCCAGAAACTCGTCTGGTTGCGGCAGGCTGGCAGAAACTGGTCAGCCTAGCACTAGGAATCAGACTGGTATTCAGGGGGCATCTCTAAGATGCCCTCTGGATGCATTCCTCAATAAATCCCACACTGGCATCAGTGTGCATTTATTGTGCTAAGAAGTTTGATACCAAACTTCCCAGATTTCAGTGAAGCCATTATGGAACTTTGGAGTTTGTATTTGACAAACTCCCAGACCATTAACTCTTTATGGCTACCCTGCACTTATAGGCCCTCATTACAACATTGGCGGTAAAAGCCGCTTACCGCCGTGCAGAAGACCGCAAACACACCGCCGCGGCAGCGGAATTCCCCCACGGTCATTATGACCCACTGCTCGGAATCCGCCAAAATTCAGACACCCACAGAAGACCGCCACACCAAAGGTCAGTGATAAACTGGCGAAAACAAAACCTCCACCATCACGCCAACAGAAATACGCCCACACTATCACGACATACGAATCCATGTGGCGGTCTTTCAACCGCGGTATTCCATTGGCGGTACACACCGCCGCGCTCAAAATACACACACATTTACAAAACACTACCACATCGGACAATTCCAAATACACACACCTGATACACATACACACACCACTCCCACATACCCATTACAAGATAAAACACACACCCACATCACCCACAAGCCCCTACGACAAAATTACAGAGAGAAGGCCAGAGAGAGACACTACAAACAACTACCAAACATCCACAGGCACACAATACCATCACCCACATAACTTCCACGCACCTCACACAACACACCACTGCATATCACCCCACTTATCACTACACACACCACCCCACACATCACCCACACCACCCCATGGCACGGCAAAGACACCCCAGGTTCTCTGAGGAGGAGCTCAGGGTCAGGGTGGAGGAAATCGTCCTGGTAGAGCCACAGCTATTCGGATCACAGGTGCAGCACACCTCCATAGCTAGGAAGATGGAGCTATGGCGAAGAATAGTGGACAGGGTCAACGCAGTGGGACAGCACCCAAGAAATAGGGATGACATCAGGAAGAGGTGGAACGACCTACGGGGGAAGGTGCGTTCCGTGGTCTGAAGACACCACCTTGCGGTTCAGCGGACTGGCGCCGGACACCCACCTCCTCCCCCACAACTAACAACATGGGATGAGCAGATCTTGGCGACTCTGCATCCTGAGGGCCTCGCAGGAGTAGATGGAGGAATGGACTCTGGTAAGTCAAATCTTAACTATTACATCCCCCACCCTACTTTCATGCTATCACATACCCCTACCCTCACCCCCACCCCCACCTTCATCACTCCAACTCCTCACAAATATCCCAACATCATAAACCACACATCCTAACACCAAGCCCTGCATGCAACAACAAAGCATGGACACCCATCACCAAAGCATGGCCACTGCACATACCCATACACACCCCTAAACCACCATCACACAAGGACCCACACAGGACTGCAAGCACTGGGGTACACGGTCACCCACCCATTGCACACCATGGCACACACAGATGTAATAAACATCCTTTTAGACCCCTGCAGGACCCCTACCCAACGTCACTGGATAGGAGGGTCCACACATGTCCACACCACCAACAGAAGAGACCCACAGTGATGACAGCAGCTCTGTCCAACTGGATCTAGATGATCAGCCCGGCCTATCGGGGACCTCTGGACAGTCGGTTCCCCTGACACAGTCACAGGCCACCACAGAACCTCCCCCCTCTGGAAACACCAGCACAGCACCCACCCAGCGGGCCCATACCTCTGTCCCTAGGACACTTCAATCAGCAGTGTGTCCACCACTACAGGGAAACCAGGCTAACCCACTACCCCAACAACAACAGGGACCTGAGGGCAGTGGCAGTGGGCACACGGTCAGGAGACGGAGGCCCAGGAACACAGGGGAACTGGGCGGGCTGCTGTGCGACAGGGGGAGGACAGGCCAAGGGAACCCACTCTCAACGAGGCCCTCTCCAACATCATGCGAGCATACCACCATTCCCAGGAGACAATGGCAACGGTACTGGCCATGTTTCAGGAGACCCAGCGCCTGCAGGAGGAACACTTCAGGGAGGAACTCAGATCCATCAATTCCATCCTGGGCACCACAGTAGGGGTGCTGAAGGAAGTCCTCAACACCAGGAGGGACACTGTGGCACAACTGCCCACCACCTCCACCGGCGCTAGTGGACAGGAGGCACCGCCACAGGACTACCACATCAACACCCCACCCCCTGCCTGCAGAGGGTGAACCACCCCACAAACGGTCCCTGAGATCCAGGACAGAGACAGAGAACGATGCCAAGACCCCCGCCAAGAAATGAGACCACCATGAATGTCATCCTTCTGTCCCACTTTGTCACACTGTCCATCCTCAAACTGCCCCAGCTCCACTTCCTATGCCCATTTGGGCAATGCACCTGTGAGACTAATAGACTGGACTCTGCCATGGACATTCCTCCACCATCAACCCTCACCATTTTACAACCCTCTCCAATATTGAGCACTTAAATAAACACCCTTGAAGCACAAAACAATCTGGAGTCAGTCTGTGATTTCAAAATAGTGTATTAGCAATTACAGTGTCAAAATGCTCTTTCAAATGTAATGTCAACATACCTATGTCACACAGCTCTAGTCCATGAGGAAATAAAGCAGATGTCACACAGTGGGACCCACATCTGTGAAATCGTAAGGGAAAGTGACAACTCAGTGATCATACACTGGGTGAAAATGACAGACAGTTGAGAGGTAGTAGTGTTAAAGTACATGTAGTAAGCAAGTTTGCATTCTTACCTGTGTCTCACTGGAAATATTGCAGGATCACCGAGTTCCTGTTGTCGATGTCCTCTTCTTCTGCTTCCTCATCTTCACTGTCCACAGGCTCCACAGCTGCAACAACACCGCCATCTGGACCATACTCCTGCAGAAAAACGCACCTGTCATCGCAAAGCTAAGTTGTGAAGCATACAGCAGGCCACAATGATCTGGCACACCTTCTTTGGTGAGTAGAATAGGGAATCACTTGTCATATGGAGGCACCTGAACCTGGCCTTCAGGAGGCCGAAGGTCCGCTCTATAATCCGCTGAGTTCGCCCATGGGCTTCATTGTAGCGTTCCTCTGCCCTTGCCTGGGGTTCCTCACTGGGGTCAGTAGCCATGACAGGTTGGGGTAACCAGAGTCACCTGCAAATGGCGAGGGCAACTGTTAGATACACACTAACCTGTAGGAATATCCCCAGACCCCGACAATCATTCCCAGTGACTTGCTTCCAGGTGCTCACCTAATAGCCACACACGGTGCCTCTGGAGTTGCCCCATCACATAAGGGATGCTACTATTCTGCAGGATGTAAGCGTTATGCACTGAGCCAGGGAATTTGGCATTAACATGGGAGATGTACTGGTCGGCCAAACACACCATCTGCCCATTCATAGACTGATAACTCTTCCGGTTTCTGTACACCTGTTCACTCCTGTGGGGGGTTACCAAAGCCACATGTGTCCCATCAGCAGCACCTATGATGTTGGGGATATGTCCAAGGGCATAGAAGTCACCTTTCACTGTAGGCAAATCCTCCACCTGAGGGAAAACGATGTAGCTCCGCATGTGTTTCAGCAGGGCAGACAACACTCTGGACAACACGTTGGAAAACATAGGCTGGGACATCCCTGATGCTATGGCCACTGTTGTTTGAAATGACCCACTTGCAAGGAAATGGAGCACTGACAGCACCTGCACTTGAGGGGGGATTCCTGTGGGATGGCGGATAGCTGACATCAGGTCTGGCTCCAGCTGGGCACACAGTTCCAGGATTGTGGCACGATCAAGCCTGTAGGTGATGATCACATGTCTTTCATCCATTGTCGACAGGTCCACCAGCGGTCTGTACACCAGAGGATGCCGCCATCTCCTCACATTTCCCAGCGGACGGTGCCTATGAAGGACAACAGCGAGCACAGAGTCAACGTACACACAGCTTACACAGAACACAAATCATAATCCAAAATTTGGCCTGTATGAGTGTTGAGGCAAGGCCTAGGTATGTGTGACACAGTTAAAAATTAAGCCATGTGGGCCCCTGAAATGGCGGATGCCTGACCTGTAAAGTGGGACAATGGGATGTGAGGTAACTGCGCTGGCGTTGTACACCGTCGCGGTAGGTGGTCGAAGACCGCAGCGCAATTCTGCATTGGTTAACATTGGACCCTATGGGTCCCAGGGGCCAATGACGATGTATGCCAGCGGTGACGGTATGCACCACCGCAGACGTGACCGCCATTTTCTATCTGTTCAATCACTTGATACCTGATCTTCGACAGGAAAGGACCTACACAGCAAGTGCTGCTGTGACCTCGGTCTGGAAGAGATAATGGCTCGTGCGTCTGGGGAAAGGGACCCTGCCTTCCCATCGGAGGAGTTGGAGAAACTCGTGGATGGGGTCCTCCCCCAGCGCACGCTACTCTACGGTCCTCCAGACAAACAGGTAAGTACAGTGGGAGCATGCTGTATGGGCTATGCCTGTGTGGAGTGGGGTGGATGAAAGATGGGGGGGAGATTGATGTGTGCATGAAACGACGGTGAGTGCATGTGCTAAATGTCAAGGGTAGGGATGTGGGCCAATGACTGTGACGGTTCAGTTGGTAATAACTTTCTTTTCCCCCTGTACAATTCATGTAGGTCAGCTCCCACTAGAAAAAGGATATTTGGCGTGCCATCTCCAAGGACGTCCGGACCCTGGGATTCTACCACAGACGGAGCACCCACTGCCGTAAGAGATGGGAGGACATTCGCCACTGGAGCAAGAAGACGGCCGAGGCCCACCTGGGGATGGCCTCCCAACGTGGGAGGGGTGCCCGTCGCACCATGACCCCCCTGATGTTCAGGATCCTGGCGGTGGGGTACCTGGAGTTGGATGGGCGCTTGAGGGCATCACAGCAGCCACAAGGGGGTGAGTACACTCTCATTCTGCTGATTTTGCGCGCAGTGGAGGTGTCTGGGTGGGGGAGGTGGGCTGTGAGTTTCCCTAGGCCAGGGCGAGTGTGCTAGTTAGGTCCCCTTGTTCTGGCAGACCCTGTGGCACCCCACCCCACCCCACCTGTGTACAGTGCCAAGTACACCTAGTCAGGCTCCTGTGTCATCCATATGTGCAGATGTCGGCCAAAGCCTTGTAGGCCATGTCCCAGGGATTGAACAGTGGACCCCAAGTGCGTGGCGTAGTGCAGGGGGCTTCTGTGTTTGTCGTGTCCGCCAACGGTAGCGGTAATGCATGCACTCAACATGTCTTTCTTCTGTCGTCGGCCCCCTTTTTGTGGTCTCCCTGTTCTTGTGTGCATTAGCATCATCAGGCGGAGGAGCAGTGGCACCGGAGCAGGAGGGAGCTGCATTCCACATGGCCCTGGAGGGCGTGACAACAGACTCAGAGTTCACCAGTGGGACGGAGGGCGAGGGGAGCTCAATGGCGGGGACAGGAGCTGACACCAGTGATACGGACTCGTCCTCTGATGGGAGCTCCCTTGTGGTGGCGGCAACATCTGTGCCCCCCGCATCTACAGGTACAGCCGCCACCCCCCTACCAGCACCGCTCTCCCAGCAGCCCCTCAGCCTTTGCCCCGTGCCCGCTCACCCAGGAGGGTGGGCATCACCTTCGCCCCAGGCACCTCAGGCCCTGCCCCAGTCACCCCTGCTGCCCTCAGTGAGGAGGCCATTGACCTCCTCAGGTCCCTCACTGTTGGGCAGTCTACCATTTTGAATGCCATCCAGGGTGTAGAAAGGCAGTTGCAACAAACAAATGCATTCCTGAAGGGCATTCATTCTGGTCAGGCGGCCCTTCAACGAGCTTTTCAGACTCTGGCCTCAGCACTGATGGCAGCCATTGTCCCTGTCGCTAGTCTCCCCCCCTCCAACTTCCTCCACCCAGACCCAATCCCCTCTTCCTCAGCCTATCCCAAGCACACCTTCAGACCAGCATGCACACACCTCAACACACAAGGGAAGCTCAGGCAAACATAAGCACCACACATCCCACAGGCACTCGCGCAAGCATCACACACATGCATACACACCAATATCCACTACCTCCACTGTGTCCCCCTCCTCCTCATCTCCCTCCTCCCTCCCAGTCTCATCTACACTCACACCTGCATGCACTACATCTACAGCCACTACTTCCATAACCAGCACACACACCACCACACCCCGCTCATTTGCAGTCACCACCCCCACTGCCATTCACACGTCCCCTGTGTCCTCTCCCAGTGTGTCTGTGACGCCACCTCCCAAGATACACAAACGCAGGCACACACCCACCCAACAGCCATACACCTCACGACAGCCTCCAGCACATGCACCTTCACCCAAAGTCACCAAACGAACACCCCCTACAACCACAACCTCTTCCTCCACTCCCAACCCCCCTCCAGTTACCCATCCCAGTGTTCCCAAGAAACTTTTCCTGGCCAACCTTGACCTCTTTCTCTCACCTCCCCCACCCCGTCCGTCTCCTAGGGCCCGACTCTCCAGGTCCCAACCTAGCACCTCAGCCACAACATCTCCGGGACCAGTGGTGCCCGTAGTCACCGGAATATGGAGTGCCACCAGGGCAGCCAGTGTGGCACGGAGCCACAGCACGGACAGTCCCCCACCTGTCAAGCATCAAAAGTTGTCCAGTGCCCGGCGGGATAGGGGGAAGACTTCTGCCACCAAAGCCGCTCCCAGGGGTACAGGTGGGAGTGTGGAGTCAGCTGCGACACCTTCCAAGGTGGGGAAGGGCAACAAGAAAGTCAGCAAGTCAGGGAAGAGCAGCACGGCGGAGAAGACCGCCATCATCCCCGCTGCCCAGGAGGCCACCGCCATCATCCTTGGTGCCCAGGAGGCCACCGCCATCATCCCCGCTGCCCAGGAGGCCACCGCCATCATCCCCGCTGCCCAGGAGGCCACCACCATCATCCTGGCTGCCCAGGAATCCACCGCCAGCACCAGCCCTGCTGCCCAGGAGGCCACCGCCAGCACCAGTCCAGCTGCCCAGGAGGCCACCGCCAGCACCAGCCCTGCTGCCCAGGAGGCCACCGCCAGCACCAGCCCTGCTACCCAGGAGGCAACCGCCAGCACCAGCCCTGCTGCCCAGGAGGCCAGCACCAGCCCAGCTGCCCAGAAGGCCAGCACCAGCCCCGCTGGGCCAGACAGGACCGCCAGCACCAACCCCGCTGGTCCAGACAGGACCGACAGCACCAGCCACGCTGGGCCATGAAGGACTGCCAGCACCAGCCCAGCTGGGCCAGATAGCACTGCCTGCACCAGCCCCGCTGGGCCAGACAGGACCGCCAGCAGCTGAGTCACTGCCAAGGACACCGCCGCCACAAGCACCGCTGAAAAGGACACCACCCTCACAAACACCTCTGCCAAGGACACTGCCGCACCAAGCACCGCTGAACAGGACACCGCCGCCACAGGCACCGCTGAACAGGACACCGCCGCCACAAGCACCGCTGCCAAAGACACCGCCACAACAAGCACCGCTGGCCCATGAGCGTCAAGGGCACTGATGCTACTGAGTCCGTCACGAGCAGGATGAAGCACTCTGGGCACAGGGCCCCCTCCAGAACCAATGGAGAAAGGCATCCACCACCTCTGTCCTTCACAGGATGAAGCACTCTGGGCACAAAGCCCCCTCCAGAACCAGTGGAGACAGGCATCCACTACCTCAGTCCTTGGCAGGATGAAGCACTTTGGGCACAAGGCCCCCTCTAGAACCAGTGGAGAGATACATCCACTACCTCAGTCCTTGGCAGGATGAAGCACTCTGGGCACAATTCCCCCTCCAGAACCAGTGGAGAGATACATCCACTACCTCAGTCCTTAGAAGGATGAAGCACTCTGGGCACAAGGCACCCTCCAGAACCAGTGGAGAACGGCATCCACTACCTCAGTCCTTGGCAGGATGAAGCACTCTGGGCACAAAGCCCCCTCCAGAACCAGTGGAGAGACACATCCACTACCTCAGTCCTTAGCAGGCTGAAGCACTCTGGGCACAAGGCCCCCTCCTGAACCAGTGGAGAAAGGCATCCACCTGAGAGACCGTGGCTTTGCACTCCCCAGGATAATGCAGTGGGCAACCCACCCACTGGAGAGACTTGATAGACTGTGGCTTTGCACTCTCCAGGATAATGCAGTGGGCAACCCACCCACTGTAGATACTTGAGAGACTGTGGCTTTGCACTCCCCAGGATAATGCAGTGGGCAACCCACCCACTGTAGAGACTTGAGAGACTGTGGCTTTGCACTCCCCAGGATTGAACAGTGGGCAACCCACCCACTGGAGAGACTTGAGAGACTATGGCTTTGCACTCCCCAGGATTGGACAGTGGGCATGTGGCCCCCTCGTGGATTTGGCGTCGTGCACTCAACTGGCTGAGGTGCCCCCCCTGAGGTACCTGTTTTATTGCTATCTGATGCCCCTGCACTGTTCTCTCCATCATGTTCGGGGATTGAGTGTTGGCCTCGCCCATGCCACGTGGGCCCAGTGTTCCACAGACTTCAATGGAGCACTACCTGGACTACTATTCTTGGTCTATATATTTGTTTATAGTGTATATATATTTTTGCGTCCTGGATTTTCATATATTACAATGGTTACACTCATTTGCTTTTGTCTTTGCATTCACCCGGGGGATTTGGGGGGTGTAACTGTAATGTGTCATGCTGTATTAGTGTGTGTGTTGTAGTGGGTGAGGGTGGGGGTGTTGCCTGTGTGTGTCCCTGTTTTTTCCCTCCCCCCTTCCCTGTGTCGTAGGTGCAGTACTCACCGTTGTCTTCGTCGCCGGCATTCGTGCTCCTGGTAGAGGAGCAAGAAGATGAGGGCTGGCAGGATCTGGAGCTCGGGTTCCATGGCGTCCGGATTCCTCGTCGGGTGTGTAGAGGTGAGCGTTTTCCCTTCGGAGTCCTGTTTCCGCCATGTTTTTGTCTGCGGTGAATCCGCCCCGGAAAAAGTGGCGGATTGGTAGGTTGTGATACTGTGGGCGGTACATTGTCCTCCGCCTGTCTGTTGCCGGTGCCCGCCAGCTGTTTGTTTGTACCGCCGTGGCGGTCGGAGTGTTAAAGTGGCTGTCTTTGTTGGCGGATTTCGCCACAGTCGTAATTGCAATTTCTTTACCGCCGGACTGTTGGCGGTCTTACCATCGCTTTAACACCGACCGCCAGGGTTGTAATGACCACCATAATGTCTAAGGTTTTGCTTAGACACTGTAGGGGCATAGTGCTCATGCACTTATGCCCTCACTTGTGGTATAGTGCACCCTGCCTTAGGTCTGTAAGGCCTGCTAGAGGGGTGACTTACCTATGCCACAGGCAGTGAGAGGTGGGCATGGCACTCTGAGGGGAGTGCCATGTCGACCTAGTAATTTTCTCCCCACCAGCACACACAAGCTGTGAGGCAGTGTGTATGTGCTGAGTGAGGGGTCCCCAGGGTGGCATAAGACATGCTGTAGCCCTTACAGACCTTCCCTGGCAATAGGGCCCTTGGTACCAGGGGGACCATTTACAAGGGACTTATCTGTGTGCCAGGGTTGTGCCAATTGTGGGAACAAAGGTACAGTTTACGGAAAGAACACTGGTGCTGGGGCCTGGTAAGCAGGGTCCCAGCAAACTTTCAATCATAACTGGCATCAACAAAAGGCAAAAAGTCAGGGGGTAACCATGCAAAGGAAGGCATTTCCTTACACTGTCATTTGAGATCCGCTAGGCAATATTAGCTGAGTCTGTCTGCCCTGCCATTTAAAGATACTGCCAGGTCCTGGCCAGTCAGGGAAATTTCCAAAGAGTGTAGCCAGTTCCAAAGACGCAAGGCCTCCAAGCATAGAACCCACCACTTCACGCTGCACTGTTGCACTACCACATGATGGTTTTGCTGTCTGTGAGAATCTGCATCTGTTCTCCCTTGATGGTTGAAAGGAGGAATGCCATCAGTGCCAAGCAAATCATTCGTAACTCCAACAAATTGATGTGCAGGTGAGTCTCTGCCAGACACCGTAGTCCTCTGATCTCGTCCTCTGACAGATGGCCTTCCCATCCCAGCAACAGTACTTCTATCATGACCATTAGATCCAGGTGGGGTAGACAGAGGGATCTGCTGCAGGTCCAGGTGAAGTCAAGCAGCCACCACTGCAGCTCTTTTGCAGTTTCCTTCGAGACGTGGATGGAATCTGATAGATTCCGTTAGTACAGAGCCCACTGAAACTTCAAATAAAACTTCAGAGCTTCCATGTGCCTACTGGCATGCTCTCCATGTAGGATGCAGGAAGGCAAAAGGACCAAAAGTCAGAGCCACTCTTACTGAGACCCAGGTCAAGAGATGAAACATTGAGATCATGTTTGAATGTCCTGGACTCTTTAAGGCAGAAGGATGGCTTGGAAAATCACAGTGTCCAGCATAGCTCCAATGAAGGGGAGTCGTTGAGAAGTAAGGTTTCACTTTAGCATGTTGATGGAAAACCCTGCACTGCCAACAGGTTGGCAGTCACCTGGAGTTGGCTTACGACTGTTTGAGGTGAGCCTGCTTTCAGCAGCCAGTCGTCGAGGTGGGGGAAGACTGGAACCCCTGACCTCTCCAGATGTGCTTTAACCACCACCATCACCTTGGTAAACACTTGGTGATGTCAAAAGGGAGCACAACAAACTGAAATTGCTCTTGGCCCTCTGTGAACCAGGGGTAACGCATGTGGGCAGGCAGGATGGATTTATGAAAGTAGCAGTCTTGCATGTCCATCATTACCATCCAGTCTCCAGGGTCAAGGGCAGACAGAACCTAATCCAACGTGAGCATTTTGAATTTCTCCTTCTTTAGGAAGAAGTTAAGAGGGTGCAGGTCTAAAATAGGGTGGAGACCTCTTTCCTCCTTGGGCATCAGAAGGTAGCCGGAATGGCAACCATGACCTACTTCAGGTGCTGGCATCCTCTCAATGGCTCCTTTGGCCAAAAGAAGCTGCACTTCCAGACGAAACAGGGAAAGGTGGCCCTCTGTCAGCTGTTCTGTGGATGGCAGCATAGAGGGATGAGGTTACTAAGAAAGTGATGGAGTAACCCCACTGAACAACTTGAAGTACCCACAGGTGTGAAGTTATGAACTGCTAGTGGGACACGTGGTATTGGATCCAAGCCACCAACCCGTTGCCTGTGAGCCGAAGAGGACAAACTAAAGGGATTTGGAGGCTATGGCTGCTTGGGGGTTGGCAGACTAGGTAAACCTCTCGCTGTGCATCCCACAATGCTTGTGAAAGTTACAAAAGGACTGGGGATCATGTTTGGCTCAGTGCCTGGGCAGGAATGGATACAGCTAGTAGCCCCTACCATAGCCATGGAAGAGGCAAAATACAGAATGTGGTTGGCATGGGGCCATGGAGAGGCCCAGCGATCATGCCGTGGTGCAGCTGTCCTTAAAAGTCTCCAGTGTAGAATATGCCTCATTGCTGAAGAGATGGTTACCATCAAAGGGCATGTTAACAAGGAACGCCTGGACATACCATGAGAAGGCAGTAGATCTTAGCCTGCTGTGATGTCTTAGAGCCTTGTGATGAGGCAATTGCTCTGCCTAGTGAGTCTGTCATATACTGTGCGCGGCCAAAGGTGAACTTTGCCATGTCCTTGCCATTTGCAATAGTCTGGGTCAGGATGGCTCAGGCCTCCTCTGAGACCATGGGCGGTGCTTGCACAACCAAATCCCAAATTGTGTGGGTTTATCGGCCAAAAAGGCAGGCATTGTTCACCGACCGCAGGGCAAGGCTGGCTGAAGAGAACATCTTCTTGCCAAAGATATCAAGCCTCTTGGATTCCCTATCTGGTGGTATGGTAGGGAATGCACCAAGGTTGACTTTGGAGGTGAAGTCTGGCCAAGCAGGCTCACTGGGTGAGGTGTTGGGTGGGGAAAGCTCGGTCCCCAGGAACGTGGCAGTGGGCGATTGACCTGTGCACAGGATTCTCTTTGCAGGGACTGGCCCATGCCTCAAGCAGTACATCATCGAGGGCTTCTTTAGAGAGACGAGAGATTTTGTGGGGGTAGCACCTATGTCAAGATGTTCATATAGACTATAACTGAAGGTAGTGTAAGGTCCAGGACCTCAGCCGGCCTTCTCACTACAATGAAAAAGAAAGCCCCTTCATCCATAGCCACACTAGGAGGAGACACTATGATAGCGTCTGGGGAGATGTCCAGACCACTAGCATCTGCCAGCTCCTCGTATCAATTTTCTTCTGGATCTTCTAATGGGTTCTGGCAGCCAGAAGGATCCTTCCCAGTCATACTACTCATAGATCCGGTTGAAAAAAGAAGGCCCTTTTTTTCCAACATCCTAGGGATTCTAGAGGTACCAAGACTTTGTGGGTTCCCCTGAAGGAGGCCAAGAAATTGGGCAAAATACAGGGAAAATTTCGGTTTTTTCAAAAAAATTGGAAAAAGTGGCTGCAGAAGAAGGCTTGTGGTTTTCCCCCTGAAAATGGCATCAACAAAGGGTTTGCGGTGCTGAACTCAGCAGCTTCCCAGCTTTCAGGAACAGGCAGACTTGAATCAGAAAACCCAATTTTCCAACACAATTTTGGCATTTTACTGGGACATACCCCATTTTTGCAATTTTTTGTGCTTTCAGCCTCCTTCCAGTCAGTGACAGAAATGGGCATGAAACCAATGCTGTATCCCAGAAACCTAAACATTTCTGAAAAGTAGACATAATTCTGAATTCAGCAAGGGGTCATTTGTATATATCCTACAAGGGTTTCCTACAGAAAATAACAACTGAAAAAGAAACATATTGAAATTAAGGTGAAAAAAACATAAATGTTTCTCTACGTTTTACTCTGTAACTTTTCCCTGCAATGTCAGATTATCAAAAGCAATATACCGTTACGTCTGCTGGACTCCTCTGGTTTCAGGGATATATAGGGCTTGTAGGTTCATCAAGAACCCAAGGAACCCAGAGCCAATAAATGAGCTGCACCCTGCAGTGCGTTTTCATTCTATACCGGGTACACAGCAATTCATTTGCTGAAATATAAAGAGTTAAAAATTGCTATCAAGAAAACCTTTGTATTTCCAAAAAGGGCACAAGATAAGGTGTTGAGGAGCAGTGGTTATTTGCATATCTCTGAATTCCGGGGTGACCATACTAGCATGTGAATTACAGGGCATTTCTCAAATAGATGTCTTTTTTACACACTCTCCTATATTTGGAAGGCAAAAATGTAGAGAAAGACAAGGGGCAATAACACTTGTTTTGCTAATCTATGTTCCCCCAAGTCTCCCGATAAAAATGATACCTCACTTGTGTGGGTAGGCCTAGCGCCCGCGACAGGAAACGCCCCAAAGCGCAACGTGGACACATCCAAATTTTTGGAAGAAAACAGAGGTGTTTTTTGCGAAGTGCCTACCTGTAGATTTTGGCCTCTAGCTCAGCCGGCACCTAGGGAAACCTACCAAACCTGTGCATTTCTGAAAACTAGAGACCTAGGGGAATCCAAGATGGGGTGACTTGCGGGGCTCGGACCAGGTTCTGTTACCCAGAATCCTTTGCAAACCTCAAAATTTGGCTAAAAAAACACATGTTCCTCACATTTCTGTGGCAGAAAGTTCTGGAATCTGAGAGGAGCCACAAATTTCCTTCCACCCAGCGTTCCCCCAAGTCTCCCGATAAAAATGATACCTCACTTGTGTGGGTAGGCCTAGCGCCCGCGACAGGAAACGCCCCAAAGCGCAACGTGGACACATCCAAATTTTTGGAAGAAAACAGAGGTGTTTTTTGCGAAGTGCCTACCTGTAGATTTTGGCCTCTAGCTCAGCCGGAACCTAGGGAAACCTACCAAACCTGTGCATTTGTGAAAACTAGAGACCTAGGGGAATCCAAGATGGGGTGACTTGCGGGGCTCGGACCAGGTTCTGTTACCCAGAATCCTTTGCAAACCTCAAAATTTGGCTAAAAAAACACATGTTCCTCACATTTCTGTGGCAGAAAGTTCTGGAATCTGAGAGGAGCCACAAATTTCCTTCTACCCAGCGTTCCCCCAAGTCTCCCGATAAAAATGATACCTCACTTGTGTGGGTAGGCCTAGCGCCCGCGACAGGAAACGCCCCAAAGCGCAACGTGGACACATCCAAATTTTTTGAAGAAAACAGGTGTTTTTTGCGAAGTGCCTACCTGTAGATTTTGGCCTCTAGCTCAGCCGGCACCTAGGGAAACCTACCAAACCTGTGCATTTGTGAAAACTAGAGACCTAGGGGAATCCAAGATGGGGTGACTTGCGGGGCTCGGACCAGGTTCTGTTACCCAGAATCCTTTGCAAACCTCAAAATTTGGCTAAAAAAACACATGTTCCTCACATTTCTGTGGCAGAAAGTTCTGGAATCTGAGAGGAGCCACAAATTTCCTTCTACCCAGCGTTCCCCCAAGTCTCCCGATAAAAATGATACCTCACTTGTGTGGGTGGGCCTAGCACCCGCGACAGGAAACGCCCCAAAGCGCAACGTGGACACATCCAAATTTTTGGAAGAAAACAGAGGTGTTTTTTGCGAAGTGCCTACCTGTAGATTTTGGCCTCTAGCTCAGCCGGCACCTAGAGAAACCTACCAAACCTGTGCATTTCTGAAAACTAGAGACCTAGGGGAATCCAAGATGGGGAGACTTGCGGGGCTCGGACCAGGTTCTGTTACCCAGAATCCTTTGCAAACCTCAAAATTTGGCTAAAAAAACACATGTTCCTCACATTTCTGTGGCAGAAAGTTCTGGAATCTGAGAGGAGCCGCAAATTCCCTTCCACCCAGCGTTCCCCCAAGTCTCCCGATAAAAATGATACCTCACTTGTGTGGGTAGGCCTAGCGCCCGCGACAGGAAACGCCCCAAAGCGCAACGTGGACACATCCAAATTTTTGGAAGAAAACAGAGGTGTTTTTTGCGAAGTGCCTACCTGTAGATTTGGGCCTCTAGCTCAGCCGGCACCTAGGGAAACCTACCAAACCTGTACATTTCTGAAAACTAGAGACCTAGGGGAATCCAAGATGGGGTGACTTGCGGGGCTCGGACCAGGTTCTGTTACCCAGAATCCTTTGCAAACCTCAAATTTGGCTAAAAAAACACATGTTCCTCACATTTCTGTGGCAGAAAGTTCTGGAATCTGAGAGGAGCCACTAATTTCCTTCCACCCAGCGTTCCCCCAAGTCTCCCGATAAAAATGATACCTCACTTGTGTGGGTAGGCCTAGTGCCCACGAAAGGAAATGGCCCAAAACACAATGTGGACACAACATATTTTTTCACAGAAAACAGAGGTGTTTTTTGCAAAGTGCCTACCTGTGGAGTTGGGCCTCTAGCTCAGCCGGCCCCGATGGGGGGGGGGAAATGCCCTAAAATAAATTTCACCCCCCCCAAACGCCCCCTGCCCGGGAACGACCCTTGCCTACGGGGTCGCTCCCCCTGCGTGACATTGGCGCCAAAAAACAAATCCCTGGTGCCTAGTGGTTTCTGCCCGACCTAAAATCGGCCAATCTGCCCCCAGGGGGGCAGAAATGGCCTAAATACAATTTGCCCCCCAGGGGAGCGACCCTTGCCTGATGGGTCGCTCCCCCTGCATGACATTGGCGCCAAAAAACAAATCCCCGGTGCCTAGTGGTTTTACAATTTGCCCCCCCAGGGCAGCGACCCTTGCCTGATGGGTCGCTCCCCATCTCTAAAAAAACAAACAAACAAACAAAAAAATTTGCCCTGGTGCCTAGAGGTTTCTGCCCCCAGGGGGGGCAGAAAAGGCCTTACCGAAAACATGCCCCCCCTGGGAGCGACCCTTGCCCAAGGGGTCGCTCCCTTTTATCAGTATCAGTGAAAGAAAAAAAAATCCCTGGTGTCTAGTGGGGTTTCAAAAGCCGGATTGCAAGCAATCCGGCTTTTGAAACCCTCGGAGAGACTTCAAAGGGAAGGAAATACATTTCCTTCCCTTTGAAGCCCCTCCGGGCCTCCCCACGTGATTGAAAGAGAAATGCTTAGCATTTCTCTTTCAATCCCGCTGGGGGAGGCCTCTGTGACTAATCAGTGCGCGCTCGCGTGCTGACATCACAGGGGGGTGGGGGGGGTCGGGGGTGGAAGGGGAAGGTCTTCCCCTTCCATCCCCGGCTTGGGGGGGAGGGGGGTGCACGGGGGCGCGCTAGCGCTCCCCCAAGTTCCCCTGTGCCATGGACGAGATGATCTCGTCCAAGGCACAGGGGAACTGTAGCCTTGGACGAGATCATCTCGTCCAAGGCACAGAACAGGTTAACCGACCAACTGCAGCAGGGAACCAGTCTGGGCGACCACCAAAATCCACAGAAACAGTTACCTCAGAGGAAGAAGCAGTCTTAAGTCGGTTACAGATACTTTTATCTCTAAGCCATAGACGCTTATGGAAGTGATCCTGATGCAAGGGATACAGAATGCTGCAGAAGCTCAAAGACGCTGTGGATGTAGATGGTCAATGGGGTTCTTCCTGTGGCTACTCTTTAGTCCACGGGCGTGGTGAGGTGGTCCTGGCCACAGGGGTTCACGACCCTTGAAGTCCTCTCAGTCCTGGCAGAAGTCCATTTGCCACTGGGATACCAGTCGCCGGTACCGCTGTCACGGAGGAACGCTTCCTTGAAAGATAGCTTGCCTTCTGGGTGACCAAGCTGTACTCCAATGACTCCCTCAGATCCAGAAAACTCTGGTGCAACTCTGAGCATCAGGGCCTCGTATCTGGTGCTGCAATGTGGGGACGAGTGGCAATGCGAAGATCTGGGCTACCAATTTGACTTAGCAGACTTGTTCAGCTGTTGTGGCCCTATGCTGCAAACAGGAGGTCAACCAACTGACCCATGGAGACTCTTGCTTCTTCTGGGCTCTGGAGCTGGCTTGTCAATGAGCAGGACACAGAAGGCACAATCCCTTCTCCTTTGCTCGCCACCAGGTTCAGCAGGTACTGCCCATATCAGTACAGGCTCTCTTTGCTGGGCCTTTAGTGCAGCTGGGCAGTCCTTTGGTCCTCTTCTCAAGTCTGTTGAGTTCTGGGTGCCATGAGTGCCCTTTTGTGCCCAGAAAATGCCTTCAGGGTGGATGTGGTCAGTAGCCAATGGGCTGCTAGGTTCCTTCCCTCCTGATGACCACTTCCTGTGAAATGTGGCATCCGACTAATCTAGAATCCTCCATCTTGCCCACTCTCAAGATGGCAGAACCCCTGTCTGCCACCCTCTCGACCTAAACAATAGAACAGCCCCTCTCCCAAGTGCTCGCCATTTCCCCTTCAACTGTGGTTTCTCATTAGAAGCCTGTCTTTTGGACCAGCACCCGTGTGGCTTCCTGCCAAGGAGAAGTAACACATTTCCCCATGCAGACTTCTATTGTCTCCTTTCCTGGGAGTTGTTTGCACGTCTACCCAGGAGAGCAGGAAGGTGTCTCAGGGAACAAACCCCATGTTCAGCCATGGATGGGCACAGGGGATATAGGGCAACAAAGTGGCAGCTTTGTAAAGGTTGCACAGTGCACACTGTACTAGTTACATTAATTCTGACTTGGTCATAAAGTTGGTCTTAATGCAACAAGTTGTTTGATATCTTACAGTATCAACTTTAGAGGTCCCAGTCAGAGGATACAAAGCTGAGGTGTTAGCTTGTAACTCCGCACTTGCCACAGGAGCTACTAGCCTAACACAGTAAAAAAACAACAATTGAGGGTTTTTACTGTTGAAAAATGCAAGAATACATGTTCAACTGTTTTATATACAGCACCCTGCCTTAGGGCTCGTTAGGCCTCCCTTAGGGGGTGACTAATCTATATTGAATAAAAAAGGAAGACTTGACTTTGTCATTGTTTCAAATGGCAAAATTGATTTAGCAGTTAAAAACAAATGCCAATTCGGTACAAGCTAATCATTCATACACAATTTTAAGGTCAAGGCACAGGCACTGAGGTCTGTTTAGTAGACCTCAGTGCACTCTCCAAGTCGAAAAACCAGCAGCATCAGGCTTAAACTTTGGGGGTGACCATACAAAAAGAGGCATGATGGGGTCAGTGCCACTGTGGGGTGTCAGTAATGCTGGGAACTACATCACTGGAACTGGATCCAAGGAAGGTCACGGTCTCGTGACCGGAACCAGTCCAGATTGAGCAGGGGCCTAGAGGGCCTAAGTGGTGCCGGGGGCAAACCCATTGCCAGACATCCAGTAGAGGCACCCACTGAAACATGGGACCTGAAGGCACTCCAGAGGGGTCGACCCGCCCAAATATGAGATGCATGGCCTCATAAAACTCCTTTAGTTAGACAAGGTCGCTCCGGCTCCAGGAAATTTAAGGAGGAGTGGAGCAGACCCACAGACAGACCCAGTGGCTCACACGTGGGAGCAGAACCTAGAGGGGTGGTGTCCTCCGCCGACTTGGACCAACACAGTAAAGCCGAAAAGCGCTTCAACTTCGTTGATTTTTTTGTGGGACTTACCTGATGACTTTGAGTGCAATGCAAAGTGCCTGGATTGGCTCAGTTAACAGGCCTGGGACCTTCCAAGCAAATGGGACCTGGACCGTCACAAAGTCGACCGACATTGGGCAACCAGGAGTTTCAGGTCGACCGACATTGGGCAACCAGGAGTTTCAGCTCCTGCAGCGCATTGGGATTCATGACGTGACAGTCTTCACAAGCCTTGGAGTCATGGCCACAAGAGGCAAAGGAGATGGGGGCGTTGTCACATACATGCGTCTGCGACAGGAACCATAGGGTTTAAATGCCACAGGTTTTTCTGGGGACATCCCTAGAACACTGGGAGACAAAGTTAAAAAAATTATTTTGACAAAATGTTGAAAAGGTTGTCCAAAAAGTGTACAGAGATAGCTGTCTACCAATCTGCACTGATTGTGCTGAAAGAAAAGAACTGATGTCAGTGCGCTGGAGTGGTGCCTACATAGGCACCATGCATGTAATTACTGACAAGGACGATACCGACACAGAGTCGAAAGATGTCAATCTACAGGTGCACAGAGGTACTGCACAAGATTTTCCAGATCCATGTGACACTTGGGGAATATTCTAAGGTAAGGGTTGTTCAGTTAGAGGTCTCTAGCAGGTAAAGGAGTCTGCAGCATATCTCCGTCGAATAGGAGAGGGCTAGGGGAATAGTGACAGAAACAGTTACAAATTGGTAAGCAGAGGGTTAGAGGGTGGAGCGTGGAGCAGCACAAGCAGGAAATACATAGTAGGGAAGTCACTGATGTAGTATATGTAACTGTGACCTTTCAAAATGGTTTTCTTAAAGCATATCAAGCCTCCACCCATTTAGAAAACAGATCACCTTGCAATCCCATTCGACCTTGATCAATCAATCAATCAATCAATCAATGCATTTATAGAGCGCGCTACTCACCCGAGAGGGTCTCAAGTCGCTGGGGAGGGGGGTGGGTTACTGCTGCTCGAAAAGCCATGTCTTGAGGCGCTTCCTGAAAGCGAGATGGTCCTGGGTAGTTCTTACGTGTGCGGGAGGGAAATACCTGAACACCCTAGCAAGGCGTGGCAGGGGCCTGGGCAGGCGGAGCTGCAGCGGCGGGGAAGCGACCTACCAGAGGGTCAAGGGTCAAGAGACCTTGATTGCTTTGCCAAAATGCAACTGCAATAACCCTCTAGGCAGACAGTTGTTGACCCACACTAGTTTTGTACAAAATGAGGGTATATTCAGCAAACAAAGCCAGAACTGCTATGTCAACTACCTAGGCCAGAATAGCATGGATGCTGTTCAGTGTCTGGTGTATATCCGAAATACACAAGGTAATATAAAGGATCGTTGTCACGCCATGCTTAAGGTCATTCGCATTTGGAAAACAAAATGAATTTGATAATGAAGGCATAGCTGCATGCAGCGTCACAGCACTGCTCGGCGATTTGTACTATAGCTCTGTTCCATAAATTCTCAAATAATCTGGGATGGTCAGCTTTATCAAAAGCCATTGAAAAATCTATAAATTCCCCATGCGTCTTCTGTCCACGGCTCAAGCAGTATCTTTCGCCAATTTGCTGATCATTTACAGCGGGTGTGCATTGACGTAATTTAGGGGTCGCTACATTATTAATGCTACATTATTCACTATTAGTGTAATGAAGAATGGAGCACAACAAGCTGACCATCCCTGGCAGCTCAGGTAAGAAAAATAAGCTTTTAAGTGTATGTTGTGTGCGTGTTTGCGGGTGAGAGATTGTGTGTATGTGTGAATGTGTGGGAATGTGTAAGCAGGTGTGTGTGAGTGTAAGTAAAGGTCAAAAGACTTGTGATGTCACTTTTGCTCTAGCTGGCATTTTGGTGAATTGACGTTCATGCGGATGTGGTGTATAAAATCCTGATTCTCTAACACTATTACTTATGTTTAGATACTGTGCGTCTTTGATGATAAATGTAAATATTTTGTCTTAAATATCCGGGGGGTATAGATTTTTGATATTTTTGTAAATGATACTTAAGGCACTCTTTTTACTTTGGAATCAGACAGTCTCAAATGCATCAGTCCTACTCAACATCTAAATATGTATTTATTTGACCATATTATGTACAATTAATGTATACATTACCTGGCTTGACTGATTCGGAGAACATTGGAATAAAACTCAACCAGGAATCAACTTGACAAAAATCTGGGCACGCAGCGTATATAAACAGAAGTGCACTGACATGAAAATACACCGTAAGCAGTACTACGCACTTAAAGAGGCGGATTAGCGGCACGCTGTAAAATATTAAAATAAGACATTTGCATCATAAATACAAACTAACCAATAAAAGACAACGCTACAAAATGACACTTGAACTATTTTTAAACTGTCAATGTTCCCTTCTTTTCACAGTTTTAAAGAAAACTTGAGAGTTACAGGATTTCCCTGAAGCAGTGAACATATAACGGGAACTAACCAGCAGCTTGTTCGTAATATTTTATATTTTCAAGTTTTTTTCTCTACATATTAGGTAAGCATGATCCCAAGTATTGTTGCATCAGAGAGATACCTGGAACACTTCAAGTAAGTCAAGGAATGCATAAAGGCCCATTTGAAAGAACAAGCATTACACAAATTCCTCTAGCCCTTCTTGGATCCATCCAAACCTCATTTTACTATATAATCTCCCAAACAACCGTTTCTACATTCTTCCCTCAAGTATCCCTTATTTGAGTCATCCCAAACCTCATTTTTCTTCCGTGATCTCTCTAATCCCTTTTTAGAGACTCTTCCCTCCCATCTCTCCTTTTACTCATCCCAGACTTCAACTTACTACTATCATCTCCCAAATGATACTTTTTAGACTCTTTCCTCTTCTTCAGTATCCTAATCAATCCAACTAAAAGACTTGCATGTCCATCACTCAAATTAACCCATATCTTCCTATAGTAATCCACCACTAATTCTTTTTGGCTTCCAGCATAGCATGTCACTCGTCAAAAAGTGCTTCAACGCCTCGCCAGGGGCAGTAAGCGCTATATTATTACAATTACATACACTGCTGAATATGTTCTGTGTATGAAAGATTGCCACTGCTCCTATTTGGACATTCCCTGACAGAAAAATGGTAAATGAAACTGAGTCATGATAAAATGAATGTTTAATGCATTATCCTATAAAAATAAGCAAGTTATTTACCTTTGGTAACGCCTTTTCTGGTAGAGACTCTATTTAACCGAAGATTCCTTAACTTAGAATACTTCTCAGGTGTCAGGCTGGATCTGGAAAAAATTTCAAGCAGAATCCCTCTACTCTGGTAGATTGCACTGTTCGGCTTTGCATGGTGTCTTGAAGTGACATGCACGGTACCTATATAGGTGCCACCTCGACGCGCTGTTACTTTTGTGACTTTCCATGCCTGGAACGCAGCACCACAATGAGAACTCAACACTGCCATGACAGACTTATACACTTAAAAGGGTGTTCCCTACATGTGATTGTTTTTCAGAGCGGGGAGGGTTGGTTAAGAATCTGTAGCTAGTTAAAGTCTCTACCAGCTAAGGAGTTTCCAAAGGTAAGTAACTTGTTCATCTGATAGAGACTTCTAGCCGTAGACTTCTTCCATTAAAATAGATACCCAAGCAATAACTCCTCGTAGGTGGAACTACAACACAAATCAAACTAGAAAGTCCTGCAGGACTCCTTCCATTAGAATAGATACCCAAGCAATAAATCCTCGGAGGTGGGACTACAACACAAATCAAACTAGAAAGTCCTGCACACCCCTACTGACCTGACTGTCCAGGCAGTAGTGCTCGGTGAACATGTGCAGTGATGCCCAAGTTGCTGCTAGGCAGATGTCCAGGACATGGATGCGGCATGCTAACGCAGTAATCACAGTGTGGGCTCTGGTGGAGTGAGCCTGCAAGCCCTCATAATGTTGCTTCTTGGCCAGTGCATAACAGATCTTGAAGCATATGGCAATCCATCACAAGATGGTACTCTTCTGTAATGTCTTCCCTTTCTTTGCTCCCATATAGCTCACAAAATGAGAACAACAAAGCTCTTATGAGATCCAGACAGAGGAGTCTTTCCTCCTTTTTGGAGGGATGAGGTGGAGCACAGAGAAAGTGGGCAGGGTGATGTTCTGGCTTTCATGTAGTGGAGTCACAACCTTCGGAAGGAAGGTGGCACGTGTCCGGAGAGTCAGCTTGTCCAGATATAAAGTAGTGCAAG
This sequence comes from Pleurodeles waltl, assembly GCF_031143425.1. Taxonomy (NCBI): domain Eukaryota; kingdom Metazoa; phylum Chordata; class Amphibia; order Caudata; family Salamandridae; genus Pleurodeles; species Pleurodeles waltl. The sequence goes on from NC_090446.1 coordinate 584,285,857, forward strand.
GAGAGTGCGCTGAGAGTGCTTGTAACTCACTGACCCTCCTGGCCAACATTGTGGCCAGAATAAGAATGCAGATTTTTATGATCAAGAGCCTATTATAATAACTGTGGAGAGGCACAAAGGGTGTACACTTGACAAAAGTGAGAAACCAAATCGAGGTCCCACAGAAGCATCATAAAAATGGTGTAGAGGGAAACATATGTTGCAGGCCTTTAAGGAACCACTTGGTAGCATTTAGGACTCCTGTGTCTTCCCAGGTACTCATGGAGCCTGTCGACAAGACAAGTTTCTGCACTCCTAGAGAGACATGTCAACCACCCTCAGAAGAGAACAATGAGGGATTGTAGGCCTGTGAGGTGTAACCTCCCTCCTGCAGGAAGTCACTTAGGTGTCAGCCCCAAAATGCAGGCTTCAAAGGGGAAGTCGTCTTTGTAGGACAGATGTGTCATTCTAGGGAGGAGGGCTGCACCATTGTTTAGGCAGATAGGCTGGAATAGGGAGCAGAGAGGGGAATCTAGTTGCCAACCTGTTTTCCCCAGAAGCGTGTAGCCCTGAGGCAGCCAGAAGGACTTGATAGGTCTGAACACAAAGAGAGGGGTCTCGCTATTTTGGGAGTGAGCAAAATGGTGCATCCAGGGATAGCCAGGTGCAACACTCCACAGGAAGTGGTCACCAGGTTGGAAGGAACCTGCTAGCCCATTGGCTACCAACCGCATCCTGCCCTATTTCCAAGCATATGAAGGGCACTCCTGGTACTTAGACCTCACATCTCAATTGACTTGGAAGAAGGACCGAAGGACTGCCCTGCTGAGTTGAAGGATCAGCAAAGAGAGGCTGCACCGTTGAAGACTGCACCTACTGCACCTAGTGCTTAGCGAAGAGAGAGAGACTGTGTCTGCTGTGTCATGCTCAAGTGGAAGCTGTCTCCAGGTCCTAGTCAAGCCAAGAGAACTCCAAGGGCCAGCTGACAGGCCTCCTGTTCTCAGTACAGGGTCACAACAGCTGAAGAAGTCTACTGGGGCAAGTTGGTAGCCCAAAGTCTTCAAGCCACTCCAACTACCGCAGTGCATCACCAAGGAGCAAGACCTGAAGCACAGCTTTGCACCTGAGTTTGTTGCTCCCGAGGGTGCTGTCAGAGATTTGCCTGGGCCCTCAGAAGGTGAGTTATCAACCCATGAAGGAGTGACCTGCAACTGCAACAACATGTGATTGTAAGTCCAGTGGCGACTGGACTTCAGCCAGAACAGAGAGAACTTTGTGGGAGGTCAACAGTGGAACCTGGACCCCCTCACTATCTTCGTGGACCAAGAAACCCCAGCAGGAAGACCCCTAATCAGTGCCACAGCTACCCAGGTTTGAACCAAAAGTTTGACAGAGGAAGCCTAGCTGTCTTAAAGTGGTTGGTAAGTGTATTACACTGTGAGGTAGCACAACTACACCATATCATACACCTAATTTCCTCAGATTGGTAGGGGAGGTGGGATTCAGATCTTGTATTTAGCAGTACCATACTGTTTTTGAAGTTTTAGCGTCTTAGAAATAGTATAGGTAGACACCTAGAAAATAAGTTCTTGTTCCCAAAAAGTATTTTCTGTGGACATTGTTGAACTCCAGAATACTTAAAGAGTGCAAAGACTTCCCCAAGGAGTAGAGGAAGTGCTTAATTTGTAAATAAATACATGCCGGTCCCCAAAGCTGTCCACTGGAACACACAGCTTGTGCAATTCAAAGTGTGAGCATGGAATACGGTGGCAGTGTTATTCTAAAATCATCTTGAGCCTCTTTAATCCATATACAGCCTCTCCCCGCTCCTTCAGCTCACTCTTGCAGCTTTCTGCTTTCTCCCATTGTGACACTTTTTCGTTTTTCTCTTCCTCCATCTTTCCCATATTTGTCTTTTACTCGCAGTAAATGCTTGAGGCAGAAAAATAAGTGCTGGCCCTCAAAATTAAATGCTGGTGACCCGGGCTGGCTCATATTAAGCACTGAGTAGAGGAGAGTTTGAAACGTATGGCAAAGTTCCTACAAAGTTCAGGTAAGTTTTGAGTAGAGCCCAGGAGCCACTTGTTGATAAGAAGACATGGAGCTCAAATTGGCAACTCTGCCCTCGTACAAGGAGGATGACCTACGGGCATTTTGTGCCGAGAGGAAAATCATGATAGTAGCTAAAGCCAAGAATCCTGCTTTGATTAAGGCACTGAGAGCTTAGGAGAAGGCTCACAGGGTACCTCCACACCTGATTAAGGAATTACCCCAAGGTAGAGGGGATGAAGAGGAATTGGAATAGAATCAAAGCCTGTTGAGTGGAGCCAGTGGGGTAGTAGGAAAGCTACCCACCCTTGTAAGACCCAGGAGGGTCACCGGGGCCCACAGTCTGGCTGACTCTGAGCACCGCCAGAGGTTCATACAGGAGAGCATGGCAGCACTGGACTTGAAGTTGAGGGCCCTTGATCTGGCTGAAAGAAGATTGGCACTAGATGAAAGGAGGGCCAGGCTGAGCCTGGAGACCAGACAAGATGGCAGCAGCAAACCTGGGGATGCTGTTCAGGGCACCACTGATATAAAGTTGACCAAAGTGGTTGTCCCTAGTTATGTTCCATGGGCTGGCATTGACAAGTGGCTGGTCTCATGTAAGAGAGCTCTCAAGATAAGTAAAGAGGGTACCCAACAATGGTAAACACTTTTGTGGGAGCATCAGAGGTTGGTGGGGGTAGGCTACTCACAGTAGAGGATGAGGTAACTGAGGCCCTCATTATGACATTGGCAGTAAATTTTGAATACCACAGCTGTGACGGCCACCAACATACTGCAGCGGAGGTGAACATCCGTCCTCAAGCTATGATATACACACAACAAACCAACAGAAACCAGCCACAACCATAAATCCGCCAGACCCAACGAATGCGATAAAGTGTCGGAAGTAGCACCCATACCGTTACGCCACCAAAACAACTCCCTCCAAATAATGACCCACGAATCACCACAGCGGGCATTCAACCTGCTAGCGCGGCAGGATGGAAGTTCATTTTTAACTTTTTAACTTTTTAAATATGCTTATTTTAGTGTGGGGGAAATATTGTCTGGGGTCGTGTTGTTTTTATTTCTTTCTAACTGGGGCATCTTTTACCTTTTTTTCCATCTCTGCAGCCAGGCGACCGGAAGTGAGGGTCAGTTAGATCCCTCCTTCTGGCCATCAGAGACTCTGTACCGCTAGTTAGCAGTCCAGCTGACGTCGGCCTTTTGGCCCAGCGCCATAAATGAATCCAGCTGAGCGGCCACGCATAGTAAGTGAGCGCGACACTCGGCTGCTTGCGCGGCAGGAGGAAAGTTCATTTTTAACTTTTTTACTTTTTAAATATACTTATTTTAGTGTAGGGGAAATATTGTCTGGGGGCGTGCTGTTTTTATTTCTTTTTAACTGGGGCATCTTTTAGCTTTATTTGCCGTCCCTGCAGCCAGGTGTCGTTCCAGAGCCTGCAACGGAAGTGAGAGTCAGTTAGAGCCCTCCTTCCGGCCATCAGAGACTCTGTTCCACTAGTCAGCGGTCCAGCTGACGTCGGGCTTTTGGCCCGGTGCCATAAATGAATCCAGCTGTGAGGCCGCGCAGCGGGCGCACCTAAGGCACACCTAAGGCAAGCCTGTCAGCACCCGTCCGCACCCGAACGGGCCCAGGGGCCAGAGATCCTGCACTTTTTTACAAAGGTGCGGCCCCTCAGGGGTCTAGCGGCAAAATTAAGAATATGCCCTGTAAGCATAAGGCGCCATCCGATTATGGGGCCGCCTGGACCTGTAATGAATGTAATTGGACAGTACAAGCTCCATTAACCCTGAAGGAGGTTAGAGCTCAGTATAGGAGGCCTCTGATGTCTGGAATGGCAGCTCAGGAAAATACGGAAGTTTACGGTCAGCCGTTTCGGTACGCTTTGTTAAATGTCCGCTCACTTCCCGAGCACGAATTGGAAATTTGCGAAATGATCGACACTTGGCAGATTGACACTTTGTTTTTAACAGAAACCTGGGGCAAAATAGAATCAGACCCCGATTTTGTTGCAGCATCTCCCCCAGGGTATACCTACTACAGATTAGATAGACCCCACAATAGGGGCGGAGGTTTGGCTATTATCTGCAGGGCTAATCTTGTGTGCATTTGGTCCGGCCCGCCGCTGAAACGTGCGAGACAATGGCTTTTAAGATCTCTCAGAACAATGGAGTGCTGTTGGAGGGCCTTTTGATTTATCGGCCGCCTGGCCCTCTTACAAACTTTGGCCAATCTTGGGTTAAGTTGATAGAACCTATGGTCTTGTCCCCAAAGGCAATTATCCTAGGCGATTTTAATATTCATTTTGATGAGATCTGCACTTCAGTGTTTAGGGAGTTCTTAGATCTCATGGAGGCCTTGGATTAGACCCTGAGAGTTTCGGCAGCTACCCATAGTGCAGGACATATATTAGATAGGGTCTTTGCTCGTACTTCTTTACAGCTGGCTTTAACCAACAGCCAGCTAAGTTGGACGGATCATCATCTGCTAAATTTTAAAATTGACATCACGCACTCTCCTGCTTTGTATGAGGTGGAGAGCAAAGTATTTAGGCCATGGAAGCAGATTAAAGTGGAAAACCTAGTTCCGGCCTTAGTAGAGGGTTGGGACAGGGCCAAGAAGCTAGCGGGCTTCATTAAAATCCACCCTCAAGGCTTACAAAGCGGCGTGTTTTAAGGCCAAATCTAATTTTTATACTGCCAAAGTTCAGGAGGCATTAAATGCCCCTAGAGAACTTTACAAGGTGATAAAGTCATTATCCACTCCCCTTATGCCATTCGATCTGGAAAATTCCCAGGAGTTCTGTGATATGGTTGCTAGGCACTTTGAGAACAAAATTCTTCAAATACACGCACATTTTGCTCCTCATAAGATCTCTAAGGAACTTTCCTCTAGGGTATCTACAGACCCTAAAGCTAGTTGTAAAGTCTTATCTGATTTCCATATCCCAACTCATGACAGTATTAGAAAGATGATCCTAGAAATAAAGTCAGGTTCCCCTTTGGATCCGTGCCCCCCTTCTATTTTTCAACTGGCCCCCAACCTGATGGCTCGGGCGTTAGCTCCTATCTTCAAGAGGTTCTGATATCTGGGATGTATCCTTCCCCATTGAAAGAGACCATAGTAGTTCCCCTTAAGAAGAAGCCAGATGGCGACATCCGGGGCCTAAACAATTTACGGCCAATAGCGCTTCTTCCATATCTGGCAAAGATTTTAGAGAAAATCTTAAATTTGGAACTGGTTGAATTCTTAGTGGAAGTGGGAGCCCTTGACTCCTCCCAACATGGTTTCAGAAAGGCGCACAGTACGGAGACGGCTTTGATTTCATCCTCTGATGCTATTCGGAAACTGATAGATGAAGGTCAAGGGGTCATCCTAGTACTTTTAGATTTATCGTAGGAGTTTGATACCATCTCCCCTCATCTATTGACGTCCCGCCTTTGCCAAGTAGGGATTAGAGAGCGGGCCCTTAAGCTTCTGGAATCTTTTCTCACTAACAGATGGACCACTGTAAGTTGTGGTGATTTTAGATCCACACCTTATTTACTACCCTGTGGGATTCCACAGGGATCTTCTTTGAGTCCTACTCTGTTTAATGTGTATGTTGCCTTGCTGGCCAGTCTGATTCGCTCCTTTGGCTTCATCCCGCCCTCTTATGCAGACGATACTCAGTTTATCATTCCAATAAAAAAGCCTTGGGAGGAGGTTGCGGACCGGTTCAACAACTGTATGCAAGCAGTTAGTAATTTGATGAAGACCAACTGGCTTAAAATAAATGCCACCAAAAACAAAATTCTCTGTTTTGGACCAGGAAAAGAGTTATGGAGCTCACGCTGGTGGCCTTCAGATTGTGGCACGCTTCCTGTTCCCACCACTGTCAGTAGGAATTTGGGCATTCTCTTTGATTATCGCTTATCCTTTAAAAGTCAGGTAAACCACATCTTAAAGACATGCCTCTGGTTCATTAAAATGCTCAGGAAAACTTTCCCTCATCTCCAGCATGAATGGATAGTCTCTGCTATTTTAGCATTGGTGATGCCTAAAGTAGATTATTGCAATTCCTTATTCCTTAATTTGGATAAGGCCTTGATTAATAAACTGCAATTGGTTCGGAACGCAGCCGCTAGAGCGGTTCTCAACCTCCCACACTGGGTATCAGTCAGAGAGAGCCTTAAACAATTACACTGGCTCCCGGTGGCTCAGCATATCACTTTCAAATTGCTCTGTTTAACGTATAAAGCTACTCACGGGATTGGTCCTCGCTACCTCACCACCAGGCTCTGCTGGCATGCTCCTAATTGAAACCTGAGGCCTTCAAAAGCCGATCGAATTCAGGTCCCCCGTACTTATAAAGCCAAATGGGAGGATAAAGCTTTCACCGTGGCTGCTGCCAAAGGTTGGAACTCGCTTCCCTTGAATATCAGGCAAGAACCCTATTACCTAAGGTTCAGGAAACTGGTTAAAACATGGCTCTTCCCCCAACAGCATCTACTTTGGACTCCGGTTAGTACAGTTAAGTAATTTTCCTCCTTTCTATTATCTGTTGCTTTTGGGTGGGTTCCTTGGATCTTGATTTCTCCCTCCTCTCTCACCTTCTACTTTAGCGCTTCAGTGCTCTTCGTGAGTCGGAATGCGCTTTATAAATACGACATACATACATTCATACATAAACCATTGGCGGTGCACACCGCTGCAGCTGAAATGGCCGCACAAAAACAAAATAAGACAACATTGGCCAGAACAAAAAAAACACACCTGACACACATACACACACCCCACACACCCACCAACAGCACTATAAAACACCCTCGGACATCACCCACAAACCTTTGCAAACACAAGAAGACTGCCACGCCAATCCCAGAAATACGTGCACACATTCACCACAAATACCAATTCATTCGTCACACACCACGCACCCCATCACATCCCTCAACACCCTCTGCACAATGCACACACCACACAAAACTCATGTCGCCAAAAAGGCACCCCTGTTTCAATGATGATGAATGGCGGGTGATGGTGGAGAAAATACTCAGGGTAAAGCAACAGCTGTTTGGAGCACAGGTACAGCAGATCTCCAATGCCAGGAAGATGGAGCTATGGCGGAGGATTGTGGACAGGGTGAATGCCGTGGGACAACATTCACACACAAGGGACGACATTCGGAAGAGGTGGAACGACCTACGGGGGAAGGCGCATTCCATTGCATCAAGGCACCAGCTCGCCATCAGGAGGACTGGCAGTCGACCCCTACCTCCTCCTCAACAGCTGACAGCATGGGAGGAGCAAGTCGTGGCAAAACTGCATCCCGAGGGCCTCACTGGAGTAGCGGGAGGACTGGACACTGGTGAGTCACCATTATCAACCTAGCACCACCCATACCTGCATGCCATGTCAACCCCTCGCCCTGACTCCCTTCACCAAACTCCATCCCACACAGTGCACCACCCCTATTACCACACCTAAATGTCTACCCCTGAATGCCATACACACTGCAAGCACATCCCTCCCAGCGTTGTATGCACACCCACCAGCAATGCATGGACAGCATGGAAAACTACCAATCCCACAATCCATCACCATACACAACCAAAGGTGGGAGTACAACACCAATATCATTGGGAAAGGTAGAAATGTGGACTATGTGACAGACAATTACCCTAACAAATCACTTACATCCCCACAGGTGCCCCAGAAAATGTCAGCGGCGAGGAGGAGCCTTGGCAACCTACCCCCCCCCAGAATATCACCTCAGTGATGATGGCAACTCTGGAGGTCTTGATGTGGATGAACTCTCTGGCCCATCTGGGACTACGGTAAGTTGGCTACCACATCCCACAGTCAGTCCACCACAGGTCCCCCACTCAGAGTCAAACACCACAGCAGCCAGTCAATGCCCCCAAACCTCTGTCCCCAGGACATGTCAATTAGTAGTGTGCCCACCTGTACAGGGACCTAAGTCGACACCACACAGGCAAGACGGTGAAGGTCCTGGTGTCAGTGGGAGTGGGCACACCGTTCAGGGGACACAGGTACAAGGGGCCAGGGACAGATAGAGGACAGCTGTGCGCCAGGGGGAGGACAGGCCCAGGGAACTTACTACCCAGGAAGCACTCACAAATATCCTGGGGGCATATCAACGATCCCAGGACCGCATGGGTCAGGTGTTAAACATCATGCAGGAGAATCAGCGACTGCAGGGGGAACACCACCAGGAGGTCATGCAACAATTGCAGGCCTTGAATACCATCATGGCCTCCATTACAGGGGTGCTGAGTGACATGGCGAACATCAAGCGGGAGTACACAGCACACTAGCGGGACCCTGCTACTAGGCAGTGTACAGACCAGCCCTCCACATCTGCTACAGCTAGTGGACAGGAGGCCCTGCCACAGGACTCACTGGTCACCAACACCCCTCCCCCTGCAGAAGGTGAACCACTCTGCATATGTTCCCTGCAACCCAGACAGACACCAGAGACAGTTGCCAAGACCAGGACCACCACCAGGAAATGAGCCCCTCCAGAATGTCCCCCTCGTGTTTCACTGAGTCACCTTGTTCACGTTGGACTGCCATTGCTCCTCTTCCTATGACCCCTTGGACACTGGACCTGTGCTACAAACAGACTGGCCCACTACACTGGACTGCTCCCAACCATCACCCCACTCAATTGCACTTTCCATAGATTTTTTAAATTCAAATAAACACCCTTGAACACAACTTGAATAATAGTACTTTATCAGATAGAAATGTGCAATGTATTGAACTGCATTGAACTGCATTATCCTTCGCAAATGTCCTGTAATGTGTTAATCCATCCAACAAATGTGCCTCAGCAGTCTTTAGTCATCACATCAGTACACTGTTGTAACCACACCAACATCTGCAATAAGGGAAGGTATAGGTGACAGTCAATTGTGATGCAAAGGTAGTGACTGGCACAACACTAAAGCCACACGGCACTTTACTAAAATTAAGACATGTATAGATCAACAGTCTTACCTTAGTGTCATTGGAAGTACTGCTGAATGATATGTGTCCTGTTGTATACATCCTTCTCCTTTTCCTCCTCCTCACTGTCCTCAGTGTCCACTGCTGCCACAGGTGCATTGTCACCCCCCTCCTCTTGCAGCTAGGGCACATGGCGTCTGAGGGCCAAATTGTGCAGCATGCAGCAGACCATCACAATCTAGCAGACCTTCTCAGGGTAGTAGCATAGGGATCCATCTGTCAAATTAAGGCACCTGAACCTGGCTTTCAGGAGACTGAAAGTGCATTCCACAATCCTGCTGGTACGCCCATGAGTATCATTGTACCGACTGTCAGCCCCTGTTCTCAGATTTCTAACAGGGGGCAACAGCCAGGACAGGTTTGGGTAGCCGGAGTCACCTAGAAGAAGTGAGGGACACACATTAGCCATGCACAATGGCATGGGTATGACTTCAGTAGGCATGTACTGACATACATTGGGTGGGACTCAAGATCATCTATAAGCCACACTCTGTGCCTCTGTAATCGTGCCATCACCTGTGGGACCCTGCTATTCCTTAAGACATAGGCATCATGCACAGATCCATGATGCTTGGCAGTGACGTGGGAGATGAACTGGTCAGCAAGGCACACCATCTGGACAGTGAGAGAGTGGAAACTCTTCCTATTCCTGTACACCTGCTCATTTGCCCTGGGAGGGACTAAGGCAATATCGGTCCTGTTAGTGGCCCCAATCACATGTGGTATGTGTCCCATTGTGTAGAATCCAGCCTTCACAGTGGGCAAATCTTCACTCTGGGGGAATGAGGTGTAGCTGCACATGTGTTTGAGCATGGCAGCCCAAACTCTTCCAAGCACAATCGAGAACATTGGCTGTGACATTCCTGCAGCCAAGCCCACAGCCACTTGGAAAGAACCACTTGCCAGGAAATGGAGCACTTACAGTACCTGCACAAGAGGGGGAATTACTCTGGTGCAAAGGATAGGAAGTAGGAGATCAGGCTCCAGTTATACACACAGCTCTGGGATTGTGGCCCTGTCCAGACAATAGGTAAGTATGATGCTCCAGTCTTCTAGTGTAGCCAAGTCCACAAGGGGTCTGTACATGGGTGCTTGCCTCCTCCTCCTATTCCTCCGCAGTGGTTGGTATCTAAGTGAGACAAAAGTAAAATGGATGTGACAACAGGACCTATGGACACACAACATCACAGTACACAAAGCATGTATGTATGTAGGACACTAGAATTGTCTAGGTTTATACAGTTGACACCAATGACGCACATATAAATTCTAAACATGAGTACTAGCAGTAGGAAATGGCAACCGCCTGTCCTGTATGCAGGGACAGATGGGAGTGACCTCACTCCGCCAGCGTTAGGTGTCATGGCGGAAGGGGGTCTGCACCGCCGTGCAATTCCTCATTGGCTAACATGGGGCTCTGTGGAGTATAGGAACCAATGATGATCAACGCCGGCGGTGACGGTGTTTAACGCCCCAGACTTCACCGCCATTTTCTTTCTACCACTTCATTTGATTCCTGACTTTCCACTGAACGACATCACCACTACGTGTGCTGTTGTGACCTGTGTCTGGCACCTGCCATGCCCGTGCTACAGGGGAAAGGGCCCCAGCCTTCACGTCAGAGGAGTTGGAGAGGCTCATGGATGGGGTCCTACCCCTGTATGGGCAGTTGTATGGGCCTCCAGAGCAACATGTGAGTACATCATGGGTACATTGCATGCAACATGGCTGCATGTAGATGTATGTGTGTGCTAGCAGTGTGTCATTTGGTGGGGGTATGGCTGTAGGCAATGTGAATGCATTGGCATGGGTCATGTGTGTGCCTGATTAGGGGCAAATGCAGTATGTAGGCCATTTGAGTGACAGGCTGGATTGCATGGTTCATGGTGTCCTTTTGTCTGTTTCCTCTGCAGGCCAGCTCCCATCAGAAGAAGGGGTTGTGGTGTGCCATCGTCAAGGACATGCAGACCCTGGGGGTCCATAGCTGGTGGAGTACCCACTGCAGGAAATGGTGGGAGGGCCTGAGACACTGGGCCTGGAAGACCGCGGAGGTCCAGTTGGGGACGGCCTCCCAACGAGGGAGGGGTGCCCGTCAGAGCCTGAACCCCCTAATGGGTACCACACTGGTGGCGTCCAATCCTGATTTGGATGGACGGTTGAGGGCAGCACAGCAGCCACAAGGGGGTGAGTACAATGTGTGTGGTATTCACTTTTTTGTTGCCTGGCATGGGATTTGGGGGCACAGTTCTAGTCAGTGGATGCCCCAATGTGCCAGTTTGGCCATTCTTGTGTGGTCCTGCTTAGCTATGTAGGGTGGTATCCATTTTTGGTATTGCTAGGTAGCTAGCATGCCATGTCAGACAGGGCTTAGTTGGTCCCAGTAGGTGTGCAGATGGTAGTGTTTGGGTTTCTTCCTGCTGTAGTACCTAGGCAATGGTTTGTCACTGTGGTCCATTCTGCACAATGTAAGTCCCAAGGAGTGATTGTGATGTGTATGCATCTGTGCTGTGTGGTGCTGTGATTGACCCTGTGCTCCCTTTCTTTCTCCCCACTCTCCTTCTGTCATCCTGTCCATGTGTGCATTAGCATCATCTGGCGAAGGAACGGGGCACCGACGAGTGAGGGAGCTGCAGCCCACGGGATCCAGGAGGCAGAGTCCACCGACGCCGAGGGGACCACTGGGTTGGAGGGCGAGGGGAGCACCGCGGGGGAGACTGGGGCTGATACAACTGACTCTGATTCCTCCTCTGATGGAAGCTCCATGGTGGTGGCAGACCCCTCTAGGACCAGCCCAGCTACAGGATCTTCTGCCACCCCCATACCAGCATTGCCCTCCCAGTAGCCCCCCACCCAGTTGCCTGTGCCCGCTCACCCAAGAGGGTGGGCATCTCCTTTGCCCCAGGCACCTCAGGCCCTGCCCCATTCAGCCCTGCTGCCCTCAGTGTGGAGGCTATTGACCTCCTGAAATCCATCTCTGTAGGGCAGTCAACCATAGTAAATGCCATCCATGGGCTGGCATCCCAGATGCAGCAATGCAATGCCTACCTGTAGGGCATTCACAGTGGCCTGGCAGCCCTACAGGGATCGTTTCAGGCTCTGGCCTCCTCTCTGATGGCAGCCAGTGTCCCTGTTTCTTCTGTCTCCACTCCAACTACCTCTTCCCAGTCCCTGTCTTCTCTCATCTTCCCAACGCATCCCACAAACACATTCTGAAAAGCACCCACCACAACAGACAGGACTCGCACAGACAAACACAAGTACCACACTTCACTCCACAAGCACACACACAACCAACACACAGATGCACACAGAACAGCCACCGTCTCCACTGTCTCACCCTCCTCCTCCTCCCTCACAGTCAACAACAGTGGGGGTTGACACCCATGGATTTGTGCCCCCTGCGAAAGCAGGGAGCAGAGTCTCAAACCAAGGCCTGGCCGCAGAGTAAAGGAGGGAGTTCCAACTGCAGTTGGCCAGATTGAACATGGAGGCAGAGGAGAGTAAAACAGAAAGGGAAGTGAAACAAGATGAGGCTGAAAGGGCCTTACCTGAGAAGAAACTTCTGTTGGCTGATGAACTGAGTCTCAAAGAGCTGGACATCAAGGCAGGCAGTCTGAGTCCAGCAGTGATGGTGGCAGCATACATGCAGGGCCTGCTGGAGAAAAGAAGGTTTGTATGCCCAAAGAAGTAGTGCTAGGTTATGTGGTAGGAGATGACATTGATAAATGGTTTGCTGCAGATGAAGTTGCATTAAGGGCCCATGGGTTTTCTGAAGATCAATGCGGGGCAAGTCTGTGGAACATGTTCCAGCTATTGGGAGGGACACACTCCTCACATTAGACCCAAAGGATCAGGACACATGTCCGCTCATGAAAGCCATTTTAATTGCCAAGTTTGGGCTGAGCCCTGAGAAGTACCGTCAGAGGTTCAGGGACAGCACCAAACTCCCCACCCACACTTGGGTAGCCTTTTTTGATTTTTCCTGCAAAGCACTGAATGGATGGGTGCAGGGAAACAAAGTAAATGATTACACAGGTTTGTATAATTTGATTCTGAGAAAGCATATGCTCAGTATTTGTTTTACAGAGTTTATCCAGGACTTCGTAGACAGTAAGCTGACTGATCCCAGGAAGCTTGCTGAAGAGGTGGACCTCTGGGCTAGCACCAGAATGTCCAAAAAGGTATCTGGGTGGACACCCACAAAGGTGGTAAAGGTCCTCAACAGAAGAAAGAGGGGGAGAAAAACTTAAGAATAAGGAGTTCTCAAAAGGCCCTCAAAATAATTTGCAAGGGAATAGTGGTAACCAGTACCAGTCTGATTCCAAAAGGAAACGGTTAATTGACCATAAGACAGGCAGGTTTGTACCCCCAATGCTAGGGTGCACTAAGTATGGTCACTCTAAGGCCGACTCCAAGTGTCCCAAGAGGGCACAGTGCCCCACTGGAGGGCAGACACCTGGATTGGTTAGTGTAGCGCTCGGGTAGGAGGCAGTCCCTGTTGGTTCTGGGGAACAGATAGAGGTAACCCTAGTGTCCCTGAAGGATGCAGAGATGGTGCCAAAAGCCCACATGCCTGCCAATACTTCAAAGTATAGGCAGTGGGTCACCATCAATGGGCAAAGTATGGAGGCTCTGCATGAAACAAGAGCCAGCATGACCCCTGTCAGGGGTCAGCTGGTGTCAGCAGAGCAGGTCCTCCCTAATACATTCCACCAAGTCATAGTTGCCGACAATCATAAGAGCCACCTACCAGAAGCTCCGGTTCCCTTGAGTGGGGGGTATCTATGGTACTCTGAAAGTACCTGTGAGTCCTGCCATACCTGTATATTGTCTGTTAGGCAACAACATTGAGCACACTACCTAGAAGGAGGTAGAGCTAAGATCTCACTTGGAAATGTTGGGATTGCCTGAGTGGGTTTGCATGACCACATGGTGCATGGCTGCAGGGAAGGGAATTCAAGGGCGTCTGGAGCCTGGAACAATGGCCCAGATAGCTGCCAAGGAGAGGGGCATGGGAAACCGGTCCCAGAAGCTCCCACAGTGGTTGATGGGGTTCTCGAGGAGGAGGCCCCTGAGCCAACTGGGGAAAAGATTGCCGCCTTGGGAAACCTACCTTAGCATGCTGGCTGGCAAGTTGAGGGTGGGCCCACCAGGAAAGAATTCTGCAAGGCGAAGAAAGAGTGTCCCCCTCTTGTAGGCTTGAGGCAACAGACCTCAGCCCAAGCAGCAGGTGAAGCCTCTGGTGATCACCTGTTCTATTGGGAGAATGATCTCCTTTACAGTGAGCCTAAGGTTCCAGAGGCTGGAGCAGCACGTATGCTGGTGATCCTCCTGTGTTACTGGGCCTTCCTACTGGGTCTGGCTCACGACTTTCCCCTGGCAGGACATTTGAAGCAAGACAAGACCTTTGTCAGGCTTGTCACCCACTTCTATTGGCCACGGATGAGGACAAACTCAGATGCTTTCTGTACGTCCTGCTCTACCTGCCAGGCCAGTGGGTAGACAGGGAAAAGGCTAAGAGTCCCCCTGATCCCACTTCCTGTCATTGGCACCCCCTTTGAAAGGGTGGGCATCGACATTGTTGGTCCATTGGACCCCAAAACTGCCCTACACAACAGGTTTATTCTGGTTTTGGTAGACCATGCCATTGCTACACAGAGGCCTCTGAGGACGGTGACTGCACCGGTGGTGACCAGAACTCTGATGGGGATATTTACCCATGTGGGAGTCCCAAAGGAGATTGTGTCTGACAGAGGCACTAACTTCATGTCTACATACATGAAGTCTATGTGGGATGTGTGTGGGGTAACTTACAAGTTCACCACCCCCTATCACCCCCAGACCAATGGTCTTTGAGAGAGAATCAATAAGACCCTAAAAGAGATGATCACAGGCCTCCCTGAGGCCCTGAGGCATAAGTGGGACATCCTCTTACCGTGCCTTCTCTTTGCTTACAGAGAGGTTCTCCAGAAGGGGGTAGTGTTCAGTCCCTTTGAGCTTCTCTATGAGTATCCTGTTAGGGGATGCTTAAGCATTGTCAAAGAGGGGTGGGAGAAAACTCCCAAGAAATCCCCTCAGGAGGTGGTCAGCTAGATCCTGGTCCTCTGCAACTAGGTGCACCGCTTCTGGGAGACAGCCAAAAATAAACTTGAGGCCAGTCAAGAGGTAATGAAACGCTGGTATGACCAGAAGACCACCCTAGTGGAGTTTCAACCTGGAGACAAAGTATGGTTAATGGAGCCAGTAGAGCCTAGGGCTTTCCAGGACCGCTCATCTGGCCCACTTGAAGTCAAGGAGCGTAAAGGGGAGGCCACTCCTACGGGTGTTCCATGTCAACTGACTGGAGCCTCATTTCGAGAGGACGGATGTCAACCTGCCTCTGGTGACAGATGAGGGTGTGGAGGAGGAGAGTAAACCTCTCCCGACCTCCTCTCTGCCAAGGAAGGTGATGGGTCAGTGGAGGGTGTAATCTCTCTGACTCCCTGACCCTAGACCAGCAAGGGGACTGCTATCAGTTACTGGAGCAGTACTCCTCTCTGTTTTCCCTCACCCCTGGACTCACCCACTTGTGTGTCCATGATATGGACACAAGAGTCAGTCCCCCTGTAAAGAACAACATTTACAGGTTGTCAGACAGGGTGAAGGCTAGCATCAAGGAGGAATTTACCAAGATGCTGGCTATGGTGGTGGTTGAGAAGTCCAGTAGTCCCTGGGCCAGTCCTGTGGTGCTGATACCCAAGGCTGCTGCACCTGGTGCCAAGACAGAACTGAGGTTCTGCATGGACTACTGGGGTCTCAAACTCTGTCACATGGACTGATGCTCACCCCATCCCCCAAGCTGATGAGCTCGTAGACAGGCTAGGCGCTGCCAAATTCCTCAGTACTTTTGATCTCACACCAGGGTACTGGCACATTGCCTTGACTGAGGGGGCTAAAGAGAGATCAGCTTTTTCAACTCCTGAGGGATATTACCAGTACTGGGTGATGCCCTTTGGACTGAAAAATGCCCCACTACCTCTCAATGGTTGGTTAACGGGGTCCTGGCAGGTAAAGATGCGTTCTGCACAGCCTACCTAGATGACATCGCCATCTACATTTCCAGCTGGGAGGAACAGCTGCTCCACCTCAAAGAGATGCTCCAGGCCCTGCAATAGGCAGGCCCGACAATCAATGCCAGTAAGTGCCAGACTGGGCAGGGTTCCGAGGTGTACTTGGGATACCTAGTAGGTAGTGGCAAGGTGCAGCCACTCCAGGCCAAGATTGAGACAATCACGGCCTGGCAACCACCTAGAACCCAGACAGAGGTGAGAGCCTTCTTGGGCCTCACTGGGTATTACCGCAGATTCGTTAAGGGCTACGGCACCATAGTGGCTCCCTTAACGGAACTCACTTCCAAGAAACAATCTAGGTTGGTGAATTGGACGGAGACTTGTCAGAAAGCCTTTGACTCTCTGAAGGAAGACATGGGCATGGCACCCATGCTCAGGGCCCCTGACTACTCCAAGGAGTTTATTGTACAGACAGACGCTTCAGAGCATGGCATAGGAGCGGTTCTAGCACAGCTACATGAGAAAGGCCTAGACCAACGAGTAGCCTT
Source organism: Pleurodeles waltl (assembly GCF_031143425.1). Lineage (NCBI taxonomy): Eukaryota > Metazoa > Chordata > Amphibia > Caudata > Salamandridae > Pleurodeles > Pleurodeles waltl. Next base: position 584,302,503 of record NC_090446.1, read on the forward strand.
TATTAGCAGAAGGCTATTACCACAGTAACAGAGGTGGAGTGCCATAGAAAGAAAAACATGTGCTGTGGTCTGGTCACTGAAGAAGCTGAGGCCCTACCTGTTTGGGACCCACTTCCTGGTTCAGACAGACCAGAGGCCCCTCAGATGGCTCATGCAGATGAGGGGTGAAAATCCTAAACTCTTGAGGTGGTCCATTTTCCTACAGGTGATGGGCTTTACGTTGGAGTATCACCCAGGGACTGACCACACCAATGCTGATGGTCTCTCCAGATACTTCTGCCTTAGTGATGAGAACTCCCAAGGGATTGGGTAGCTCTCCCCACTTTCAGCAGGGGGGGACACATGTTAGACTTGACAGCCTCAGGGTGTTCATCCCCCAACTTTTTGCCTGCCTCCCTCCACTTTGCCATAGGGCAGGGTGCTATGTAGGTAAAAGTCAGGACATGTACCTGTGTGTTTTATATGTCCTGGTATTGGAAAACTCCTAAATTTGTTTTCCACTACCGTAGGCCTGCTCATTTCATAGGCTAGCATTAGAGCTACCCTCCTATACTGTTTGATCAGAAAGGGGTAAACAGGTCATATGTAGTATGGCCAGAATGGTAATAGAAAGTCCTGCGTATTGGTGAAGTTGGATTTAATATTACTATTCTAGAAATGCCACTTTTAGAAGGTGAGCATTTCTCTGCACTTAGAATCCATCTGTGCCTTACAGCCTGTCTCCAATCCACGTCTGGCTGGGCTGGTTGACAGCTCCCTTGTGCATTTCACCCAGAGAAGCACAAACACAGGATACGCAGTCACACCTGCACTCATCCCCATACTGAATGGGTCTTCCTGGGCTGGAAGGGTGGAGGGGCCTGACACTTATATTTCAAAGGCTAGTGGCTTGCCCTCACACAATGGACAACCAAACCCTCTACTAGGACCCTGGCAGACAGACCTGTATTAGAAGGGGACCTTGTGCACCACAAAACCACTCTTTGAAGTATTCCCCACTTCAAAGGCATTTTGGGGTATATAAGGTGGGTCCCTGACCCCACCAACTCAGACACTTCTGGACCTGAACCTAAAACCTGTCAAGAAGAGCTGCCTGGCTGCCCAAAAGACTCATCTGGGCTGCTTTGCTGTGAAGGACTGTGGCCCTGCTGTTGCCCTGCTGCCCTGCTGCCCTCTGACTTTGCTGAGAAGTGCTCTCCAAGGACCTGGATTGAGCTGGCCTCCTGTTTCCTGAAGTCTCAGGGCCAAAAAGACTTCACCTCATGAGGAAATTCCTTGTGTGCTGAAAATCGACATATAGCCTGTCGGAAACGCTGCACAGACATTTTGCAACTAACAAATCGACGCACAGCCGAACCCGAACAACAGAGCCCGACTTCCCGAGTGAAGATTCGATGCAGTGGCTGCCTTGCGATAGAAAATTTGCCACCCAGGCCTACCGGATCGACGCACATCCAAACCAGAAATACACAGCCCTATTCCCAGACTGGAAACTGACGCATTGCCTGCCGTTTGACAGGAAATTCGATGCATCGCCACTCCTGATCGATGCAACACCTGTGACTTCTTCCAGCATGCTCAGGATTTCCCTACATCGCCCCGGGCCTCAAAAAGAACCCCGCATCACTTTGAGGACCCAAGACTGCGTGCCGAGAAACAATGCACAGCCCTTGCAGCATGGAAAGAAACAACACATCGTAAGTGATGTGCCGGCAAATCCGACGCACACCTTATTTTTCTTTGCATCTCCTCCTCTGCTGTCTCCTTGTGTGTAATTTCTTACGCAAACCAGGTACTTTGTGAAACCAAGAGACCATTGTTGACTTCTAAGATTTAAGACTCTTTTTTAATCTTGCAAATATGATATTTCAAATTGTGCTTATTGAATCTTTATCATTTTGACCTTAATTTAACCAGATAAATATCTCCCCGCGACACAGCGAAGTCAACACATCACGTTCTGAAGGACTGTAACCAGTGACCCCGCCGGGGCACAAAGAACCAACACATCCTGCACTACAACGCAGCCTGTGCCCCAGCATCCGATGGCACTAACGCCTCACCCCCCACCTGCCTTGCAGCACACAACTGATGCCTCATCTCCTTGGACGCTGCAAGGGACCCATGCCGCAACAACTCCAGCGACCCTTCTTTCTGACTCCGTGCAATGTCCTTGTTGTTCGTTTTCCAAAGGTACTGTACCTCGGGGTCCATGTGATTCTGTGACAAGTACCGGTGGTGTCGGATTGTTGGGAGCGACTCCATCAACGATGCCGTGATAGCCCCAGTTGGAGCTATTGTGTTTCTAGTCTCTTTAGTTGGATTTCATCTTTAAAAATTCATAACTCTGCTTGTGTACATTGGATTTTTATTTTTTGACCTTACTATATTCAGATAAATATTTTTTATTTTTCTAAACCTGTGTGGTGTATTTTTGTGGTGTTTTCACTGTATTACTTTATGATTTATTGCACAAATACTTTACACATTGCATTCTAAGTTAGGCCTGACTGCTCAGTGCCAAGCTACCAGAGGTTGGGCACAGGATAATTTGGATTGTGTGTGACTTACCCAACATAGGGTTTTCACTAAGAGCACTGGGCCCTGGCTACCAGGATCCCAGTGAGACAGTAAAAATACCCTGACATATACTCACAAACAGGCCAAAAGTGGGGGTAACAAGGCTAGAAAGAGGCTACCTTCCTACACTTACCCTGACTAGGATTGTGGTTCCTGTTGGACAAGGGTGTATACCTCTGACAACTAGAGACTCCATTTCTAACATTGGCGATCAGCGGTAAGAATAGGACTTGTGTTTATGCAGTGCCATACAATAGCTACCCACCCACATTCAAAGATCATTTTTTTAATTTGCTTTCTTTTTGCTGCAATTTCCCTGCTTGACATGTTCCAATCTAAATCCTGTAGAACATGTCTCTGGCTGGGTACACAAGTGAAGCCGAAGAGTCTGGCCTAGCCAGGCTGCAGACATACAAAGGTGAATACCTCTGCCAACTAGAGACCCCATTTCTAACAGTGACTATATAGAGAAAGAGCAGTGAGGGGCTTAGAGAGAGAGAGTAAGAGAAAGATGTAACAGGGCGAGGGATGAGGTAGAAGAGGCGACAGGAAGTAAAGAAAGAGATATGAAACTTTTTCAATGTTCGTGCCAGTAACTGTTTGAGTGTACATAAGTTTGGACAGGCCAGGTAGGCACACTAAGTTATGTGAAATGTCAATACACAGCTGTCATATTAAAACAGAATCTGTTTACATGGACGCTGGACTTCTGACTGCCCCATTCACTTTAACAAGGGGGGGGGAGGAGCTTAGAAAGTCGAGCCCAATGCAATCGCCATTAAATCCATGGCAAACAAATGCGTCTGAAGAAGTGATCTTTTCAGCAGCATATATGATTCATACCGCAAGAAAAACACTTTACCAGAGGTAGGATTATATCACAGAAGTTGTATGTCATAATATTATTATCAGAATTATCATCTGACATGAATACTGTGTCCGAAATATCGTCCAATTGGGTGTGGATGTTCTATTATTAGGTCCAGTTGGAAATATGTTTATAAATTATACATGCGATGCAATGTTTATGTCACACAATATTCTGACTCCAATATTCTGGTACAATACCATCTCAGTCGGACCCTCTCCCACCCAGTGGAATTTTCCTGCCTTACAAAACTTGCTTATTGTCATGAAAATTATGGAAATTATTTCTGAGAAGAAAAATGTACTTACCACCCGGAAGAATAACTCTAAGGACAAATGGTTTTCCTCTCCATATTTGTTAAGCTTTGAAACATTCCCAGCCAACAGGCTTGCACATCAGAGATGTTTTCACTCTCTCAAACGAAGGGGTGCATAAATATGTATATACTTCCCAGATTGCTATGTGATGCGAACTAGAAGTGATTAAGTGATTACTCCGGTGAGTGTATTTGATGCTGTGGCACCCACTTCTTCAGTTGCACTGACCACCAACTTAGTGACTATTACGTTCTCCAGACGTCGTTGTGCATTTTACCCAGGTAGTGCTATAACCATGTTCTTATATGATGTGTATTTTTACAAAACTATAATCACGGAGTTCTTGCTAACATTATTAGTAATTTCCTACCAATGGCCTTTCCCTTCCCTCGAATAAGCTGGTTTTTCATCTATGTATATTAAAGAAATGATTCCACGAATTTACTTCTGTACAAGGAGCATTTTGATTGGAACTTCTCCTATTTATCTAATTTTCACTTTCCAGATTGATACAAAAATAATCAAAAAGGGCATACTCTAATAAATTGACCACATTCAAATTCTAAGATTATTTCAACCTTTGACCAAAATCTCAACAACCCTAGTGATGTTACCGTCATATACAATAGGTCACCCTCCAACACTTCACACCCGCCACCTTTGACTTGACAAAATCATTTACTTTCTTGGGAATGTGTTGAAAGTCTTGAAGGCTGGAATGATTTCTTATCTTAAACATTGCTTCCCATAGGTGGTATAGTAAGTTAATACAATGATTTTCATACAATGGGGTTTGCGACCAAATTTCCCAGTTTTTCTTGTGTGTTTTTTTTGTTCAGTGCTAGAGAATGATATAATCTTGTAAAGTTTCAAATCTGAATTTGGAAAAAAACGAAATGGTTGGCAAATCAAAGGAGAAATACAAGAAATGTATCTTCAGAATTGTTATAATTTGGCTCAAGATTATGCAGCTAATCTAACATGATGTTTTGAAAAAGTTCTCAAATTTATCATCAAACCCTGAGGAAACCACACCCTCAAATAGTCATGTTAGTGCATGGTCCTTCTCGTAACTCCAAAAATAGCATACTCTTTCAGTTACAATGGCCTTATGAGTAACTGGATGTTGAACCCCTGACCCTACACCTTTTTGGATCAATTGGATCATCAAGCAAAATATGAAATACATTTGAGGGACGACTGACATATTTATTATGTTTAGTCACTTAATTTATGGCAATAGTCAGTCATGCCAAGATTGTCATTATTTCTTGGTTGATTTTTTTATGTTTTCCATAATTTCCATGAGAAATGAGTGTAGATTTTCGGTATATAAATGCCCAAATATCGTATTCATTCTTCATCATAGCTATGGACGCCTCATACATTCAATCTGAATATTTATGACCTTTTTCAATTGATACTTTATCCAGATAAGGTTCACATTTAAATCAACAAGATAAAACCCATTTTAAACAGCTGCAAATCAGGTGAATAAAATATTAGGTCATCTGTACATAGAACACCCCTTCTTTTTGAGTATCCCTGTTTCTGTTCCCAACTTTTTCATATTTTCTCTCCAGCCCGATGAATTAATCAGTGTAGCATTCTAAGTTTTATAATAATGACATCAGGATCATTTGGATTATCAAGCAAAATATCAAATACAGTTCAGGAAGGACTGCCATATTTATTATGTTTCGTCACTTTGTTAATGGCAACAGTCAGTCATGCCAAGATTGACTTTACTTCTTGATTGATTTTTTAATGTTTTTCCATATTTTCCTTGAGTAATGAATGTAGATTTGTTGGCATATAAATGGTCAAATATCTTATTCACTCTTTATCACAACTGTTGACACCGGATAGATTCAATCAGATTAGTATTTTTTTTTTTTATGTAGATTTTATCGAGATAAGGTTCACACTTAAGCCAACAAAATAAAACCGATTTAAACGTCTCCAGATCAGGTGAATAAACTATTAGATCACCTGTACATAGTGCTTTTTCCTTTATAGCCCAACCTTTTTACTCAAAACCAGGGGTGGTCTTATTTTTTATTTTATTTCAATTGATCGTAATTTGTGTAGTGCATAATAACATAAATGGTGTCTAATCATGGGGAAAAGCAGCCAATACAATATGCATACCAAAATATATTAGACCACCAAGCTAGAAAGACATTTGGTTTTCAGAAGTGTCCTCAATGTATAGTTGTTAGAGACCCGATTTAGAAACATTGGCTCAGAATTCCATGTTTAAGTGGCCATGAGACAGAAATATATCGGATCAAGTCAAACAAACCTGCAGGATTTTCATCTGCCCCTGATAGAGGACCTACATTTTATCACAACTTTAGGAAGACACCCTGTGTCACTAGAATACCGAGCCTGTGTTGGAAACTGCCCTGTGGCAATGGCTTCTCCACAGTAAGCAGGTGAAGTCCTATAGAATGCTGTATAATGTAGGAAATCTTTGGAAGTCGCACAATATGTGCACAGTAGAAATATTTTGGTAAAATACTTTGGCAAAATCTGAATGTAAGGAATTGACGTAGTGAAGACATGCTATGATGAATGTTTGAACAACCATCTTGTGATGATCAAGTGAATAAGCAGAAGAACCTTCCAAATCTCTTTTCTCAAATAGCAAACGCAAGTGGTGGCTACCTAATTGATTTGAGCAGGCAGCGAGAGATGTTGATCAAATATTAACCCTAGATTCCTGTACTTCGGAGCTGCCATTAACAAGGTGGACATTGAGGATGAACGCTATTTAATTTGTTATATTTGTTTATTGGTTTTGAGTATAACAAGTACCAGTTAAAAAAAAATACCGTTAGCAGTACAAAGCAGAAGGTGTGCAAGAGACGCATCACAGTACAATATAAACATTTAACATTGAGAGGGAGAGAGAGAGAGAGAGAGAGAGAAGACAATAACAGGGGTGAGAGGCCTACACCTTAATATGTCATCATCACCATGAGATAAAGGCAGAAAAATATACATCAGATTAAATGGCACATCACTTTATCAATTAGGATGATTAGGCATATTAAGAGGCAGCAAGATGTCATTGACAAGTGCAATAAGCTAAAGTTTGTAGGCACAGGCAATAATGTTTTATCATCTGGCTTTGGATTGCTTTCGACCACAATAGAGTCGGGTTAAATTAGTTTGTCTGGTTTCTTCATGTGGTATTGCTGAAGAGGAATTACAGAGACTTCTGCTTGCGCCAATTTACAGAGCACAGATATCCAGTTGGTAATTTCCAGTGCAGGAGATAACTTCTAACAGATGCAATATATTGTTCAGCTATCATTAAAGCCAAATAAATAAATCTGCATCTCTTCCTGTCTCGTTCGGGTCCAGTGCAATAGTCATTGAAGACAAATCGTTGATAAGTGCTGTTTACCTACCCCGCATGAAATGAAGTCCATTATTTTACCCCAAAAAGTTCAGACAATCACCCTCGACCATACCATATGGAAGAATGTTGCTTCAGGATTAGAACATCTAAGGCATGCATTAGAAACAATAGGAAACATTCTGTGCAAATGGCATGGGGTGAAATAAGTGTGGTGTAGGCAGCTGAATTGTAAAGATTACAGCTCCAAGAGCTTTTTGCAACATACCTGTGAAAAGCTGCCCAGTAAGTGTCTATGTGGTCTGTGACTAGATCTCTGTCCCAGCAACTCTTTATAGCATTTATGCCCTTGCTTTGTCTGGATCTAAAAGATTGGTAGATATTGGACATCATATGGCGACCTCCCGACCATGTCAAAAGCATCTGCATGGTTTTAGGTTCCTCATAAAATGGGCCCGCAAGGTTCTAACAACTCTTTCTAAGGCTGCATGCACAAAGAAGTGGTCAAGTATGTTGTATTCTTGTCTGAATTCCACAAAGGAAATACAATACCTAGTGCTATACATTTTTCTTATGTTTATGGTAGTGATATTGATGTCCGCAGTAATTTTTTCAGGCGGGGGCATAATTTTAACATCATCCATCCTGAGGCAGCGTAACACTACCAACCTGCACACCAGGTTGTACCTAAATCTGGGGGCTAAGCACCCCTCCCGTGTCCCCCTGCAGACTCCCATGGATAGTGACCTTCCTCCAAATGGTCAAGTTATTCTGTTCTTTGATTTGGTGAAAATCCCTTGAGCGCACAATGGCAGTTCCAGGGCATATACAGTCTGTCGATCGATTATTTGAAGATATCTATGCCAGCAATGTCTAGCTGCTACCAACAAGAAAGGCATTTCATCAGTGAGCCACCATCTCCTAAAAAGGATTCCAGCTATAGTCACCGCTCTCAATATGAATCTCATTGAGACTTGCGTGTTTAAGTTATTGTTAGCCACCGCACAACCCATTGCAGGTACGCAGCAATATAGTGTGTCTCAAAATCAGGAACACTGAGACCTCCATGATCGATAGGAAGGTATAGTTTGAGTAAAACTACCCTATGCCTGTCGTTTCCCCGAATAAGATCTCCCAGCAGTGTATTAACATCTTGGAAAAAATAGTTTGTGACTACGGTGGGTACAGTGGAAAAATAATTCAGCTGACAAGGTAAAAGGATGATTTTAGCTATGGCAACCCTACCCCAGCGTGAAAGTAGATGCTCTGGCGGCTTCTAAAACTCAATCCAAGGTTCCTGAAATCGAATCGGTTTGTCTCATATACATGTTGACCCTTAAGTATTTCATTGTATACAGGGTTAGCACAAGACTGCCTGTGTCTGTTTCAGCTAGTGCTGCCGGCCCAAGGTCTGCTAAGAGAAAAATACAATATTTATTGATGGGTTTTTTTCAGCCCTGAAACCTTACCAAATTCTTTATATGCCAGCAAGGCTGCCGAAAGGGTAATATGAACATCCCGGAGGTATAGCAAAACATCATCTGTGTACAGTGACTTAGTATGACTATGGCCTTCCATCACTATGCTAGTCTGATCTCCCATTTATTGCATGTTGTTTGCAAAAGGTTCAACTGCTGGTGATCACAAGGGACGGTCTTGCCTCGTCCTTCATTCTATTTGTATCAAGCTGAGATAATTCTGCCAGTTTTAATTTGCACTTTTGTAGAAGCATTGAGGAGTCTGATACACAAGAGGGTCCCCCACTCTCTTCAAGACCAGGTACAAGTAATTCTATTCGCACAAGCATATCTAAAGAGTTTTACAAATCTATGGATACTACTGCTGCATGAGCTCTATTTTCTCTTACCTGGTCTACACGATTAGATAGTCTGTACATAATTTGATTGTGTATTCTCTTTATGGAAAAGAACATTTTGATCCACATGAATAAGTTGAGGGAGAACTACATGTAATCTATTAGACCTTACCTACGATTTTATTGTCTAGATTCAATATGGACAGCGGTTGATAGGATGAATGATCTAGCTGATCTTTATTTGGGTTTAGTGAAATCGTAATAATCGTTTTTTTAGTGTTAGGGGCAAGTGCTCATTTTTCCAGAGCATCTAAAAACATTGCTTTGCATGCAGCCATTGTGTTAGCACAGACTGGTAGGCTCAATAGGATTCTAAGGACAATGCATCACAGTCTGGTATTATTTCTGTGACCAATAAGTCAACCGCTGTGTCAGTTTCCACCAAAGAGAGTGGGGTGTCTAGGTCAGTGGATTGATCTCCAAACTGGTATAGTTGACGGCTTGTGTGCTACGAACCAGGTTTATATCAGAAGCATACATCTTCTCATAACAAAAGGTAAATTCCTGATCAATATTCAGTTGGGTGTTGAATATATGGCCTTGGGAGTATCTAAGCGCATTGATATTTGAGAGTGGTTTCATGGACTGAGATAACCTGTCCAGCAGTTTCCCTGATTTATCTCCCTCAAAATGTATGAAAACAATGAATTATTGGTAATCACAGCAGATTAGCCCAGTGCGCATCTCTAAATATAAACATCTTTCTAGGATGAGATATGTGGCATCTTGTCTTTAATTGGTGTGAGCCTTCTCTAAATGTCTCAGCTTTGTTTCTAAGCATTGCCACTGTGTATATAGTATCTTTTGGACCCCTGAGAAAGTACTCATACAAACGCCTTTAAGATAGACTAAAATATCTCTCATTCAATCATTGCTTCATGTAATTAGTTTGAATTTATATCAAAGAAATGTGTTATTGCTTCTATAATTGTATGTCTGTAGATTTCATCATGCAGGGCTGAGAACTGCAAATGCCCTTTTGGTGTAGATGAGCTGAGTGACCTATCCTATCATCAATAGTAAATGGTTGTGATCCAGTACAGTACAGTCTTGGCTAGATACTCTGCCCCATGAATCAGTTCAGAGATATGCATTAAAGAGAAATTCAAGTTTATACAGGTGTGTAATTCGTGCAGGGCTGACTAATAGGAGCATTCTATCACTGTGGGATGGATTGCCCTCCAAATCTTCATCGCCCGCCTCGATTTTCATTCTGTGAAATAGTCTATAATTTTCCAGGTCTGTGTTTCTGTGAGTGTGCAGGCTGAGATCTATCCAAACCTGCATCTAGTACACTACTGAAATCTCCCACTCCTAAAAGTGGTTTGTGCGAAACTGACGCTAGCAGAGCAGATATAAAGTCCAAAAACGCCACCTGGTCAGTATTAGGGTCATATAAGCCAATAATATGTACCTTTTACCCTCTAGCAAGCCAAACACAAAACATATTGTCCTTCAGAGTCAATCTGCTGAGTTTCCCATACAAGGAGGACCCCAGACTTTACCCAGAGCAAGACCTCCCTAGCTTAGACTGAATAGGTGGTGCAAAGGACATGACCTTTCCATCTGTATATGAGCTTCAAACTTTCGGATTTAGTTACGTGCGTTTCATGTCTTCTAAGGAATGACTGAACATGATACCTTTTGATTAAGTTCCCAAACTCACTGATGTTCTAAGTTCGAAAACTATATCTACTCATGTCAATGGTTGCAACAGAACACAATTTTGAATAAAGTACAGATGTGTCTCGTTCGTTGTTTAAAGACGCCACCACTAAGTAGGAACAAACGTCAGTCATTATATCACATGATTTAAAAAAAAAAAAAAAGAGCAACAAATAATAATGCTCTCTCTCTCTGTTATAGCTCTCACATCATCAAAAACTGTATCTTTCTCAACATATCCCCTCCTAAGTGCTGTGTTTAGAACTACCTCATATTCAAACTTAACTAAACTATGTTGCATATTTGGGTGTGTGTAGTGTGGTTTGAAATAGTGGTATGTTAGACCCTGGCGCCCAGAATCAAAGGAATGGTACAGGGGAACAGTGAGGCATACACCGGTGTGCAGCCACTGTGCCCAGTATTTAAACGTAGATGCTTATTCTTCAACTATTTGTACCAGTTCATCTAGCGACGTCATAGACATTCTAAGCAGTGCTAATAAGGTTCGTTTACCCATTCCCAGGTCACACCAAAGAAAACATGTATGGCTCTGCTGGCATTTGTCGGTTATGATTGTTCTGCAGGAGAGCAAAGTGCATATCCAGGACTAAGTGACCTTATATTTAGCCAAACCTTTAACGTGCATTGTGCTGTCCCGTCCTCTCTCCTTCGACCATCCCCCTAAATTTCTAGGGAATTCAGTAGCAACAACTAAAAACACTATTTTGCAGTTTGAGTGGTTGTTTTTCAGGAGATCATCAGTGTCTGAGCCCACTATATGGCTTCGTTGTGTTGATCACATTTTCAGACGATCTGGGTTAACTCCAGCTACTTCATCCAGTGACAGATCTTTAGATTCCGCGGCTTGCTGTTGGGTAGGAGCAGAGGGAGGGTGCGGCTGATTGGTGACTTGGGTCCTGTTTTTTCCGATGCTTGTTCTTTTTCTTCCGATGTTCTTATTGATCCAAAGAAGATGGATGTTCCATCTGTCCAAGTTGCTTGGCCCAGTCGCAGGCTGCTTTGAAGTTGTCAAAAAATAGGGTTTTTAATTATATATTATTTTTAGTTTGGCCAGGAATAATAAGGCAACCTTAATACCCATCTTACAGAGCTTCTGTTTGACCCTGGCACACGAGGCACGCGGGTGTTGGGTTGCTGGAGTATAACCAGGAAAAGTAAGCACATTCTTGTCCTCCAAATTGTAGTGTCCCGCTTTCCTAGCATCCTGTAGGATAGAGTCTCAATCGTTGTAGCTGAGGTGTTTTGCCACTATAGGTTGAGGGCAAGCACTGTAAAGAAAGGGAGAAAATCCCGGGGCACCACTACAGAGGATATGCAGTTTTCCAGGAATTTCGTCTTATTTTAACTTCCTGCTTCTTCAGGCAGTCCCACCACTCATATGTTACACCTTCATGATCGACTCTGGGAATCTTCATCTTTCTTATCTAGGAACTACACACCATTAATGAGGTTGTTTATTTCTTGTTGGAGATCAGGCATTTGGGACATCAGAACGTTTGGGTATCAGGGTCAGGGATATCTTTAATTGCTCTTCAAGACTTACATGTTACGGTTCAGTCTTTTTGTAGCCCATTATGTGAAAGTGTGAGTTAACATCTTCTGGGTGGCCTGTCATTGGAGGGGAGGGGCAGGGGGAAGAGGGCCATAGAGACTGCTGCCACTATTGGATGGATTCCGTTCTTGGGGATATGTGTCCACAGTTCATTGGTCACCAAGTGCTGCTTTTATTACTTCACCACCACTGCTCCCCAAAAGCAGCACATGAATAATATGAAAATAGAGGAGAGGAGGGATGGGCCCACAGATAAGTGGGTTCCATATGGGCTGCGGGTAGGGCACAGCTATTCTCTTCACAGCTGTTGCGGACATTCAGCTCCTCAGGCCACACCCCCACAGGCATCATGTACAGCAACGCCGCTATGAGGTAAGGCCGGAATGAGCAGCACCAGCTCTTAACAGACTGGTCACCCCCCCCCTTTTCAACCACATACAAGTATGCTGCTGAGAGGGCTCCACCCTGAGCCAAGCAGGCCACCAGTTCCAGCTCCCCCTCATCCCCACAGTCAAGGATCAACTCACCCAATTTACAAAAGACAGTTGTGGAACAATGCTGCACTTAAACGCAATGCAGATATTATAGCAAAAAAAGTATGTTTGATGCTAACCTAAAACACCACATGAATAAAACAATGAGTATATGGCCTGAAGAACAAGTTACTTAGCTTCAGTAATGCTTTATCTGATAGAGGCTCTATCTAGCTGAAGATTACTTACCTTATAATATTTTCCAGGCGTCAAACTGGATCTGGATACGTGGTGTCATTCAGCTTTGGGTCGTCGCATGGTCTGCGGCGGAAGAGACGTGTGTGCTGCCTATATAGTCGCCACCCAAGCGCACTGACATCAGTTAATTTTCAGGACTTTCCACGTCAGAAACACTGAGCCATTAAGAATGCTCTCACCTTGGTGTGTTTTGCTTAGGCCCTAAGCAAGGTGACCCTATGAATCAGTTCACAGAGTGGGTAGGATAGGAGCGTCAGTAATGAATCTACGACTGGACAGAGTCTCTCCCAGATAAGATGTTACCAAACGTAAGTAACTTGTTCATCTGATAGAGAACTCTAGCCATGAATTCCTTATCTTAAAATAGATATCAAAGCAATACCTTCCTAGAGATGGGTCTGCGAGCAAATTAGGCCAAAAAAGTCTTGCAAGACCAAACAGGCAAAATGCCCATCATGACAAACATGAGCATCCAGATAGTAATGTTTGGTGAATGTGTGCAATGACACCCACGTTGCTGCATGACAGATGGGAGCTGCCGGACCAGAGAAAGAGCAAACAATAGAACCTGGGATAAGTGTGCAGAAAGAGGATCAATGTCCTTGGATGTACACCATGCCAAAAACTTGTCACAAAAGCAGGTGTATATATTCTTGGCGGAGGGACACCTGGCTGCCAGAATAAGGTTACAGACTTCGAAAGGAAGGACAAAAGCTGTCATCTATCATTGCCTAATCTCCATGCAAGAAGTTGGGGCATACACAGATTTGGAAGAAGGACTCTGCCCTGCTGTTGCAACAAGAGATCCTTCCAAAGACGCAGCCTGAACAGAAGATCAATGCTTATGCTCAGGAGCTCAGGATACCAGACTCTCCTTGCCTAATCTGGAGAAACAAGAATGACTTGGACCTTGTCATTTCAGATCTTTTGAGATCTCTGGGTAGGAGTGGTATTGGTAGGAAGGTGCACAGAAGGCCGAAGCTCCACATGAGCCGAAAAGCGTCTCCAAGAGAGAGCTACCTTGGAAACTCTAAAATGCAAAACTGCTGACATTGCACATTCTCGGTGGTGGCGAACAGATCTAAGCAAGGCTTTCCTCCATCTTGAAAGAGACCTTGCACCATCTCCAAGTGGAGAGGCCACTTGTTTTCTGCTAGGTATTGACAGCTGAGTTCATCTACTGTGGCATTCAGAGAGCTCATCAGGTGTTGAACCACCAGGGAAATGCCCTGAAATTCCAGCCATGTGCAAGGTTGCAAGGCATCTGGAAAAATGGTCCACCACCCCACCCTGCCCTGTTTTTTGCAGTACCACATGGTGGTGGTGTTGTGCATCAACACCTGAACCAGCCTTCCCTTGATCCAAGGAAAAAGGCTTTCAAAGCCAACCAGATTGCCCGGAGCTCTAACAGGTTAATGTGTAGTCTGGACTCCACAGCACCTATTACCTGCCTAGAAACTTTTTGCAACTCCTCTGGGCCTTGGAGGTATCTGGCGACTTTCCTTCGCTCCGGCGCTGCCTGCTCCTGATATTACATATCGATTTCACGGAACTCCACACCGCTGACTCTGCTCATTGCCTTGCTTCCTTCGGGACCCTTCTTCACTGCTCTATTATATCCCTCCCCGGGCGGGAATGATGGGCAAACCTAAGGCACCCAGGGCCCCGGGACCTGAGCTGGATCTCGCCTCAAAGGAGGGGGGAGTCATGGAGACCCTGGCACAATTAGACACTACACTCAAATCCCACTCTGCCCAATTCGATAAGGTTCTGCAGGCTATTCTTGACACCAAAACGTCCTTGGAAACCAGAATCGATACAATCGCCACAGACGTTACCCTACTTCGGGCCGACCATCGTAAATTGGCTGATCGTGTAGAAGAAACGGAATCCTCATTGGCAGCTCTCTGTCCCACGGTGCAAGACCTGCATTGCCAACTGAAACAAATGCAATTGGACCTAACAACCTACATAATCACGCAGAAGACGCTGAGAGCAGGTCCCGTCGGAACAACATTAGACTTGTGGGGTTTCCTGAACAGGTTGAAGCACCCAATACTGAACTCTTTGTGGAACAATGGCTGATTGACCACGTGCTGGACGGCAAGCCTCCAAATTTTTCTCCGTAGAGAGAGCACACAGAATCCCCGGCAGGGCCCCCCGCCCGGGGGCGCCGCCACGACCCATTATCACCCGGTTATTGAATTTCCGCGACAGAGACCTAATTTTACAGCGCTCTCGCTCCCACGGACCATGGCAATACGAAAATGCCGCGATATCAGCATATCCTGACTTTACAGCTGAAGTACAGGCGAAACGTAACTCCTTCACCAAAGTAAAACAACACCTCCGGGAACTAAATTATAAATATGCGCTCTTATTCCCAGCTAAATTACGGGTGATTGACGGTGAGGCCACTAGACTTTTTCAATCCCCGGAGGATGCGTGGACCTAGCTGCATGCGAAGGGACTGGTGCACTCAGCTACAGACACTCTGGAGTACGCCACTTGGTTGACCCCACACTCTAAACGACACAAGCGGAAATCAAGTAAAGCTGGCCCCTCTCGCGCTCATTCGGTCACTGAACAAGAGAAAGCGATACAGGAAGCAGCGCACTTCTCTCACAACTCCTTTTTGGCCTTATCCGACAAGTGCCAATTCCCTTCCGATTCAGACACTGGAGCCACGTCGCCTTCTAGGACTTCTGGCGATAAACTTGCCCCCCTGATAACCCCAAGACTGACTGATGATATTTGACACACCACAATTTACGGCTCCTAAATATTGGTGGTGGTTGCCCCGTGTCTCCATATTAGTAGCACTTCTTATCTCTCTCGTGGCCCCAGGGCACAATTGTATGAAGGTAATCCGGGGTCCCTGGAATGCTCTCTATTGTATTTCACGATACATGCAACCCCCCCCCCGACCACAGGGGAAACTGTGGATATACCATCTCTTAGTCAGAGCTGTTTCATATAAAGTATTACGTGCTTTTGTTCCCTTTTTATGGGGTTATGGCATGCTATCTGTTACGATACAGGCCTGGGATCCGGGAGTTGTTCCAATGTTTTTTGTGGTTAGAGCCTGCTTGGTGTCAGAAATGATGGGGATTGCTTCCTTTTGCGGATTCCGGAGAGGGGGGGAGGGAGTATTGTTATGCTTTTACACTCCTACTCCCTATGGCTACTGACTATAATATATTAACCTGGAATATCCGAGGATTAGGTAATCCCATAAAAAGATATAGAATATACACTTACCTCCGACGACGCCATATCCATATTGCCTGCCTGCAAGAAACACACCTGACTCACGTTGAATTACTTAAATTGCAGCGGCGCTGGAAGGGTCAAGATTTTGGCACTAGCTATTCCGCATATGCCAGACGCGCCCTGATATGGCTCGCGCCGGAAGTACCATTCACTAAAACTAGATCTCATGTAGATCGGGAAGGCCGGTATGTTATATTGGACGGCCTCCTAAATGGGCACCCTATACTCT
The DNA here is from genome assembly GCF_031143425.1 of Pleurodeles waltl. Taxonomy (NCBI): domain Eukaryota; kingdom Metazoa; phylum Chordata; class Amphibia; order Caudata; family Salamandridae; genus Pleurodeles; species Pleurodeles waltl. The sequence continues at coordinate 584,318,982 of NC_090446.1, forward strand.
TGACTTCTATATACGGCCCTAACACCCTGCAAGGCACGTTTTTTGATGATTTAACTCCTACCCTATTATTAGATCCCAATACTCCTAGTCTATGGGGTGGCGATTTTAACTGTATTCAACATACTGCAATGGATCGCTCGACTCCTCCCATGCCAAACACCCCTGGTCTCCTAGCTACTAAACATTTTCAACGCTGGTCACACACTATGCAATTATCCGACATATGACGTTTACACCACCCAGATGATAGGGAATATTCGTATTATGCCCCTACCTACCATATATACACTAAACTATATTTTTTGTCATCCCTATTGTGGCCACACATCCGTAGCTCTGAATATCTGGGTAGAACTTGGTCAGGCCATAATCCCCTTAAAGTGTCGTTCCAATGGGGGCCAACCAGACCGTGAATCCCATTATGGAGGCTGCAAGTGGCAGCTCTTCAAGACACGCCGTTTAAAACTCAACTTGGTACCACCATTACGGAGTACTTTAAACACAATGAAGGATCTGTTGGGGACCCTAGAACAGAATGGGATGCTATGAAGGTTGTGATTCGGGGCCATTGTATGGCCTCCTCCTGGGCAGCAAGATCGGCCCTTACCCACGGAATAGGGAAGCTTGAACATGAAATACGACAATTGGAAGTTGCAGCTGTTACTGACCCTTCCGTCCGTCAATGTCTATCCACGCGGCACCGGCAACACTGTGAGGACTCCCGCAGACTCGTCAAATTAGATTATAGGACATACTCTCTGCAACAACACAAAGAGGGTGACAAACCAGGACGTATATTAGCATGGTTACTGCGTTCCGAGGTTCCACGAACAGTACTAGGTGCAATCCGTAACGAACATGGTACAGTGGTCAATACACAGGAAGCAATTACTCAACCTTCGCTCAGTATTATAAAAATCTATATACAGCATGGCCGACCCCTCCCACGTTTGATCTTCACCCCTTATTAAAGGATCTTCGGGTGCCCTCCCTTACACAACAACAGAAACAGGACCTGGACCTCCCACTGCACACAGATGAGGTGAACCTCTCAATACAACAGATGGCTAGGGGGAAGACTCCAGGCCCAGACGGCCTCCCCATAGAGTTCTACGCCTCTTATGGGACCGCTCTCGCACCCAAATTATTGACTTTGTACGAGACATCGTACTAGCAGTGCGCACTCCCTTCAACATTAAACGAAGCACTCATTGTGGTTCTTCCAAAGCCTGGTAAGGATCCCCTGGAAGTGGGCTCCTATCGTCCCCTCTTCATGCTCAATATTGGCTATAAGATCTTTAGTAAACTATTGGCCAACAGGTTGCTCCCCCTACTTCCCTCCTTGATTCATCCCGACCAAAATGGTTTTGTTCCTCACAGAACTACTTATGGTAATGTTAGACGTCTCTGCCACCTCATTGATACACTGTTCGAGGGAGACGGCTGCCCAGTGGCAGTGTCTTTAGACTTTGAGAAGGCGTTCGATATCTTGGGATGGCCATACTTATTGTGGGCACTAGGGCGCTTTGGTGTTGGTCCCTAAATGTTGCGATGGATAAAACTTCTCTACACAGCTCCTTGTGCTAGGGTTCGTACTGGACACTGCGTATCTGAGTTCTTCCCCATCCAAAGGGGGACCCGCCAGGGATGCTCCCTATCACCGATACTTTTCGCCCTGGCGATGGAACCTCTTGCTACACGATTACGGCAGGAGGAAACCGCGTGGGGCTTGTGGGCCGATGGTAACTGGCACATAACTTCTTTATATGCTGATGACGTACTAATTTATCTATGTGACAGGATTGCTGCCCTAACCAATTTATTCCTCCTATTAGACCAATTCAGCGAGTTGTCCAGCCTCCGAGTGAACTGGAGTAAGTCCTGTATGTTCCCCATATGCAAAGAACGCAACGCTACATCCTGGACACCTCCTCAAGATAGACTTCCGTGGGTGGCAAACAGCTTCCGCTATCTCGGTGTAGATATATATCATACCACTGCAGATTTTGTAGAAGTCAATTATAATAGAGTGCTTTCTTCCATTCGTGGGTCCATGCCCTTCTGGCTGCGTTTGCCTCTTTCCCCAATGGGTAGAGCGGCTATTGCCAAAATGCCAATACTTCCCCGGTTCTTATATCTCTTCATGGACCTTCCATTCTTTCCGGGGCGAACTTTTTTCACAGCAGCACGCAGTTTATTGACCTCTCTCATCTGGGGCTCGGGCCGCAAACGGGTCTCTCTCGATATATTACACCACCCAACTCAGGATGGGGGTATGGCGATTCCGGACTTGTGCCGTTATTACGCTGCAGCTCAACTCCACTGGCTTATGGCGTGGCTATCCAAGATCCCTTCCATAGAAGGTGGCGCGGGGTACTGCATTGGCTCTTTGACCGACCTGGGCCCGGCATACACGCGGGCCTTCTCCTTTGCACGGCGAAGGCCACAAGGGTTAAGTTTATTCACAAACGTCAACAGCGATTTCCCTACTCCCCGGAGCTCCCAATCTGGGGACTGCCCCAGATTCATGACCTCCAACGACGATATGATTTTCACATGTGGCGCGAGGGAGGGTTATCCCGCGTCGGTGAGCTATTTCAAGATGGGAAACTACATACTTTCCAGACACTCAGTACCCTCTACCATCTAGATCCCGGACAATTCCTAGCCCACGTAGCTTTACAAGCTGTAGTTTGACAAATGTGGTCCCTTGGTTCCTTGGAACCCCCAACACACGCCATACTTCACCATTTATTAACTAGGACAGGGGAAAGGAAAGCAATCACTAATTTATATGCCCTATTGAGAGACACAATTGTAGTCCCCCACTCTCATAGAAGAACTAGATGGGACCAGAGCTTGGGAGTGATCCTCATGGACCCCCAGTGGAAGATGGCCTTACAACAAGTCAAATACGTATCGCGGAATGCCAGACTGAAATTTACACACTTCAATTACATCCATCAAACTTACCTATCCCCCCACAGACTGCACCGAATATTTCCAGGAGCTCTCTCGGTGTGCCCACGATGCGCCCAAAGCAATGCCACCTTCCTACATATGACATGGGAATGCACTGATATATCCCTTGCCTGGGCACACGTTGTGCGGCATATTTCTGATATTGTAGACGTCCCAATCCCATTAGACCCACTGCTATGCCTCCTAGGGATAACCTGCAGATCCAAATTGTCCAAATATTATTTAAAGTTTGTAGATCTCGCCCTTATCCTGTTTAAACGCTTGATTGCTATGAACTGGAAGGCCCCGAAACCTCCTGACATATCAAAATGGCTCCGAGGGGTACTACACTGGGCTACGATCTAAGCACAAGCACTTGAATATGACAATCGAAAACGTGGGGGCGAGGGTGGAATTACACTATGGGACACGTACTTAGTGAAAGTAGAAGATAAATTGACCGCTCCTGCCCCCATCGCCTCACCTTGTGCAGACACCTTATCCAACCCCAGCTAAATTAATCAAATATGTCAGCTCCACGGTCCCGACCCAATAGCAGCTCTCGCGCTCTGAACTTGCTGCCTTCTCATATCATTCCATCCCGACCTTACAATCACAGTATCACATTATTCATTGTTTCCCTCTCTCTCCCCCACCCCCCACCCTCTCCGATTGCGGTTGTTTCACATTAAGCTACTGCGCCCCCCTCGATGATGTACCTATCCAAATCGTGAGCCAATACACCTTCTCTTCACCAAGCAGCTCTTCATTGTTGTTTCCACTGTTTTTTGTTTCTCTTTCTGTTCGAACTTATTGGTCCCTGTTGCTTATTATATATTTTTCTTACATTGGACTACAGTACACCCCATAATGTCTCTATTTATAAAATAGTGTACACTCAATCATTAGCTCATATATCTCTGACCTTATCTATTATGTATGAATGTAATACATTATCTCTCAACATCTGAATAAGGCACGATACACCACCACACTTATGCCCTACTAGCATTAACGGATAATGCCTGACTGGTGCAGATATGTTTTCTTTCCTCATAACTATAATCCTTATCCGCTGTGCGTGATTGTATAATAACCAGATAACGATATGTAACATTTAACTTATACAAGATGCTTCATTGTGTATGTTTTATTCAATTTAAAATACCAATAAACAAATTTAACACAAAAAAAAGTCTGGACTCCACAGGAGAACAGAGTCCTCTGATCTCAGATCTCCACCTCTCCAACATGGAGCCTTAGCCCAGGAATGATGCATCTGCCACTACAGTCAGCACTGGGTGGGGAAGGGACAGGGGCCTGCTGCTGGGCCAATCATGGTTCATCAGCGAGCACTGAAGGTATTTTGCAGTTCCCTCCAAGATCAGGTCTGGGAGATTTCCCTGATGTGAAGACCCACTGGAACTTTCGGTCTCACTGCATAGTCCGCAGATGTCAACGGTCATGTGTTACTAGAAGGATGCAGGAGGCCATGAGGCCCAACAGCCTCAGAGTCAGTCTCATTAAAAGTTTGAAACTGCCACTTTTAGAAAGTGTGTATTTTCCTGCCCTTAGTCCTCTGTGCTGACTGCCTTAGGTCATATGACGGTATGTAACTGACAGTTCAGACTTTGAGATGATAAACTCGCTCTACGCAGTGAGTCGGTCATATCAAGTCCACATCTTATGGTGAACTTTACTGCATCTTTCCTATCAGCAATAGCTGAAATGTATGGCTTGGGTCTCCTCCAAGACCACAAGCAGCACTTGTGCAACCTAATCCCATACATACACCCACCTGGCTGAGAATCATTGGCATCCTCCAATTCCTTGTCCCGGTTGTGTTCTGGCTCATTAAGGGGGCGGTGGTAACCATAAGTGTCCTTAGACCCCTCCCAGCTGTCACACTCTCCAGGCCGGTCAAAGGAAAGGAGCATTGGATCCAGTTCAGAGGGCATGGTACCAGTAGGCACCAGAGACGGCATTGGGCGATTGTTAGACCTGAGAGCTCTAGGTGTGGTTTCCGCTGTCTTTTTGGCTTCTGATCTCTTGTTCTTGATCCTGTGCTAAATTTCATTTTTGCTGGCTTTAGGACCCTGGGCACTTTACCACTGCTGACCCGTGCTAAAGTGCAAGTATTCTCTGTCTAAATGGTATTAGTGATTGGTTTATCCATGAATGGCATATTTGATTTATCAGTAAGTCCCTAGTGCAGTGCATAGTGTTTGCCCAGGACCTGTTAATCAAATACTACTAGTGGGCCTGCAGCACTGATTGTGCCACCCACATGAGTTGCTCTGTAAACATGTCTCAGACCTGCCACTGCAGGGTCTGTGTGTGCAATTTTTACTACCAGTTCAACCTGGCAAGTGCACCTACTTGCCAGGCCCAAACCTTCCGTTTTGCTATATGTAAGTAGTGGTGGGCAGAAGGCACGGAGTTCTACTCCGTGGAATTCCGCAGAGTTAAGTAAAAACTTCTGAGAACAGGTGCATTCAGGCCAGGTTATGCCAAAACAACAGTGAAAACTGCAGTTTCAGGCCCCTTGTGCTGACACAACCCAACGGCCTGGAGCCTGCTGCTCTCAACCACAAATGCACACTTCCCTTCAAGAACTGCCCTCCTTCAAAAACTTGCTTCAGAGGGTCAAGCACAACCCCTGTCTTTCACTAGCTTTGCAATTGCTCCATCTGCACTTACACACAGCCTCAGACCACCCTTTCTGTAGGGCCTAGCACTAACAGCAAGCCAGCTCGCCACCAGCAGCCTGGTATTTTCACAAAGTGCCCAGCCTTGCTTGCCACTAGGCTCTAAAGCACTCCCTCAGGCCACACACATCTCTATCTGGAGGGGGCTGCTGGACTACCACTCAGCAACTAATCCCCCCCTCGGTCTCCAGCTCTTCCTGCTGGCCTCAGCACCATAACACTTCTTCCTTTCCCAGGGAATCTGGGGAGACAGGTTCTTTTCGAATGGAGCTCTGACTCCAAGTTTCCTTTTTTCCAAGCATAGACCTCCCCACCCTCCATATACAAATACTGTCCATACACAGTGCCGTCCCCTGTGTGCACATAGAAGAGAAAGCAAAACAAGGGTCTTACCTGGGTCCAGGACTCCATGGTCCCTGTTGCCATTTGCCAGAGGCCCAGCTCTCTGCTTCCCTCTGCCCCCTGCTCCTGGGCTGCTGCTGAGGACAGTGAAAGGAGGGAGGCTCGTATCCAGTGCTGGTGTCGGTGCAGCCCCTCACCAGCAGCTTGCAGCAGTGCCATGCCCAGCCGATGTCTTTGGGCCGAGAGCGCACTGCAGCCCAGTTATGGGCCACACGGCACAAGCGCAGACTGTCTGCGCTGTGTGGCCCATAACTGGGCTGCAATGCTCACAAAGTGAGCTCTGCTGTCGGGGCCAGCGGAGTTTTTGGCCAAACGCCACGCTCCAAGCCGGGCATGGAGTGTCAAAAACTCTGTTAACTCTGCCAGTGAAGCAAAGCTCATCACCCACTCCTATATGTAAGTCACCCTTAAGGTAGGCCCAAGGCAGCCCCATGGGCAAGGAAAGACATGTACTGGTGTGTTTTACGTGTCATGATAGTAAAATACTGCTAAATTCGTTTTTCACTTTTGTAAGGCCTATCTCTCCAATAAGGCAACATGGGAATTGCCTGGAAATATCTTTTAACTGTGATTTCTATTGGGGGCAGATAGAGATATGGAGTTTGGGGTCTCTGAACTCACAATTTAAAATACATCTTTTGGTGAAGTGGGTTTTCAAATTGTAAGTTTGAAAATGGCGCTTTTGAAAAGTAGGCATTTTCTTGCTTAACCATTCTGTACTTCTGCCCAGCTGTGGAATACACGTCTGAGTCAGGATTACAATTGACCTGTTTGTGAATTCACGCTAGATGAACACACAAGGGTAGCTGAGGAGTGCCATGTAAATCATGATGGGTCTTCCTAGGCTACAGTGGTGGGAGGAGCTGACAATCACACCTGAATAGCGCTGTGCCTACTCTTACATAAAGCAGTCTCCAACCCCCTAGAGTGTGTCTAGGGCCAGGCCAGGAAAGGCAGGTTCTTGTGCAGTACAAAGACATTTATTTGGAGTTTGCCTACATCAAAGGCAGAAATAAGTATATGTACCATCAAAGGCAGAAATAAGTATATGTACTGGACCTCTGAGACCACAACTTTATAATCCTTCTGGACTGTAGGAGGGACTGACACTCTGCCTGTTGCTTTGCTGTGCTGGCCTGATACTTGCTGCTTCTGTCCTGGGAGTGAAAAGACTGGACTTGGCTTTCTATATCCTGCTTCCAAAGATTCTCCAAGGGCTTAGACTGAGTGTGCCTCCCACTAGAAGTTTCATGGACATCTAAGACTTCATCTGCCAGTAACTGGTCTATCTTGCTGAGAATCCTGACTTGCCAAGTGGTACCAGGGAGGGAGTTTTGGTGTAACCAAGAAAAAAACTAGTACCTCGACTCCAGAGCGACTTCGGAACTGGCGCTGCTGTCTGTCTCCATGCCGCTGCCTGCACAGGAGCAGTGGTCTCTGGAACTGACACCATAAGCCTGACGCCGTGCTGTGCCTCTGAAGTCCCACCACAGTGTGAGTCCTGTGCCAGTGACTCCATGACACCTGACTCCACTGCAGCACCTGTGGCCCAATAGTGTGATCACAACACCGCAAAGTTGACGTCTCGCGTCTTGACCTGCTAGATTCATCGACCCTGCCAGATCGTAAGGAACCGATGCCTTATCAGCAATGCAGCATCACCTCTCCTGCAACCATTAGGAACTGTTCCTCACCTCCCCGGTAGCATTAAAGAACCGACACAGCACCGGCTCCAACGACGCCTAACGTCCACGACTCCATGCAACATCTTTGTTTCCTCATTTTCCAGAAGGTACTGTACCTGTGGTGCATGTGGCTCCGTGGCCATCCACCATTCCCTCGTAAGTGGCATCAGACTGTGGGGAACGACTCCACCACAGGCATTGTGATAGCCCCAGTTGGGGCTATTATGTTTCTAAGCACTTTACTGAGATGTAATCTTTAAAAATGTGTATCTCAGCTTGTGTGTGTTGGATTTTTGTTGTTTTGGTCTTGTTTTACTCAGATAAATATTGCCTATGTTTCTTAACTGGTGTGCAGTACGTTTGTGGTGTTTTCACTGTGTTACTGTGTGTGTACAAATACTTTACACATTGCCTCTGAGATAAGCCTGACTGCTCATGCCAAGCTACCAAGGGGGTGAGCAGGGGTCATTTTAGCTGTGTGACTTCCTTATCCTGACCAGAGTGAGGGTCCCTACTTGGACAGGGTGCAAACCACTGGCAACTAGAGGCCCCCCGTTCTAACACTGATGCCCATCCGGTTCCATGTGTCAGGCAAACAATGTGGCCTGTGCCGCTGTGGGGTGAAATCACTGGAGCGTGCATCAAGGAAGGTTGCAGTCACGTGGGCAGCACCACTCCTGATCCATAAACAGATCCAAGAGCTCTGAATGGCTCAAGGGTGGACCTGCAGGCAGAGGACCAGTAGGTGCCACTTCCACACCTGTGGGACACAAAGGCATGCCACAGGGGTGAGGCTGCCAACATAACAAGTGCACAGCCTCATAGAACCCCTTGAGTTTGGCAGGGGTCACTCTGGTCCCAGGAAACACTGGGAGGCACGGAGAGAGCCTTGGCACAGGCCCCACCACAGAGTGAGGCCTAGAGTGCTGATGATCCTGCTCCCTATCTAATGACTTGGACTGGCATGGGGAAGTTGAAGACTACTTCAACTTCTTCTGCTTGTGGGACTTACTCAACAACTTGGATTGTGATGATGACTGTTAGGTGTGGTTCCACAAGGGTCCCAGGACCTTCCGCACCACCGAGATCCAGAGTGTTGTGTGGGTTGTCCAACTTCACTAGGCGAAGGAGCTTCAAGTACAAGTACCATAGGCAAACTGAATGAAGATCTATCACAGACATCTGCCTCTGAAAGGTACTACATGGTTTAACGCTTGTCGGTTTTTTAGGGGACATCCCTCACACACCTGGAGGTGAAAACCTCAAAAAAGCTTTGATAGAAAGTCGAGAACAAGTCAGTCAGAAAATGACTGGGCATAGCTCGCTCCGGATCTGCTCTGACTTGTGCGGAAAGTCCGGTACTGCCTCTTAATATGATGGGCTGATAGGGTACCAGGTGAGATTTGGGCTTGTTGATCAAAAAGCCCAGATTGAAAAACAGCATGGTTGTCACCTGCAAGTGTTGAGACACTATCCTCAGAGAACTGGCTTTGAAGAGCCAGTCATCTAGGTAAGGACATCGGCTGTTGCTCTGGAGGCTTCAATTGAGGCGCCTGGGAGTTGCTGGGATTCAGCGCCTAAGGTGATGAAGTCAGTATGTTTAATTGCAGTGATGTCATCCTCAGCATTGATCCTGATGACAGCTTGTGCTAGAGTTGGTATCCGATTCGAACATCAATTTAGAGGAAGTGCGAAATCTGTGTGAAGGACACTATGTGGTAAGGCACCAGTAATCCACCAAATGAGAAGACCAATGGACACATAGGCCCAGCTTGCACTCTCAGTGGGGTCATGGATTAGCTGAAGATGTTGAATGTAGCATCCAAATGTTGGGACTCTGGGCGGAGCTGACCGGCCTGGGGCCCTAGGAACAGCACAGCAATTGGTAGCTACTCCAGAGCCTGTGGAGGGTCTCAGGGAGCCACAGGTACCAGATAATCCACGGCCTCAGTTGATGGTTCTTGATCCATTGCCAGATGAGTTGACAGTCTTGGTGAATTTGTTTTTGATGTGTGGCTATGAGATTTGTGCCTCCTCTTCTTCTTATGTTTATTCTTAAAAGATAGTTTTTGAATAAGGTAGTGACTCTGGCAAATTCAACATTGGTCATGCCTCACTGCACCTACCTTGGTCTTTTTGCATTCTGGCCGTAAATGTTTTGGCCTCCCATTTTAAGTTTTTTGGGATACATCTTTTTGCACAATGAACGGGCTAAACGTTGTGTAACAGATCTCAAACTCCTTAGGCAGATTTTGTGATGGATATGTGACCATCACAGCCGAAACAAGACTTGAATCCGTATTGTTTGGGTGGTGACATGTCGAAGAGAAAAATGTAACTAAGAGTAAATTTGTGTAGAAAAATGTCTACAACGTTGACATTCCTGAGGAGATTATAGAAAGCTCTGGAACAAGTTGATGCCATGGGAAAAGACGTCATCACATGGATAAGTGGATAAGGGCTACTTTATGGTTACAGTGGCATCACAAGACATCAAGTGCAGTGCTGAGGTGTTGAGCTGGTGCCCCTTACCAGCGTGGGAGAGGTATTGAAGAGTTTCCAGATCCAGACTGGCACCTGGACTAATTTTTATAGACAGTTTTCATTTTGCTCTATTCAATAGTGTCCCATTCAACTCAAGGTTTAAAACGTGTGCCTAGCCAGGGTTTAGTACCACATCAGTGGCTTACAGCAGAAAGGTATGGTATTCAAATTATCCTGATGTTGGTGTAGGAAAGTACCATCTTGCCTGGCATGTTACCCCCATATTTCACTGTATATATGTTGTTTTAGTGTATGTGTCACTGGGACCCTGCCAGCCAGGGCCCTAGTGCTCATAAGTGTGCCCTGTATGTGTTCCCTGTGTGATGACTACCTGTCTCACTGAGGCTCTGCTAACCAGAACCTCAGTGGTTATGCTCTCTCTGCTTTCCAAATTGTCACTAACAGGCTAGTGACCAATTTCACCAATTCACATTGGCATACTGAACACCCTTATAATTTCCTAGTATATGGTACTGAGGTACCCAGGGTATTGGGGTTCCAGGAGATCCCTATGGGCTGCACCATTTCTTTTGCCACCCATAGGGAGATCTGACTATTCTTACACAGGCCTGCCAGTGCAGCCTGAGTGAAATAACGTCCACGTTATTTCACAGCCATTTACCACTGCACATAAGTAACTTATAAGTCACCTATATGTCTAACCTTCACCTGGTGAAGGTTGGGTACAAAGTTACTTAGTGTGTGGGCACCCTGGCACTAGCCAAGGTACCCCCACATTGTTCAGGGCAAATTCCCCGGACTTTGTGAGTACGGGGACACCATTTCACACGTGCACTATACATAGGTCACAACCTATGTATAGCGTCACAATGGTAACTCCGAACATGGCCATGTAACATGTCTAAGATCATGGAATGGCATTGGGAGACAATTCCATGATTCCCCCGGGGCTCTAGCACAGAACCCGGGTACTGCCAAACTGCCTTTCCCGGGTTTCACTGCAGCTGCTGCCAACCCCTCAGACAGGTGTTCTGCCCTCCTGGGGTCCAGCTAGGCCTGGCCCAGGAAGGCAGAACAAAGGACTTCCTCAGAGAGAGGGTGTTACACCCTCTCCCTTTGGAAATAGGTGTCAGGGCTGGGGAGGAGTGGCCTCCCCCAGCCTCTGGAAATGCTTTGATGGGCACAGATGGTGCCCATCTCTGCATAAGACAGTCTACACCGGTTCAGAGATCCCCCAGCCCTGCTCTGGCGCGAAACTGGACAAAGAAAGGGGAGTGACAACTCCCCTGACCTGCACCTCCCAGGGGAGGTGCCCAGAGCACCTCCAGCGTGCCCCAGACCTCTGCCATCTTGGATTCAGAGGTGTGCTGGCACACTGGACTGCTCTGAGTGGCCAGGGCCAGCAGGTGACATCAGAGACTCCTTCTGATAGGCTCTTACCTTTCTTACTAGCCTATCCTCCTTCCTAGGTAGCCAAACCTCCTTTTCTGGCTATTTAGGGTCTCTGCTTTGGGGAATTCTTCAGATACCGAATGCAAGAGCTCACCAGAGTTCCTCTGCATCTCCCTCTTCACCTTCTGCCAAAGGATCGACCGCTGACTGCTCAGGACGCCTGCAAAACCACAACAAAGTAGCAAAGGCGACTACTGCAACCTAGTATCGCTTCATCCTGCCGGCTTTCTCGACTGTTTCCTGGTGGTGCATCCTCTGGGGGTAGCCTGCCTCCTTCATGCACCAGGAGGTCTTAAGAAATCTCCTGTGGGTCGATTGAATCTTTCCCCTGCAACCGCAGGCAACAAAAAACTGCATCACCGGTCCTCTGGGTCCCCTCTCAGCACAACAAGCGTGGTCCCCGGAACTCAGCAACTCTGTCCAAGTGACTCCCACAGTCCAGTGACTCTTCAGTCCAAGTTTGGTGGAGGTAAGTCCTTGCCTCCCCACGCTAGACTGCATTGCTGGGTATTGCGTGATTTGCAGCTGCTCCTGCACCTGTGCACTCTTCAAGGATTTCCTTTGTGCACAGCCAAGCCTGGGTCCCCGACACTATAACCTGCAGTGCACAACCTTCTGAGTTGTCCTCCGGCATCGTGGGACTCCCTTTTCTGACTTCGGGTGGACTCTGGTTCACTACTCTTCTAAGTGCCTGATCTGGTGCTTCTGCGGGTGCTGCCTGCTTCTGTGAGGGCTCCCTGACTTGCTGGGCGCCCCCTCTGTCTCATCATCCAAGTGGCGACATCCTGGTCCCTCCTGGGTCACAGCAGCATCCAAAAACCCTAACCACGACCCTTGCAGCTAGCAAGGCTTGTTTGCAGTCTTTCTGTGTGGGAAATCCTCTGCAAGCTTCTTCACGACGTGGGACATCCATCCTCCAAAGGGGAAGTTCCTAGTCCTCTTCGCTCTTGCAGAACACAAAGCTTCTTCCATCCGGTGGCAGCTTCTTTGCACCCTCAGCTGGCATTTCCTGGGCATCTGTCCACTCTCGCCACTGTTGCGACTCTTGGACTTGGTCCCCTTCTCTTACAGGTACTCAGGTCCGGAAATCCACTTTTGTTGCTTTGCTGGTGTTGGTTTTCCTTGCAGAACCCCCCTATCACAACTTCTGTGCTCTCTGGGGGTTTTAGGTGCACTTTACACCTACCTTACAGGGTCTTGGGGTGGGCTATTTTTCTAACCCTCACTGTTTTCTTACAGCCCCAGCGACCCTCTACAAGCTCACATAGGTTTGGGGTCCATTCGTGGTTCGCATTCCACTTTTGGAGTATATGGTTTGTGTTGCCCCTGTACCTATGTGCTCCTATTGCAAATTCCAGCCGGGTTCTTCTAAATAAAAATACCTTAAACAACTAATGGCAGTTGTTTTGAATGATTAAAAACCACATGTTGGGTTTAAGGTGGGAGTATAATGGCCCTATTACCGTGATAATCTATCAACATGTTTCAGCCCTTAACATGGTGGCCCATTACAGTCCATGGCATTCACCAAGACAAAAATGGTATCTCTGGATCTATTTACTGTCCAACTCTCTAAGTCATGAGGACAGACAATCATGTTACAATTATTTCACGCATTTCTATCCTACTCACCCAATCTGTAGAAGGGATTTTGTCTTGATTCTTATTTGGAAAAGCCAACATGGTCATATATAAACATACATGCACACAAGGGTGAGCTCATCCTTTATTATGAGTGTGGTCTCACGAACTGTAATTGTGCCAAACATGTGCCACTCATAAAAAGTACCACACGAGTACATCCTCTGTAAAATGTAACTCATTTATCATTTATTAGGCGTAGGAAGTGGCTCTATGCTGTGATTAAGCCCCCTGTGCATATCATGGTCTGATGACCGTAACACTAAAAAACATACACATAAACGTAGACAAAAATATAGGTGAGAAAAATATGGGTTCTTACTCGTTTTGGGAAACTTACCTGTGAACATGTAAAAACTAACCACATGTAAAAACTATCCACTTGTTTTAGATCCAGCCTGTGCTGCCTCTCTTCCTCCTTGGTAGGATGTGGAAGTTGGACAAAGGACGGAAAGTGTAAGGGACTGAAAAAGGACTAACATGGTCATCACTTTAGGTAGGGAGGCATCTCTGGTTTGCTGGAGCAACTAGTCGGGGCAAAAAAAAGTAAAAGAGGGGTGTACGCTCTGTGCTTGAAACTCACTGACGCGTCTCTCAAGTAGAAAAGCATTTTTGTAAGACAATAGCTTCAACTGGAAACTATGAAGTTGTTCAAAGGGAGACCCATCAAAAGTGTCACAACTGGATTAAGGTTTCACTGCAGCATGACAAAGGGAGTAGGGGTAAACATGTTAGTCAAGCCCTTCAAAAAACTTTTGGCAGTGGGCGAGATAAACAAGCATTGATGGCCCAGAAGGCAGAGGAGGGCCAACAAGGCTGCTACGTATCCCTTGACAGTCCACAACGTACAACTGTTCTGTACTAGCAAGAGCACAAACATCACTAAGTTCGACAAATGGGCCTTCAAGGTATCCACATTGTTCTTACCACACCAAGTGACAAACCTAATCCACCTTATGGAGTACACCATCTTGGTGGAATCACAATGATCTATAACATCTACCACCTCTGCTGGCATATGGAACAAGATCAAATGTCCCATTTCCATCTCCAGGCGTGAAGGTGGAGGCTTTGGAGGCAGCAGTATAGAACCTGCCTCTCGGACATGGAGAGAAGATCTGCCCTGATATGAAGGCAGATTAGGATGCACAAGGAGAGATGCAGGAGGTATGCAAATCACACCCTTCTTGTCTGATACGGGCCAATCAGAATGGCTTGAACTCGCTCTTGGAGAATCTTCCCAAGAACCAGAAGAATCAAGGGCAAGTAAACGTGTAGCAAAGAGGAATTTCTATTTTATTCAAAATGTGCCCTCCAGTTCAATGGATACTGAAGGGCACAGAACTGGGGACAATGTGTGTTGATGTGAGGGGCAAACAGGTTGACTTGAAGGGTACCCCTTTTTTTTTTTGTATGGTCATCCCAAAGTTTTTCAACTGATACTGCTGGGTTTTTGACTCAGTGAGTGCACTAATTGCTAATCAGACCTCAGTGCCGGTGTCCTGACCCTAAACTAAAGGTCAAATTGGCTGTACCCAACTGGAAATGGCCAATTTAGCTGTAAGTCCCTAGTACATGTCCCCTCGTACCAAAGGCTTGTGGGTTAGAGGGGTACTCTAGGGCTTGCAGCGCTGGTTGTGCCAATTTGGAGGTCCCCCAAGTAAAACAAGTTCACCAATCTGCCACTGCAGACTGGTAGAGCAGTTGCATACTGCTAGCCCCTCTTTAAAGCAATGCAAAGCCACCATTTCCTATGTACATCTGTGTAAGTCATCCCTCTGGCAGGCCTTCTGCGTCCTAAAGGCAGAGTGCAACATATGACACAGGAAGGAAATTTACTTTGCATGTCCTGACAGTAAAACACAGAAAACTACGGTTTTTACTCTGGAAAGAATTGGTCGCCCCATTGGCAAGTGCAGGGTTACAAGTTGACCCCCTCATCTGTGCTAACTCCTGAAAGGTGTGACTAAAGTAGGCATTCCAAGGTATCAAACAACTCATTATCTTAAGCTGGACTTGCATCTCGTGTCAAAACTAATGTAACTTGCTGCAGTGTGCAGCTTTAGCAAAGCGGCCACTGTGTTGCCTCTAAAACTCCTCTGCCTTCCTGCACACAAGTGAAGTCCATTCCACTAGACAGCTTTTTGCCCTCCTGAAGAGATGTGCCAACGACTCTGAGGAAGGAGAACAATGAGGGATTTTAGGCCAGAGAGGTGTTACTTCCCTACTGCAGGAAGCTACTTAGGTATTAGCCCCAAAAGGTCTGCTTCAAAGTGGATACCCTCTTTGAATGGCAGATGTGTCACACTAGGGAGGACGGCTCTCCATTGTTTAGTCATATAGGTTGCAAGAAGGGGCAGAGAGGGAGAACCAGTTTCCAAACTGTTTACCCAGGGGTGTGTAGCCCTGAGGTAGCCATATCCCAGAGGGTGGGATAGAGAGGTCTGAACACTGAAAGAGGCTCTCACCATCTTAGGAGTGGGCAGAATGATGCATCCTTGGATAGCCAGATGGCATCTTCCACATGCAGTGGCCACCGGGTGGGCAGATTGGCTACCAATCGCACTGTGCCCCAGAGGCATTTTCTGAGAACAAAGGGGGCTCCTCTGGTACCCAGACCTCAGATCTCAACCAACTTGGATGAAGGACCAAAGAAGGACTGCCCTGCTGCACTGAGGGACCAGCAAAGAGAGACTGCACCATTGAAGACTGCACCTGCTGCACCTGGTGGCTAGTGAAGAGAGGGACTCAGCCTGCCGTGTCCTGCTCTGGGAGAAGCTGTCTACAGAGCCCAGTCAAGAGAACTCCAAAAGTCAGCAGATGGGCCTCCTGTTTACAGCCAGGGTCCACAAAAGCTTAAGAAGCCTGTTGGGGCAAGTTGGTAGCCCAAAGTCTTCAAGCTGCTACCACCACTGCCATGCAGCACCAAGGACCATGACTGTAAGGAAATGCCTCCTTGGCATGGTTACCCCCTGACTTTTTGCCTTTGCTGATGCCAAGTTATGATTTGAAAGTGTGCTGAGGCCTGCTAACCAGGCCCCAGCACCAGTGTTCTTTCCCTAACCTGTACCTTTGTTTCCACAATTGGCACACCCTGGCATCCAAGTAAGTCCCTTGTAACTGGTACCCCTGGTACCAAGGGCCCTGATGCAAGGGAAGGTCTCTAAGGGCTGCAGCATGTCTTATGCCACCCTGGGGACCCCTCACTCAGCACAGACACACTGCTTGCCAGCTTGTGTGTGCTGGTGGGAAGAAAATGACTAAGTCGACATGGCACTCCCCTCAGGGTGCCATGCCAACCTCACACTGCCTATGGCATAGATAAGTCACCCCTCTAGCAGGCCTTACAGCCCTAAGGCAGGGTGCACTATACCACAAGTGAGGGCATAAGTGAGGGCATAGGTGCATGAGCACTATGCCCCTACAGTGTCTAAGCAAAACCTTAGACATTGTAAGTGCAGGGTATCCATAAGAGTATATGGTCTGGGAGTCTGTCATACACGAACTCCACAGCACCATAATGGCTACACTGAAAACTGGGAAGTTTGGTATCAAACTTCTCAGCACAATAAATGCACACTGATGCCAGTGTACATTTTATTGTGAAATACACCCCAGAGGGCATCTTAGAGATGCCCCCTGAAAAGAAAATACCTGACTTCCAGTGTGGGCAGACTAGTTTTACCAGCCTGCCACACACCAGACATGTTGCTGGCCACATGGGGAGAGTGCCTTTGTCACGATGTGGCTAGTAACAAAGCCTGTACTGGGTGGAGGTGCTTCTCACCTCCCCCTGCAGGAACTGTAACACCTGGCGGTGAGCCTCAAAGGCTCACCCCCTTTGTTACAGCGCCCCAGGGCATTCCAGCTAGTAGAGATGCCCTCCCCCTCTGGCCACGGCCCCACTTTTGGCGGCAAGGCCGGAGGAGATAATGAGAAAAACAAGGAGGAGTCACTGGCCAGTCAGGACAACCCTTAAGGTGTCCTGAGCTGAGGTGACTCTGACTTTTAGAAATCCTCCATCTTTCCCCCAATAGGATTAGGGATGTGCCCCCTTCCACTAAGGGAGAAGGCACAAAGAGGGTGTAGCCACCCTCAGGGCTAGTAGCCATTGGCTACTAACCCCCCAGACCTAAACACACCCCTAAATTGAGTATTTAGGGGCTCCCAGAACCTATCAGGATAGATTCCTGCAACCTGAAGAAGGACTGCTGACCTGAAAGCCCTGCAGAGAAGACGGAGACACCAACTGCTTTGGCCCCAGCCTTACCGGCCTGTCTCCCCACCTCAAGAAAAACTGCAACAGCGACGCGTCCCCCAGGGTGCAGCGACCTCTGAAGCCTCAGAGGACTACCCTGCATCTAAAAGGACCAAGAACTCCTGAAGACAGCGGCCCTGCTCCAAATAAACCAAAACTTGCAACAAAGAAACAACTTTAAAAGGACTCCAGGTTTCCCGCCGGAAGCGTGAGACTTTCCACTATGCACCCTACGCCGCCGGCTCGACCTGTGGAGAAACAACACCACAGGGAGGACTCCCCGGCGACTGCGACCCTGTGAGTAGCCAGAGTTGACCCCCCTGAGCTCCCCCAGCGACGCCTGCAGAGGGAATCCAGAGGATCCCCCGACCACGACTGCCTGCTTCTAAGAACCCGACGCCTGGTAAAGACACTGCACCCGCAGCCCCCAGGACCTGAAGGATCCTACCTCCAGTGCAGAAGTGACCCCCAGGTGGCCCTCTCCCTTGCCCAGGTGGTGGCTACCCCAAGGAGCCCCCCGCTTGCCTGCCTGCTTCGCTGAAGAGACCCCTGGGTCTCCCATTGAAACCTATTGCAAACTCGACGCCTGTTTGCACTCTGCACCCGGCCGCCCACGTGCCGCTGAGGGTGTAATTTTTGTGCTGGCTTGTGTGTCCCCCGGTGCCCTACAAAACCCCCCTGGTCTGCCCTCCGAAGACGCGGGTACCTACCTGCTGGCAGACTGGAACCGGGCCTCCCCTTCTCCATTGAAGCCTATGCGTTTTGGGCACCACTTTGACCTCTGCACCTGACCGGCCCTG
Source organism: Pleurodeles waltl (assembly GCF_031143425.1). NCBI lineage: Eukaryota > Metazoa > Chordata > Amphibia > Caudata > Salamandridae > Pleurodeles > Pleurodeles waltl. The sequence goes on from NC_090446.1 coordinate 584,337,394, forward strand.
AGTTGCTGGTGTGGTAACTTTGGGGTTGCCCTGAACCCCCAACAGTGGGCTACCTTGGACCCAACTTTGAACCCTGTAGGTGGTTTACTTACCTGCAAAACTAACAAACACTTACCTCCCCCAGGAACTGTTGAAAATTGCAGTGTCCAGTTTTAAAATAGCTTATTGCCATTTTTGTGAAAACTGTACATGCTATTTTGCTGATTCAAAGTTCCTAAGTTACCTAAGTGAAATACCTTTCAATTGAAGTATTACTTGTAAATCTTGAACCTGTGGTTCTTAAAATAAACTAAGAAAATATATTTTTCTATACAAAAACCTATTGGCCTGGAATTGTCTTTGAGTGTGTGTTCCTCATTTATTGCCTGTGTGTGTACAACAAATGCTTAACACTACCCTCTGATAAGCCTACTTCTCGACCACACTACCACAAAATAGAGCATTAGAATTATCTCTTTTTGGCCACTATCTTACCTCTAAGGGGAACCCTTGCACTCTGCATGCTATTTCTTACTTTGAAATAGTACATACAGAGCCAACTTCCTACATTGGTGGATCAGCGGTGGGGTACAAGACTTTGCATTTGCTGGACTACTTAGCCAATACCTGATCACACAACTAAATTCTAAAAATTGTCATTGGAAACAGATTTTTGAAATTTGAGCTATTTTTCTAAATTTTTAAAAGTCCTGCTAGGGCCTTCTGTTAGTCCCTGTTAGCATTTCTTTTAGAGTTTAAAAGTGTTGTAAAAGTTTGAATTAAGTTCTAGAGATAGTTTTAGATTCTTAAAAAGTACTCCAACTTTTAGAAACATAGGGGGTCATTCTGACCCTGGCGGTCACTGACCACCAGGGCCAATGACCGGGGAAGCACCGCCAACAGGCTGGCGGTGCTTCCTGGGCCATTCTGACCGCGGCGGTAAAGCCGCGGTCAGAAAAGGGGAACCGGCGGTTTCCCGCCGGTTTACCCCTGGCCCAGGGAAACGCCGCCATGGGGATTCCGACCCTCTTCCCGCCATCCTGTTCCTGTCGGTTTTTACCGCCAGGAACAGGATGGCGGGAACGGGTGTCGTGGGGCCCCTGGGGGCCCCTGCTCTACCCATGCCACTGGCATGGGCAGTGCAGGGGCCCCCTAACAGGGCCCCATAATGATTTTCAGTGTCTGCCTCGCAGACACTGAAAATCGCGACGGGTGCCACTGCACCCGTCGCACCCCAGCAACTCCGCCGGCTCCATTCGGAGCCGGCTTCATCGTTGCTGGGTCTCCACAAGTGATGGTCAGAGATGTTGCTTCTCTCACAGGAGAGTCCAACAGCTCTGCAAGCATTGAGGGCAGCCTCAACGAAGATGACCTCCTGCTAGCCAGGTTGGCCAAAAGATTGGCTTTGGAAAGACAGATCCTAGCCATAGAAAGGGAAAGACAAGAGATGGGCCTAGGTCCCATCAATGGTGGCAGCAACATAAATAGGGTCAGAGATTCTCCTGACATGTTGAAAATCCCTAAAGGGATTGTAACTAAATATGAAGATGGTGATGATATCACCAAATGGTTCACAGCTTTTGAGAGGGCTTGTGCAACCAGAAAAGTAAACAGATCTCACTGGGGTGCTCTCCTTTGGGAAATGTTCATTGGAAAGTGTAGGGATAGACTCCTCACACTCTCTGGAAAAGATGCAGAATCCTATGACCTCATGAAGGCTACCTTGATTGAGGGCTTTGGATTCTCAACTGAGGAGTACAAGATTAGGTTCAGGGGGGCTAAAAAATCCTCGAGCCAGACCTGGGTTGATTTCGTTGACTACTCAGTTAAAACACTGGATGGTTGGATTCATGGCAGTGGTGTAAATGATTATGATGGGCTGTACAATTTATTTGTGAAAGAACACCTGTTAAGTAATTGTTTCAATGATAAACTGCATCAGCATTGGGTAGACCTAGGACCAATTTCTCCCCAAGAATTGGGAAGAAGGCGGACCATTGGGTCAAGACTAGAGTGACCGAGACTTCCACAGGGGGTGACCAAAAGAAAGGGGTCACAAAGACTCCCCAGGGGAAGAGTGTTGAGACATCCAAGGGAAAAAGTAAAGAGTCTTCTATAGGGCCCAAAGACCTGCTCAGGAGGGAGGGTCCAAAGCCTCTTCACAATCCAATTTTATGTGCAAGGGTAAAAACTTTGATCCCAAAAAGGCCTGGTGTCGTAGCTGTAATCAGCAGGGACACCAAACTGGAGACAAGGCCTGTCCCAAGAAAGGTTCCACTGCAAACTCTACTCCAGCTAACACTGGAATAGCCAGTCTCCAGGTGGGATCAACAGTGTGCCCAGAGCAAATCAGGGTTCACACTGAAGCTACATTAGTCTCTGAGGGTGGGGTGGACTTAGCCACACTGGCTGCCTGGCCCCCTAATATACAAAAATACAGGCAGCAACTCTTAATTAATGGGACAAGTGTAGAAGGCCTGAGGGATACAGGTGCCAGTGTCACCATGGTGACAGAGAAACTGGTTTCCCCTGGTCAATACCTGGCTGGACAAACTTATCCAGTCACCAACGCTGACAATCAGACTAAAGCACATCCCATGGCTATGGTAACTTTAGAGTGGGGAGGGGTCAATGGCCTGAAACAGGTGGTGGTCTCCTCAAATATCCCTGTAGACTGTTTGCTTGGAAATGACCTGGAGTCCTCAGCATGGGATGAGGTAGAACTCAAAACCCATGCAGCCGTACTGGGTATCCCTGAACTGGTGTGTCTCAAGACAAGGGCACAGTGCAAGGCTCAGGGTGAAAAAGTGGTGTTGGAGCCTGGAAAAAGGGCCCAACCCTCCAAGAGAAAAGGAAAGAAGACTGGGGAACCAGCTTCAACACAACAAGAGAAAGAGAACCTCTCTTCCCAGGAAGAAGTTCTGCCCTCTGAGGGAACTGAGCCCATGGAGTTAGAACCTTATCAGGTTGAGCTCCTAGGCCCAGGAGGACCCACAAGGGAACAGGTGTGTAAGGGGCAAGAAACATGTCCCTCTCTTGAAGGCTTTAGGCAGCAGGCTTCTGAAGAGACAAAAGGAAAAATCACTGGAACACATAGAGTCTATTGGGAAAATGGACTCCTCTACACTGAAGCAAGAGATCCCAAACCTGATGCCACTAGGAGAGTGGTAGTGCCTCAGGGGTTTAGGAAGTTCATCCTGACCTTAGCTCATGATATTCCACTTGCTGGGCATTTGGGACAAACCAAGACTTGGGAAAGGTTAGTCAACCATTTCTATTGGCCCAACATGTCCCAGAAGGTAAAGGAGTTTTGTGTCTTCTGTGCCACCTGTCAAGCCAGTGGTAAGACAGGTGGACACCCAAAGGCCCCCCTCATTCCACTTCCAGTGGTGGGGGTCCCCTTTGAAAGAGTGGGTGTGGACATAGTGGGCCCACTTGAACCTCCCACAGCCTCAGGGAACCAATACATACTAGTAGTAGTGGATCATGCTACTAGATACCCTGAAGCAATTCCCCTTAGGTCCACTACTGCCCCTGCAGTAGCCAAAGCACTCATTGGTATCTTTACCAGAGTGGGATTTCCTAAGGCGGTGGTGTCCGACAGGGGTACCAACTTCATGTCAGCATACCTGAAGAATATGTGGAATAAGTGTGGGGTGACTTACAAATTCACCACACCATACCATCCACAAACCAATGGTCTTGTGGAAAGGTTTAACAAGACAATGAAAGGCATGATCATGGGGCTCCCTGAAAAGCTCAAAAGAAGATGGGATGTCCTCTTGCCATGTCTGCTTTTCGCCTACAGAGAGGTGCCTCAGAAGGGAGTAGGGTTTTCCCCCTTTGAACTTCTGTTTGGCCATTCTGTAAGGGGACCACTAGCTCTTGTAAAAGAAGGCTGGGAGAGACCTCTTCATGAGCCTAAACAAGATATAGTGGACTATGTACTAGGCCTACGTTCCAGGATGGCAGGATGGTTACCCCCTGACTTTTTGCCTTTGCTGATGCCAAGTTATGATTTGAAAGTGTGCTGAGGACTGCTAACCAGGCCCCAGCACCAGTGTTCTTTCCCTAATCTGTACCTTTGTTTCCACAATTGACACACCCTGGCATCCAGGTAAGTCCCTTGTAACTGGTACCCCTGGTACCAAGGGCCCTGATGCCAGGGAAGGTCTCTAAGGGCTGCAGCATGTCTTATGCCACCCTGGGGACCCCTCACTCAGCACAGACACACTGCCCCACAGCTTGTGTGTGCTGGTGGGGAGAAAATGACTAAGTCGACATGGCACTCCCCTCAGGGTGCCATGCCAACCTCACGCTGCTTATGGCATAGATAAGTCCCCCCTCTAGCAGGCATTACAGCCGTAAGGCAGGGTGCACTATACCATAGGTGAGGGCATAGGTGCATGAGCACTATGCCCCTACAGTGTCTAAGCAAACCCTTAGACATTGTAAGTGCAGGGTAGCCATAGGAGTATATGGTCTGGGAGTCTGTCACACATGAACTCCACAGCACCATAATGGCTACACTGAAAACTGGGAAGTTTGGTATCAAACTTCTCAGCACAATAAATGCACACTGATGCCAGTGTACATTTTATTGTGAAATACTTCCCAGAGGGCATCTTAGAGATGCCCCCTGAAAACATACCCAACTTCCAGTGTGGGCTGACTAGTTTTGCCAGCCTGCCACACACCAGACATATTGCTGGCCACATGGGGAGAGTGCCTTTGTCACTCTGTGGCTAGTAACAAAGCCTGTACTGGGTGGAGGTGCTTCTCACCTCCCCCTGCAGGAACTGTAACACCTGGCGGTGAGCCTCAAAGGCTCACCCCCTTTGTTACAGCGCCCCAAGGCACTTCAGCTAGTGGAGATACCCTCCCCTTCTGGCCACGGCCCCACTTTTGGCGGCAAGGCTGGAGGAGATAATGAGAAAAACAAGGAGGAGTCACTGGCCAGTCAGGACAACCCCTAAGGTGTCCTGAGCTGAGGTGACTCTGACTTTTAGAAATCCTCCATCTTGCAGATGGAGGATTCCCCCAATAGTATTAGGGATGTGCCCCCCTCCTGTCAGGGAGGAGGCACAAAGACGGTGTAGCCGCCCTCAGGGCTAGTAGCCATTGGCTACTAAGCCCCCAGACCTAAACACACCCCTAAATTGAGTATTTAGGGGCTCCCAGAACCTAGCGAGATAGATTCCTGCAACCTGAAGACGAAGAAGGACTGCTGACCTGAAAGCCCTGCAGAGAAGACGGAGACACCAACTGCTTTGGCCTCAGCCCTACCGGCCTGTCTCCCCACTTCAAGAAAAACTGCAACAGCGACGCGTCCCCCAGGGTCCAGCGACCTCTGAAGCCTCAGAGGATTACCCAGCATCTAAAAAGACCAAGAACTCCAGAGGACAGCGTCTCTGCTCCAAAGAAACCAAAACTTGCAACAAAGAAACAACTTTAAAAGGACTCCACGTTTCCCGCCGGAAGCGTGAGACTTTCCACTCTGCACCCGACGCCGCCGGTTCGACCTGCGGAGAAACAACACCACAGGGAGGACTCCCCGGTGACTTCGACCCTGTGAGTAGCCAGAGTTGACCCCCCTGAGCCCCCCCAGCGACGCCTGCAGAGGGAATCAAGAGGCTCCCCCTGACTGCCTGCTTCTAAGAACCCAACGCGTGGTAAAGACACTGCACCCGCAGCCCCCAGGACCTGAAGGATCCGACCTCCAGTGCAGAAGCGACCCCCAGGTGGCCCTCTCCATTGCCCAGGTGGTGGCTACCCCGAGGAGCCCCCCCTTGCCTGCCTGCTTCGCTGAAGAGACCCCTGGGTCTCCCATTGAAACCTATTGGAAACCCGACGCCTGTTTGCACTCTGCACCCGGCCGCCCCGTGCCGCTGAGGGCGTACTTTTTGTGCTGACTTGTGTACCCCCTGGTGCCCTACAAAACCCCCCTGGTCTGCCCTCCGAAGACGCGGGTACCTACCTGCTGGCAGACTGGAACCGGGGCACCCCCTTCTCCATTGAAGCCTATGCGTTTTGGGCACCACTTTGACCTCTGCACCTGACTGGCCCTGAGCTGCTGGTGTGGTAACTTTGGGGTTTCCCTGAACCCCCAACGGTGGGCTACCTTGGACACAAGTTTGAACCCTGTAGGTGGTTTACTTACCTGCAAAACTAACAAACACTTACGTCCCCCAGGAACTGTTGAAAATTGCACTGTGTCTAGTTTTAAAATAACTTATTGCCATTTTTGTGAAAACTGTACATGCTATTTTGCTGATTCAAAGTTCCTAAGTTATCTAAGTGAAATACCTTTCAATTGAAGTATTACTTGTAAATCTTGAACCTGTGGTTCTTAAAATAAACTAAGAAAATATATTTTTCTATACAAAAACCTATTGGCCTGGAATTGTCTTTGAGTGTGTGTTCCTCATTTATTGCCTGTGTGTGTACAACAAATGCTTAACACTACCCTCTGATAAGCCTACTTCTCGACCACACTACCACAAAATAGAGCATTAGAATTATCTCTTTTTGGCCACTATCTTACCTCTAAGGGGAACCCTTGCACTCTGCATGCTATTTCTTACTTTGAAATAGTACATACAGAGCCAACTTCCTACATTGGTGGATCAGCGGTGGGGTACAAGACTTTGCATTTGCTGGACTACTTAGCCAATACCTGATCACACAACTAAATTCTAAAAATTGTCATTGGAAACAGATTTTTGAAATTTGAGCTATTTTTCTAAATTTTTAAAAGTCCTGCTAGGGCCTTCTGTTAGTCCCTGTTAGCATTTCTTTTAGAGTTTAAAAGTGTTGTAAAAGTTTGAATTAAGTTCTAGAGATAGTTTTAGATTCTTAAAAAGTACTCCAACTTTTAGAAACATAGGGGGTCATTCTGACCCTGGCGGTCACCGACCACCAGGGCCAATGACCGCGGAAGCACCGCCAACAGGCTGGCGGTGCTTCCTGGGCCATTCTGACCGCGGCGGTAAAGCCGCGGTCAGAAAAGGGGAACCGGCGGTTTCCCGCCGGTTTACCCCTGGCCCAGGGAAACGCCGCCATGGGGATTCCGACCCCCTTCCCGCCATCCTGTTCCTGTCGGTTTTTACCGCCAGGAACAGGATGGCGGGAACGGGTGTCGTGGGGCCCCTGGGGGCCCCTGCTCTACCCATGCCACTGGCATGGGCAGTGGAGGGGCCCCCTAACAGGGCCCCATAATGATTTTCAGTGTCTGCTTCGCAGACACTGAAAATCGCGACGGGTGCCACTGCACCCGTCGCACCCCAGCAACTCCGCCGGCTCCATTCGGAGCCGGCTTCATCGTTGCTGGGTCTCCACAAGTGATGGTCAGAGATGTTGCTTCTCTCACAGGAGAGTCCAACAGCTCTGCAAGCATTGAGGGCAGCCTCAATGAAGATGACCTCCTGCTAGCCAGGTTGGCCAAAAGATTGGCTTTGGAAAGACAGATCCTAGCCATAGAAAGGGAAAGACAAGAGATGGGCCTAGGTCCCATCAATGGTGGCAGCAACATAAATAGGGTCAGAGTTTCTCCTGACATGTTGAAAATCCCTAAAGGGATTGTAACTAAATATGAAGATGGTGATGATATCACCAAATGGTTCACAGCTTTTGAGAGGGCTTGTGCAACCAGAAAAGTAAACAGATCTCACTGGGGTGCTCTCCTTTGGGAAATGTTCATTGGAAAGTGTAGGGATAGACTCCTCACACTCTCTGGAAAAGATGCAGAATCCTATGACCTCATGAAGGCTACCTTGATTGAGGGCTTTGGATTCTCAACTGAGGAGTACAAGATTAGGTTCAGGGGGGCTAAAAAATCCTCGAGCCAGACCTGGGTTGATTTCGTTGACTACTCAGTTAAAACACTGGATGGTTGGATTCATGGCAGTGGTGTAAATGATTATGATGGGCTGTACAATTTATTTGTGAAAGAACACCTGTTAAGTAATTGTTTCAATGATAAACTGCATCAGCATTGGGTAGACCTAGGACCAATTTCTCCCCAAGAATTGGGAAGAAGGCGGACCATTGGGTCAAGACTAGAGTGACCGAGACTTCCACAGGGGGTGACCAAAAGAAAGGGGTCACAAAGACTCCCCAGGGGAAGAGTGTTGAGACATCCAAGGGAAAAAGTAAAGAGTCTTCTATAGGGCCCAAAGACCTGCTCAGGAGGGAGGGTCCAAAGCCTCTTCACAATCCAATTTTATGTGCAAGGGTAAAAACTTTGATCCCAAAAAGGCCTGGTGTCGTAGCTGTAATCAGCAGGGACACCAAACTGGAGACAAGGCCTGTCCCAAGAAAGGTTCCACTGCAAACTCTACTCCAGCTAACACTGGAATAGCCAGTCTCCAGGTGGGATCAACAGTGTGCCCAGAGCAAATCAGGGTTCACACTGAAGCTACATTAGTCTCTGAGGGTGGGGTGGACTTAGCCACACTGGCTGCCTGGCCCCCTAATATACAAAAATACAGGCAGCAACTCTTAATTAATGGGACAAGTGTAGAAGGCCTGAGGGATACAGGTGCCAGTGTCACCATGGTGACAGAGAAACTGGTTTCCCCTGGTCAATACCTGGCTGGACAAACTTATCCAGTCACCAACGCTGACAATCAGACTAAAGCACATCCCATGGCTATGGTAACTTTAGAGTGGGGAGGGGTCAATGGCCTGAAACAGGTGGTGGTCTCCTCAAATATCCCTGTAGACTGCTTGCTTGGAAATGACCTGGAGTCCTCAGCATGGGTTGAGGTAGAACTCAAAACCCATGCAGCCGTACTGGGTATCCCTGAACTGGTGTGTCTCAAGACAAGGGCACAGTGCAAGGCTCAGGGTGAAAAAGTGGTGTTGGAGCCTGGAAAAAGGGCCCAACCCTCCAAGAGAAAAGGAAAGAAGACTGGGGAACCAGCTTCAACACAACAAGAGAAAGAGAACCTCTCTTCCCAGGAAGAAGTTCTGCCCTCTGAGGGAACTGAGCCCATGGAGTTAGAACCTTATCAGGTTGAGCTCCTAGGCCCAGGGGGACCCACAAGGGAACAGGTGTGTAAGGGGCAAGAAACATGTCCCTCTCTTGAAGGCTTTAGGCAGCAGGCTTCTGAAGAGACAAAAGGAAAAATCACTGGAACACATAGAGTCTATTGGGAAAATGGACTCCTCTACACTGAAGCAAGAGATCCCAAACCTGATGCCACTAGGAGAGTGGTAGTGCCTCAGGGGTTTAGGAAGTTCATCCTGACCTTAGCTCATGATATTCCACTTGCTGGGCATTTGGGACAAACCAAGACTTGGGAAAGGTTAGTCAACCATTTCTATTGGCCCAACATGTCCCAGAAGGTAAAGTAGTTTTGTGTCTTCTGTGCCACCTGTCAAGCCAGTGGTAAGACAGGTGGACACCCAAAGGCCCCCCTCATTCCACTTCCAGTGGTGGGGGTCCCCTTTGAAAGAGTGGGTGTGGACATAGTGGGCCCACTTGAACCTCCCACAGCCTCAGGGAACCAATACATACTAGTAGTAGTGGATCATGCTACTAGATACCCTGAAGCAATTCCCCTTAGGTCCACTACTGCCCCTGCAGTAGCCAAAGCACTCATTGGTATCTTTACCAGAGTGGGATTTCCTAAGGCGGTGGTGTCCGACAGGGGTACCAACTTCATGTCAGCATACCTGAAGCATATGTGGAATAAGTGTGGGGTGACTTACAAATTCACCACACCATACCATCCACAAACCAATGGTCTTGTGGAAAGGTTTAACAAGACAATGAAAGGCATGATCATGGGGCGCCCTGAAAAGCTCAAAAGAAGATGGGATGTCCTCTTGCCATGTCTGCTTTTCGCCTACAGAGAGGTGCCTCAGAAGGGAGTAGGGTTTTCCCCCTTTGAACTTCTGTTTGGCCATTCTGTAAGGGGACCACTAGCTCTTGTAAAAGAAGGCTGGGAGAGACCTCTTCATGAGCCTAAACAAGATATAGTGGACTATGTACTAGGCCTACGTTCCAGGATGGCAGGATGGTTACCCCCTGACTTTTTGCCTTTGCTGATGCCAAGTTATGATTTGAAAGTGTGCTGAGGACTGCTAACCAGGCCCCAGCACCAGTGTTCTTTCCCTAATCTGTACCTTTGTTTCCACAATTGACACACCCTGGCATCCAGGTAAGTCCCTTGTAACTGGTACCCCTGGTACCAAGGGCCCTGATGCCAGGGAAGGTCTCTAAGGGCTGCAGCATGTCTTATGCCACCCTGGGGACCCCTCACTCAGCACAGACACACTGCCCCACAGCTTGTGTGTGCTGGTGGGGAGAAAATGACTAAGTCGACATGGCACTCCCCTCAGGGTGCCATGCCAACCTCACACTGCTTATGGCATAGATAAGTCCCCCCTCTAGCAGGCATTACAGCCGTAAGGCAGGGTGCACTATACCATAGGTGAGGGCATAGGTGCATGAGCACTATGCCCCTACAGTGTCTAAGCAAACCCTTAGACATTGTAAGTGCAGGGTAGCCATAGGAGTATATGGTCTGGGAGTCTGTCACACATGAACTCCACAGCACCATAATGGCTACACTGAAAACTGGGAAGTTTGGTATCAAACTTCTCAGCACAATAAATGCACACTGATGCCAGTGTACATTTTATTGTGAAATACTTCCCAGAGGGCATCTTAGAGATGCCCCCTGAAAACATACCCAACTTCCAGTGTGGGCTGACTAGTTTTGCCAGCCTGCCACACACCAGTCATATTGCTGGCCACATGGGGAGAGTGCCTTTGTCACTCTGTGGCTAGTAACAAAGCCTGTACTGGGTGGAGGTGCTTCTCACCTCCCCCTGCAGGAACTGTAACACCTGGCGGTGAGCCTCAAAGGCTCACCCCCTTTGTTACAGCGCCCCAGGGCACTTCAGCTAGTGGAGATACCCTCCCCTTCTGGCCACGGCCCCACTTTTGGCGGCAAGGCTGGAGGAGATAATGAGAAAAACAAGGAGGAGTCACTGGCCAGTCAGGACAACCCCTAAGGTGTCCTGAGCTGAGGTGACTCTGACTTTTAGAAATCCTCCATCTTGCAGATGGAGGATTCCCCCAATAGTATTAGGGATGTGCCCCCCTCCTGTCAGGGAGGAGGCACAAAGACGGTGTAGCCGCCCTCAGGGCTAGTAGCCATTGGCTACTAAGCCCCCAGACCTAAACACACCCCTAAATTGAGTATTTAGGGGCTCCCAGAACCTAGCGAGATAGATTCCTGCAACCTGAAGACGAAGAAGGACTGCTGACCTGAAAGCCCTGCAGAGAAGACGGAGACACCAACTGCTTTGGCCTCAGCCCTACCGGCCTGTCTCCCCACTTCAAGAAAAACTGCAACAGCGACGCGTCCCCCAGGGTCCAGCGACCTCTGAAGCCTCAGAGGATTACCCAGCATCTAAAAGGACCAAGAACTCCAGAGGACAGCGTCTCTGCTCCAAAGAAACCAAAACTTGCAACAAAGAAACAACTTTAAAAGGACTCCACGTTTCCCGCCGGAAGCGTGAGACTTTCCACTCTGCACCCGACGCCGCCGGTTCGACCTGCGGAGAAACAACACCACAGGGAGGACTCCCCGGTGACTTCGACCCTGTGAGTAGCCAGAGTTGACCCCCCTGAGCCCCCCCAGCGATGCCTGCAGAGGGAATCAAGAGGCTCCCCCTGACTGCGACTGTCTGCTTCTAAGAACCCAACGCGTGGTAAAGACACTGCACCCGCAGCCCCCAGGACCTGAAGGATCCGACCTCCAGTGCAGAAGCGACCCCCAGGTGGCCCTCTCCATTGCCCAGGTGGTGGCTACCCCGAGGAGCCCCCCCTTGCCTGCCTGCTTCGCTGAAGAGACCCCTGGGTCTCCCATTGAAACCTATTGGAAACCCGACGCCTGTTTGCACTCTGCACCCGGCCGCCCCGTGCCGCTGAGGGCGTACTTTTTGTGCTGACTTGTGTACCCCCTGGTGCCCTACAAAACCCCCCTGGTCTGCCCTCCGAAGACGCGGGTACCTACCTGCTGGCAGACTGGAACCGGGGCACCCCCTTCTCCATTGAAGCCTATGCGTTTTGGGCACCACTTTGACCTCTGCACCTGACTGGCCCTGAGCTGCTGGTGTGGTAACTTTGGGGTTTCCCTGAACCCCCAACGGTGGGCTACCTTGGACACAAGTTTGAACCCTGTAGGTGGTTTACTTACCTGCAAAACTAACAAACACTTACGTCCCCCAGGAACTGTTGAAAATTGCACTGTGTCTAGTTTTAAAATAACTTATTGCCATTTTTGTGAAAACTGTACATGCTATTTTGCTGATTCAAAGTTCCTAAGTTATCTAAGTGAAATACCTTTCAATTGAAGTATTACTTGTAAATCTTGAACCTGTGGTTCTTAAAATAAACTAAGAAAATATATTTTTCTATACAAAAACCTATTGGCCTGGAATTGTCTTTGAGTGTGTGTTCCTCATTTATTGCCTGTGTGTGTACAACAAATGCTTAACACTACCCTCTGATAAGCCTACTTCTCGACCACACTACCACAAAATAGAGCATTAGAATTATCTCTTTTTGGCCACTATCTTACCTCTAAGGGGAACCCTTGCACTCTGCATGCTATTTCTTACTTTGAAATAGTACATACAGAGCCAACTTCCTACATTGGTGGACCAGCGGTGGGGTACAAGACTTTGCATTTGCTGGACTACTTAGCCAATACCTGATCACACAACTAAATTCTAAAAATTGTCATTGGAAACAGATTTTTGAAATTTGAGCTATTGTTCTAAATTTTTAAAAGTCCTGCTAGGGCCTTCTGTTAGTCCCTGTTAGCATTTCTTTTAGAGTTTAAAAGTGTTGTAAAAGTTTGAATTAAGTTCTAGAGATAGTTTTAGATTCTTAAAAAGTACTCCAACTTTTAGAAACATAGGGGGTCATTCTGACCCTGGCGGTCACCGACCACCAGGGCCAATGACCGCGGAAGCACCGCCAACAGGCTGGCGGTGCTTCCTGGGCCATTCTGACCGCGGCGGTAAAGCCGCGGTCAGAAAAGGGGAACCGGCGGTTTCCCGCCGGTTTACCCCTGGCCCAGGGAAGCGCCGCCATGGGGATTCCGACCCTCTTCCCGCCATCCTGTTCCTGTCGGTTTTTACCGCCAGGAACAGGATGGCGGGAACGGGTGTCGTGGGGCCCCTGGGGGCCCCTGCTCTACCCATGCCACTGGCATGGGCAGTGCAGGGGCCCCCTAACAGGGCCCCATAATGATTTTCAGTGTCTGCCATGCAGACACTGAAAATCGCGACGGGTGCCACTGCACCCGTCGCACCCCAGCAACTCCGCCGGCTCCATTCGGAGCCGGCTTCATCGTTGCTGGGTCTCCACAAGTGATGGTCAGAGATGTTGCTTCTCTCACAGGAGAGTCCAACAGCTCTGCAAGCATTGAGGGCAGCCTCAATGAAGATGACCTCCTGCTAGCCAGGTTGGCCAAAAGATTGGCTTTGGAAAGACAGATCCTAGCCATAGAAAGGGAAAGACAAGAGATGGGCCTAGGTCCCATCAATGGTGGCAGCAACATAAATAGGGTCAGAGATTCTCCTGACATGTTGAAAATCCCTAAAGGGATTGTAACTAAATATGAAGATGGTGATGATATCACCAAATGGTTCACAGCTTTTGAGAGGGCTTGTGCAACCAGAAAAGTAAACAGATCTCACTGGGGTGCTCTCCTTTGGGAAATGTTCATTGGAAAGTGTAGGGATAGACTCCTCACACTCTCTGGAAAAGATGCAGAATCCTATGACCTCATGAAGGCTACCTTGATTGAGGGCTTTGGATTCTCAACTGAGGAGTACAAGATTAGGTTCAGGGGGGCTAAAAAATCCTCGAGCCAGACCTGGGTTGATTTCGTTGACTACTCAGTTAAAACACTGGATGGTTGGATTCATGGCAGTGGTGTAAATGATTATGATGGGCTGTACAATTTATTTGTGAAAGAACACCTGTTAAGTAATTGTTTCAATGATAAACTGCATCAGCATTGGGTAGACCTAGGACCAATTTCTCCCCAAGAATTGGGAAGAAGGCGGACCATTGGGTCAAGACTAGAGTGACCGAGACTTCCACAGGGGGTGACCAAAAGAAAGGGGTCACAAAGACTCCCCAGGGGAAGAGTGTTGAGACATCCAAGGGAAAAAGTAAAGAGTCTTCTATAGGGCCCAAAGACCTGCTCAGGAGGGAGGGTCCAAAGCCTCTTCACAATCCAATTTTATGTGCAAGGGTAAAAACTTTGATCCCAAAAAGGCCTGGTGTCGTAGCTGTAATCAGCAGGGACACCAAACTGGAGACAAGGCCTGTCCCAAGAAAGGTTCCACTGCAAACTCTACTCCAGCTAACACTGGAATAGCCAGTCTCCAGGTGGGATCAACAGTGTGCCCAGAGCAAATCAGGGTTCACACTGAAGCTACATTAGTCTCTGAGGGTGGGGTGGACTTAGCCACACTGGCTGCCTGGCCCCCTAATATACAAAAATACAGGCAGCAACTCTTAATTAATGGGACAAGTGTAGAAGGCCTGAGGGATACAGGTGCCAGTGTCACCATGGTGACAGAGAAACTGGTTTCCCCTGGTCAATACCTGGCTGGACAAACTTATCCAGTCACCAACGCTGACAATCAGACTAAAGCACATCCCATGGCTATGGTAACTTTAGAGTGGGGAGGGGTCAATGGCCTGAAACAGGTGGTGGTCTCCTCAAATATCCCTGTAGACTGCTTGCTTGGAAATGACCTGGAGTCCTCAGCATGGGTTGAGGTAGAACTCAAAACCCATGCAGCCGTACTGGGTATCCCTGAACTGGTGTGTCTCAAGACAAGGGCACAGTGCAAGGCTCAGGGTGAAAAAGTGGTGTTGGAGCCTGGAAAAAGGGCCCAACCCTCCAAGAGAAAAGGAAAGAAGACTGGGGAACCAGCTTCAACACAACAAGAGAAAGAGAACCTCTCTTCCCAGGAAGAAGTTCTGCCCTCTGAGGGAACTGAGCCCATGGAGTTAGAACCTTATCAGGTTGAGCTCCTAGTCCCAGGGGGACCCACAAGGGAACAGGTGTGTAAGGGGCAAGAAACATGTCCCTCTCTTGAAGGCTTTAGGCAGCAGGCTTCTGAAGAGACAAAAGGAAAAATCACTGGAACACATAGAGTCTATTGGGAAAATGGACTCCTCTACACTGAAGCAAGAGATCCCAAACCTGATGCCACTAGGAGAGTGGTAGTGCCTCAGGGGTTTAGGAAGTTCATCCTGACCTTAGCTCATGATATTCCACTTGCTGGGCATTTGGGACAAACCAAGACTTGGGAAAGGTTAGTCAACCATTTCTATTGGCCCAACATGTCCCAGAAGGTAAAGGAGTTTTGTGTCTTCTGTGCCACCTGTCAAGCCAGTGGTAAGACAGGTGGACACCCAAAGCCCCCCCTCATTCCACTTCCAGTGGTGGGGGTCCCCTTTGAAAGAGTGGGTGTGGACATAGTGGGCCCACTTGAACCTCCCACAGCCTCAGGGAACCAATACATACTAGTAGTAGTGGATCATGCTACTAGATACCCTGAAGCAATTCCCCTTAGGTCCACTACTGCCCCTGCAGTAGCCAAAGCACTCATTGGTATCTTTACCAGAGTGGGATTTCCTAAGGCGGTGGTGTCCGACAGGGGTACCAACTTCATGTCAGCATACCTGAAGCATATGTGGAATAAGTGTGGGGTGACTTACAAATTCACCACACCATACCATCCACAAACCAATGGTCTTGTGGAAAGGTTTAACAAGACAATGAAAGGCATGATCATGGGGCTCCCTGAAAAGCTCAAAAGAAGATGGGATGTCCTCTTGCCATGTCTGCTTTTCGCCTACAGAGAGGTGCCTCAGAAGGGAGTAGGGTTTTCCCCCTTTGAACTTCTGTTTGGCCATTCTGTAAGGGGACCACTAGCTCTTGTAAAAGAAGGCTGGGAGAGACCTCTTCATGAGCCTAAACAAGATATAGTGGACTATGTACTAGGCCTACGTTCCAGGATGGCAGGATGGTTACCCCCTGACTTTTTGCCTTTGCTGATGCCAAGTTATGATTTGAAAGTGTGCTGAGGACTGCTAACCAGGCCCCAGCACCAGTGTTCTTTCCCTAATCTGTACCTTTGTTTCCACAATTGACACACCCTGGCATCCAGGTAAGTCCCTTGTAACTGGTACCCCTGGTACCAAGGGCCCTGATGCCAGGGAAGGTCTCTAAGGGCTGCAGCATGTCTTATGCCACCCTGGGGACCCCTCACTCAGCACAGACACACTGCCCCACAGCTTGTGTGTGCTGGTGGGGAGAAAATGACTAAGTCGACATGGCACTCCCCTCAGGGTGCCATGCCAACCTCACACTGCTTATGGCATAGATAAGTCCCCCCTCTAGCAGGCATTACAGCCGTAAGGCAGGGTGCACTATACCATAGGTGAGGGCATAGGTGCATGAGCACTATGCCCCTACAGTGTCTAAGCAAACCCTTAGACATTGTAAGTGCAGGGTAGCCATAGGAGTATATGGTCTGGGAGTCTGTCACACATGAACTCCACAGCACCATAATGGCTACACTGAAAACTGGGAAGTTTGGTATCAAACTTCTCAGCACAATAAATGCACACTGATGCCAGTGTACATTTTATTGTGAAATACATCCCAGAGGGCATCTTAGAGATGCCCCCTGAAAACATACCCAACTTCCAGTGTGGGCTGACTAGTTTTGCCAGCCTGCCACACACCAGACATATTGCTGGCCACATGGGGAGAGTGCCTTTGTCACTCTGTGGCTAGTAACAAAGCCTGTACTGGGTGGAGGTGCTTCTCACCTCCCCCTGCAGGAACTGTAACACCTGGCGGTGAGCCTCAAAGGCTCACCCCCTTTGTTACAGCGCCCCAGGGCACTTCAGCTAGTGGAGATACCCTCCCCTTCTGGCCACGGCCCCACTTTTGGCGGCAAGGCTGGAGGAGATAATGAGAAAAACAAGGAGGAGTCACTGGCCAGTCAGGACAACCCCTAAGGTGTCCTGAGCTGAGGTGACTCTGACTTTTAGAAATCCTCCATCTTGCAGATGGAGGATTCCCCCAATAGTATTAGGGATGTGCCCCCCTCCTGTCAGGGAGGAGGCACAAAGACGGTGTAGCCGCCCTCAGGGCTAGTAGCCATTGGCTACTAAGCCCCCAGACCTAAACACACCCCTAAATTGAGTATTTAGGGGCTCCCAGAACCTAGCGAGATAGATTCCTGCAACCTGAAGACGAAGAAGGACTGCTGACCTGAAAGCCCTGCAGAGAAGACGGAGACACCAACTGCTTTGGCCTCAGCCCTACCGGCCTGTCTCCCCACTTCAAGAAAAACTGCAACAGCGACGCGTCCCCCAGGGTCCAGCGACCTCTGAAGCCTCAGAGGATTACCCAGCATCTAAAAGGACCAAGAACTCCAGAGGACAGCGTCTCTGCTCCAAAGAAACCAAAACTTGCAACAAAGAAACAACTTTAAAAGGACTCCACGTTTCCCGCCGGAAGCGTGAGACTTTCCACTCTGCACCCGACGCCGCCGGTTCGACCTGCGGAGAAACAACACCACAGGGAGGACTCCCCGGTGACTGCGACCCTGTGAGTAGCCAGAGTTGACCCCCTGAGCCCCCCCAGCGACGCCTGCAGAGGGAATCAAGAGGCTCCCCCTGACTGCGACTGCCTGCTTCTAAGAACCCAACGCGTGGTAAAGACACTGCACCCGCAGCCCCCAGGACCTGAAGGATCCGACCTCCAGTGCAGAAGCGACCCCCAGGTGGCCCTCTCCATTGCCCAGGTGGTGGCTACCCCGAGGAGCCCCCCCTTGCCTGCCTGCTTCGCTGAAGAGACCCCTGGGTCTCCCATTGAAACCTATTGGAAACCCGACGCCTGTTTGCACTCTGCACCCGGCCGCCCCGTGCCGCTGAGGGCGTACTTTTTGTGCTGACTTGTGTACCCCCTGGTGCCCTACAAAACCCCCCTGGTCTGCCCTCCGAAGACGCGGGTACCTACCTGCTGGCAGACTGGAACCGGGGCACCCCCTTCTCCATTGAAGCCTATGCGTTTTGGGCACCACTTTGACCTCTGCACCTGACTGGCCCTGAGCTGCTGGTGTGGTAACTTTGGGGTTTCCCTGAACCCCCAACGGTGGGCTACCTTGGACACAAGTTTGAACCCTGTAGGTGGTTTACTTACCTGCAAAACTAACAAACACTTACGTCCCCCAGGAACTGTTGAAAATTGCACTGTGTCTAGTTTTAAAATAACTTATTGCCATTTTTGTGAAAACTGTACATGCTATTTTGCTGATTCAAAGTTCCTAAGTTATCTAAGTGAAATACCTTTCAATTGAAGTATTACTTGTAAATCTTGAACCTGTGGTTCTTAAAATAAACTAAGAAAATATATTTTTCTATACAAAAACCTATTGGCCTGGAATTGTCTTTGAGTGTGTGTTCCTCATTTATTGCCTGTGTGTGTACAACAAATGCTTAACACTACCCTCTGATAAGCCTACTTCTCGACCACACTACCACAAAATAGAGCATTAGAATGATCTCTTTTTGGCCACTATCTTACCTCTAAGGGGAACCCTTGCACTCTGCATGCTATTTCTTACTTTGAAATAGTACATACAGAGCCAACTTCCTACATTGGTGGATCAGCGGTGGGGTACAAGACTTTGCATTTGCTGAACTACTTAGCCAATACCTGATCACACAACTAAATTCTAAAAATTGTCATTGGAAACAGATTTTTGAAATTTGAGCTATTTTTCTAAATTTTTAAAAGTCCTGCTAGGGCCTTCTGTTAGTCCCTGTTAGCATTTCTTTTAGAGTTTAAAAGTGTTGTAAAAGTTTGATTTAAGTTCTAGAGATAGTTTTAGATTCTTAAAAAGTACTCCAACTTTTAGAAACATAGGGGGTCATTCTGACCCTGGCGGTCACCGACCACCAGGGCCAATGACCGCGGAAGCACCGCCAACAGGCTGGCGGTGCTTCCTGGGCCATTCTGACCGCGGCGGTAAAGCCGCGGTCAGAAAAGGGGAACCGGCGGTTTCCCGCCGGTTTACCCGTGGCCCAGGGAAACGCCGCCATGGGGATTCCGACCCCCTTCCCGCCATCCTGTTCCTGTCGGTTTTTACCGCCAGGAACAGGATGGCGGGAACGGGTGTCGTGGGGCCCCTGGGGGCCCCTGCTCTACCCATGCCACTGGCATGGGCAGTGCAGGGGCCCCCTAACAGGGCCCCATAATGATTTTCAGTGTCTGCCTCGCAGACACTGAAAATCGCGACGGGTGCCACTGCACCCGTCGCACCCCAGCAACTCCGCCGGCTCCATTCGGAGCCGGCTTCATCGTTGCTGGGTCTCCACAAGTGATGGTCAGAGATGTTGCTTCTCTCACAGGAGAGTCCAACAGCTCTGCAAGCATTGAGGGCAGCCTCAATGAAGATGACCTCCTGCTAGCCAGGTTGGCCAAAAGATTGGCTTTGGAAAGACAGATCCTAGCCATAGAAAGGGAAAGACAAGAGATGGGCCTAGGTCCCATCAATGGTGGCAGCAACATAAATAGGGTCAGAGATTCTCCTGACATGTTGAAAATCCCTAAAGGGATTGTAACTAAATATGAAGATGGTGATGATATCACCAAATGGTTCACAGCTTTTGAGAGGGCTTGTGCAACCAGAAAAGTAAACAGATCTCACTGGGGTGCTCTCCTTTGGGAAATGTTCATTGGAAAGTGTAGGGATAGACTCCTCACACTCTCTGGAAAAGATGCAGAATCCTATGACCTCATGAAGGCTACCTTGATTGAGGGCTTTGGATTCTCAACTGAGGAGTACAAGATTAGGTTCAGGGGGGCTAAAAAATCCTCGAGCCAGACCTGGGTTGATTTCGTTGACTACTCAGTTAAAACACTGGATGGTTGGATTCATGGCAGTGGTGTAAATGATTATGATGGGCTGTACAATTTATTTGTGAAAGAACATCTGTTAAGTAATTGTTTCAATGATAAACTGCATCAGCATTGGGTAGACCTAGGACCAATTTCTCCCCAAGAATTGGGAAGAAGGCGGACCATTGGGTCAAGACTAGAGTGACCGAGACTTCCACAGGGGGTGACAAAAAGAAAGGGGTCACAAAGACTCCCCAGGGGAAGAGTGTTGAGACATCCAAGGGAAAAAGTAAAGAGTCTTCTATAGGGCCCAAAGACCTGCTCAGGAGGGAGGGTCCAAAGCCTCTTCACAATCCAATTTTATGTGCAAGGGTAAAAACTTTGATCCCAAAAAGGCCTGGTGTCGTAGCTGTAATCAGCAGGGACACCAAACTGGAGACAAGGCCTGTCCCAAGAAAGGTTCCACTGCAAACTCTACTCCAGCTAACACTGGAATAGCCAGTCTCCAGGTGGGATCAACAGTGTGCCCAGAGCAAATCAGGGTTCACACTGAAGCTACATTAGTCTCTGAGGGTGGGGTGGACTTAGCCACACTGGCTGCCTGGTCCCCTAATATACAAAAATACAGGCAGCAACTCTTAATTAATGGGACAAGTGTAGAAGGCCTGAGGGATACAGGTGCCAGTGTCACCATGGTGACAGAGAAACTGGTTTCCCCTGGTCAATACCTGGCTGGACAAACTTATCCAGTCACCAACGCTGACAATCAGACTAAAGCACATCCCATGGCTATGGTAACTTTAGAGTGGGGAGGGGTCAATGGCCTGAAACAGGTGGTGGTCTCCTCAAATATCCCTGTAGACTGTTTGCTTGGAAATGACCTGGAGTCCTCAGCATGGGTTGAGGTAGAACTCAAAACCCATGCAGCCGTACTGGGTATCCCTGAACTGGTGTGTCTCAAGACAAGGGCACAGTGCAAGGCTCAGGGTGAAAAAGTGGTGTTGGAGCCTGGAAAAAGGGCCCAACCCTCCAAGAGAAAAGGAAAGAAGACTGGGGAACCAGCTTCAACACAACAAGAGAAAGAGAACCTCTCTTCCCAGGAAGAAGTTCTGCCCTCTGAGGGAACTGAGCCCATGGAGTTAGAACCTTATCAGGTTGAGCTCCTAGGCCCAGGGGGACCCACAAGGGAACAGGTGTGTAAGGGGCAAGAAACATGTCCCTCTCTTGAAGGCTTTAGGCAGCAGGCTTCTGAAGAGACAAAAGGAAAAATCACTGGAACACATAGAGTCTATTGGGAAAATGGACTCCTCTACACTGAAGCAAGAGATCCCAAACCTGATGCCACTAGGAGAGTGGTAGTGCCTCAGGGGTTTAGGAAGTTCATCCTGACCTTAGCTCATGATATTCCACTTGCTGGGCATTTGGGACAAACCAAGACTTGGGAAAGGTTAGTCAACCATTTCTATTGGCCCAACATGTCCCAGAAGGTAAAGGAGTTTTGTGTCTTCTGTGCCACCTGTCAAGCCAGTGGTAAGACAGGTGGACACCCAAAGGCCCCCCTCATTCCACTTCCAGTGGTGGGGGTCCCCTTTGAAAGAGTGGGTGTGGACATAGTGGGCCCACTTGAACCTCCCACAGCCTCAGGGAACCAATACATACTAGTAGTAGTGGATCATGCTACTAGATACCCTGAAGCAATTCCCCTTAGGTCCACTACTGCCCCTGCAGTAGCCAAAGCACTCATTGGTATCTTTACCAGAGTGGGATTTCCTAAGGCGGTGGTGTCCGACAGGGGTACCAACTTCATGTCAGCATACCTGAAGCATATGTGGAATAAGTGTGGGGTGACTTACAAATTCACCACACCATACCATCCACAAACCAATGGTCTTGTGGAAAGGTTTAACAAGACAATGAAAGGCATGATCATGGGGCGCCCTGAAAAGCTCAAAAGAAGATGGGATGTCCTCTTGCCATGTCTGCTTTTCGCCTACAGAGAGGTGCCTCAGAAGGGAGTAGGGTTTTCCCCCTTTGAACTTCTGTTTGGCCATTCTGTAAGGGGACCACTAGCTCTTGTAAAAGAAGGCTGGGAGAGACCTCTTCATGAGCCTAAACAAGATATAGTGGACTATGTACTAGGCCTACGTTCCAGGATGGCAGGATGGTTACCCCCTGACTTTTTGCCTTTGCTGATGCCAAGTTATGATTTGAAAGTGTGCTGAGGACTGCTAACCAGGCCCCAGCACCAGTGTTCTTTCCCTAATCTGTACCTTTGTTTCCACAATTGACACACCCTGGCATCCAGGTAAGTCCCTTGTAACTGGTACCCCTGGTACCAAGGGCCCTGATGCCAGGGAAGGTCTCTAAGGGCTGCAGCATGTCTTATGCCACCCTGGGGACCCCTCACTCAGCACAGACACACTGCCCCACAGCTTGTGTGTGCTGGTGGGGAGAAAATGACTAAGTCGACATGGCACTCCCCTCAGGGTGCCATGCCAACCTCACACTGCTTATGGCATAGATAAGTCCCCCCTCTAGCAGGCATTACAGCCGTAAGGCAGGGTGCACTATACCATAGGTGAGGGCATAGGTGCATGAGCACTATGCCCCTACAGTGTCTAAGCAAACCCTTAGACATTGTAAGTGCAGGGTAGCCATAGGAGTATATGGTCTGGGAGTCTGTCACACATGAACTCCACAGCACCATAATGGCTACACTGAAAACTGGGAAGTTTGGTATCAAACTTCTCAGCACAATAAATGCACACTGATGCCAGTGTACATTTTATTGTGAAATACTTCCCAGAGGGCATCTTAGAGATGCCCCCTGAAAACATACCCAACTTCCAGTGTGGGCTGACTAGTTTTGCCAGCCTGCCACACACCAGACATATTGCTGGCCACATGGGGAGAGTGCCTTTGTCACTCTGTGGCTAGTAACAAAGCCTGTACTGGGTGGAGGTGCTTCTCACCTCCCCCTGCAGGAACTGTAACACCTGGCGGTGAGCCTCAAAGGCTCACCCCCTTTGTTACAGCGCCCCAGGGCACTTCAGCTAGTGGAGATACCCTCCCCTTCTGGCCACGGCCCCACTTTTGGCGGCAAGGCTGGAGGAGATAATGAGAAAAACAAGGAGGAGTCACTGGCCAGTCAGGACAACCCCTAAGGTGTCCTGAGCTGAGGTGACTCTGACTTTTAGAAATCCTCCATCTTGCAGATGGAGGATTCCCCCAATAGTATTAGGGATGTGCCCCCCTCCTGTCAGGGAGGAGGCACAAAGACGGTGTAGCCGCCCTCAGGGCTAGTAGCCATTGGCTACTAAGCCCCCAGACCTAAACACACCCCTAAATTGAGTATTTAGGGGCTCCCAGAACCTAGCGAGATAGATTCCTGCAACCTGAAGACGAAGAAGGACTGCTGACCTGAAAGCCCTGCAGAGAAGACGGAGACACCAACTGCTTTGGCCTCAGCCCTACCGGCCTGTCTCCCCACTTCAAGAAAAACTGCAACAGCGACGCGTCCCCCAGGGTCCAGCGACCTCTGAAGCCTCAGAGGATTACCCAGCATCTAAAAGGACCAAGAACTCCAGAGGACAGCGTCTCTGCTCCAAAGAAACCAAAACTTGCAACAAAGAAACAACTTTAAAAGGACTCCACGTTTCCCGCCGGAAGCGTGAGACTTTCCACTCTGCACCCGACGCCGCCGGTTCGACCTGCGGAGAAACAACACCACAGGGAGGACTCCCCGGTGACTTCGACCCTGTGAGTAGCCAGAGTTGACCCCCCTGAGCCCCCCCAGCGATGCCTGCAGAGGGAATCAAGAGGCTCCCCCTGACTGCGACTGTCTGCTTCTAAGAACCCAACGCGTGGTAAAGACACTGCACCCGCAGCCCCCAGGACCTGAAGGATCCGACCTCCAGTGCAGAAGCGACCCCCAGGTGGCCCTCTCCATTGCCCAGGTGGTGGCTACCCCGAGGAGCCCCCCCTTGCCTGCCTGCTTCGCTGAAGAGACCCCTGGGTCTCCCATTGAAACCTATTGGAAACCCGACGCCTGTTTGCACTCTGCACCCGGCCGCCCCGTGCCGCTGAGGGCGTACTTTTTGTGCTGACTTGTGTACCCCCTGGTGCCCTACAAAACCCCCCTGGTCTGCCCTCCGAAGACGCGGGTACCTACCTGCTGGCAGACTGGAACCGGGGCACCCCCTTCTCCATTGAAGCCTATGCGTTTTGGGCACCACTTTGACCTCTGCACCTGACTGGCCCTGAGCTGCTGGTGTGGTAACTTTGGGGTTTCCCTGAACCCCCAACGGTGGGCTACCTTGGACACAAGTTTGAACCCTGTAGGTGGTTTACTTACCTGCAAAACTAACAAACACTTACGTCCCCCAGGAACTGTTGAAAATTGCACTGTGTCTAGTTTTAAAATAACTTATTGCCATTTTTGTGAAAACTGTACATGCTATTTTGCTGATTCAAAGTTCCTAAGTTATCTAAGTGAAATACCTTTCAATTGAAGTATTACTTGTAAATCTTGAACCTGTGGTTCTTAAAATAAACTAAGAAAATATATTTTTCTATACAAAAACCTATTGGCCTGGAATTGTCTTTGAGTGTGTGTTCCTCATTTATTGCCTGTGTGTGTACAACAAATGCTTAACACTACCCTCTGATAAGCCTACTTCTCGACCACACTACCACAAAATAGAGCATTAGAATTATCTCTTTTTGGCCACTATCTTACCTCTAAGGGGAACCCTTGCACTCTGCATGCTATTTCTTACTTTGAAATAGTACATACAGAGCCAACTTCCTACATTGGTGGACCAGCGGTGGGGTACAAGACTTTGCATTTGCTGGACTACTTAGCCAATACCTGATCACACAACTAAATTCTAAAAATTGTCATTGGAAACAGATTTTTGAAATTTGAGCTATTGTTCTAAATTTTTAAAAGTCCTGCTAGGGCCTTCTGTTAGTCCCTGTTAGCATTTCTTTTAGAGTTTAAAAGTGTTGTAAAAGTTTGAATTAAGTTCTAGAGATAGTTTTAGATTCTTAAAAAGTACTCCAACTTTTAGAAACATAGGGGGTCATTCTGACCCTGGCGGTCACCGACCACCAGGGCCAATGACCGCGGAAGCACCGCCAACAGGCTGGCGGTGCTTCCTGGGCCATTCTGACCGCGGCGGTAAAGCCGCGGTCAGAAAAGGGGAACCGGCGGTTTCCCGCCGGTTTACCCCTGGCCCAGGGAAGCGCCGCCATGGGGATTCCGACCCTCTTCCCGCCATCCTGTTCCTGTCGGTTTTTACCGCCAGGAACAGGATGGCGGGAACGGGTGTCGTGGGGCCCCTGGGGGCCCCTGCTCTACCCATGCCACTGGCATGGGCAGTGCAGGGGCCCCCTAACAGGGCCCCATAATGATTTTCAGTGTCTGCCATGCAGACACTGAAAATCGCGACGGGTGCCACTGCACCCGTCGCACCCCAGCAACTCCGCCGGCTCCATTCGGAGCCGGCTTCATCGTTGCTGGGTCTCCACAAGTGATGGTCAGAGATGTTGCTTCTCTCACAGGAGAGTCCAACAGCTCTGCAAGCATTGAGGGCAGCCTCAATGAAGATGACCTCCTGCTAGCCAGGTTGGCCAAAAGATTGGCTTTGGAAAGACAGATCCTAGCCATAGAAAGGGAAAGACAAGAGATGGGCCTAGGTCCCATCAATGGTGGCAGCAACATAAATAGGGTCAGAGATTCTCCTGACATGTTGAAAATCCCTAAAGGGATTGTAACTAAATATGAAGATGGTGATGATATCACCAAATGGTTCACAGCTTTTGAGAGGGCTTGTGCAACCAGAAAAGTAAACAGATCTCACTGGGGTGCTCTCCTTTGGGAAATGTTCATTGGAAAGTGTAGGGATAGACTCCTCACACTCTCTGGAAAAGATGCAGAATCCTATGACCTCATGAAGGCTACCTTGATTGAGGGCTTTGGATTCTCAACTGAGGAGTACAAGATTAGGTTCAGGGGGGCTAAAAAATCCTCGAGCCAGACCTGGGTTGATTTCGTTGACTACTCAGTTAAAACACTGGATGGTTGGATTCATGGCAGTGGTGTAAATGATTATGATGGGCTGTACAATTTATTTGTGAAAGAACACCTGTTAAGTAATTGTTTCAATGATAAACTGCATCAGCATTGGGTAGACCTAGGACCAATTTCTCCCCAAGAATTGGGAAGAAGGCGGACCATTGGGTCAAGACTAGAGTGACCGAGACTTCCACAGGGGGTGACCAAAAGAAAGGGGTCACAAAGACTCCCCAGGGGAAGAGTGTTGAGACATCCAAGGGAAAAAGTAAAGAGTCTTCTATAGGGCCCAAAGACCTGCTCAGGAGGGAGGGTCCAAAGCCTCTTCACAATCCAATTTTATGTGCAAGGGTAAAAACTTTGATCCCAAAAAGGCCTGGTGTCGTAGCTGTAATCAGCAGGGACACCAAACTGGAGACAAGGCCTGTCCCAAGAAAGGTTCCACTGCAAACTCTACTCCAGCTAACACTGGAATAGCCAGTCTCCAGGTGGGATCAACAGTGTGCCCAGAGCAAATCAGGGTTCACACTGAAGCTACATTAGTCTCTGAGGGTGGGGTGGACTTAGCCACACTGGCTGCCTGGCCCCCTAATATACAAAAATACAGGCAGCAACTCTTAATTAATGGGACAAGTGTAGAAGGCCTGAGGGATACAGGTGCCAGTGTCACCATGGTGACAGAGAAACTGGTTTCCCCTGGTCAATACCTGGCTGGACAAACTTATCCAGTCACCAACGCTGACAATCAGACTAAAGCACATCCCATGGCTATGGTAACTTTAGAGTGGGGAGGGGTCAATGGCCTGAAACAGGTGGTGGTCTCCTCAAATATCCCTGTAGACTGCTTGCTTGGAAATGACCTGGAGTCCTCAGCATGGGTTGAGGTAGAACTCAAAACCCATGCAGCCGTACTGGGTATCCCTGAACTGGTGTGTCTCAAGACAAGGGCACAGTGCAAGGCTCAGGGTGAAAAAGTGGTGTTGGAGCCTGGAAAAAGGGCCCAACCCTCCAAGAGAAAAGGAAAGAAGACTGGGGAACCAGCTTCAACACAACAAGAGAAAGAGAACCTCTCTTCCCAGGAAGAAGTTCTGCCCTCTGAGGGAACTGAGCCCATGGAGTTAGAACCTTATCAGGTTGAGCTCCTAGTCCCAGGGGGACCCACAAGGGAACAGGTGTGTAAGGGGCAAGAAACATGTCCCTCTCTTGAAGGCTTTAGGCAGCAGGCTTCTGAAGAGACAAAAGGAAAAATCACTGGAACACATAGAGTCTATTGGGAAAATGGACTCCTCTACACTGAAGCAAGAGATCCCAAACCTGATGCCACTAGGAGAGTGGTAGTGCCTCAGGGGTTTAGGAAGTTCATCCTGACCTTAGCTCATGATATTCCACTTGCTGGGCATTTGGGACAAACCAAGACTTGGGAAAGGTTAGTCAACCATTTCTATTGGCCCAACATGTCCCAGAAGGTAAAGGAGTTTTGTGTCTTCTGTGCCACCTGTCAAGCCAGTGGTAAGACAGGTGGACACCCAAAGCCCCCCCTCATTCCACTTCCAGTGGTGGGGGTCCCCTTTGAAAGAGTGGGTGTGGACATAGTGGGCCCACTTGAACCTCCCACAGCCTCAGGGAACCAATACATACTAGTAGTAGTGGATCATGCTACTAGATACCCTGAAGCAATTCCCCTTAGGTCCACTACTGCCCCTGCAGTAGCCAAAGCACTCATTGGTATCTTTACCAGAGTGGGATTTCCTAAGGCGGTGGTGTCCGACAGGGGTACCAACTTCATGTCAGCATACCTGAAGCATATGTGGAATAAGTGTGGGGTGACTTACAAATTCACCACACCATACCATCCACAAACCAATGGTCTTGTGGAAAGGTTTAACAAGACAATGAAAGGCATGATCATGGGGCTCCCTGAAAAGCTCAAAAGAAGATGGGATGTCCTCTTGCCATGTCTGCTTTTCGCCTACAGAGAGGTGCCTCAGAAGGGAGTAGGGTTTTCCCCCTTTGAACTTCTGTTTGGCCATTCTGTAAGGGGACCACTAGCTCTTGTAAAAGAAGGCTGGGAGAGACCTCTTCATGAGCCTAAACAAGATATAGTGGACTATGTACTAGGCCTACGTTCCAGGATGGCAGGATGGTTACCCCCTGACTTTTTGCCTTTGCTGATGCCAAGTTATGATTTGAAAGTGTGCTGAGGACTGCTAACCAGGCCCCAGCACCAGTGTTCTTTCCCTAATCTGTACCTTTGTTTCCACAATTGACACACCCTGGCATCCAGGTAAGTCCCTTGTAACTGGTACCCCTGGTACCAAGGGCCCTGATGCCAGGGAAGGTCTCTAAGGGCTGCAGCATGTCTTATGCCACCCTGGGGACCCCTCACTCAGCACAGACACACTGCCCCACAGCTTGTGTGTGCTGGTGGGGAGAAAATGACTAAGTCGACATGGCACTCCCCTCAGGGTGCCATGCCAACCTCACACTGCTTATGGCATAGATAAGTCCCCCCTCTAGCAGGCATTACAGCCGTAAGGCAGGGTGCACTATACCATAGGTGAGGGCATAGGTGCATGAGCACTATGCCCCTACAGTGTCTAAGCAAACCCTTAGACATTGTAAGTGCAGGGTAGCCATAGGAGTATATGGTCTGGGAGTCTGTCACACATGAACTCCACAGCACCATAATGGCTACACTGAAAACTGGGAAGTTTGGTATCAAACTTCTCAGCACAATAAATGCACACTGATGCCAGTGTACATTTTATTGTGAAATACATCCCAGAGGGCATCTTAGAGATGCCCCCTGAAAACATACCCAACTTCCAGTGTGGGCTGACTAGTTTTGCCAGCCTGCCACACACCAGACATATTGCTGGCCACATGGGGAGAGTGCCTTTGTCACTCTGTGGCTAGTAACAAAGCCTGTACTGGGTGGAGGTGCTTCTCACCTCCCCCTGCAGGAACTGTAACACCTGGCGGTGAGCCTCAAAGGCTCACCCCCTTTGTTACAGCGCCCCAGGGCACTTCAGCTAGTGGAGATACCCTCCCCTTCTGGCCACGGCCCCACTTTTGGCGGCAAGGCTGGAGGAGATAATGAGAAAAACAAGGAGGAGTCACTGGCCAGTCAGGACAACCCCTAAGGTGTCCTGAGCTGAGGTGACTCTGACTTTTAGAAATCCTCCATCTTGCAGATGGAGGATTCCCCCAATAGTATTAGGGGATGTGCCCCCCTCCTGTCAGGGAGGAGGCACAAAGACGGTGTAGCCGCCCTCAGGGGCTAGTAGCCATTGGCTACTAAGCCCCCAGACCTAAAACACACCCCTAAATTGAGTATTTAGGGGCTCCCAGAACCTAGCGAGATAGATTCCTGCAACCTGAAGACGAAGAAGGACTGCTGACCTGAAAGCCCTGCAGAGAAGACGGAGACACCCAACTGCTTTGGCCTCAGCCCCTACCGGCCTGTCTCCCCACTTCAAGAAAAACTGCAACAGCGACGCGTCCCCCAGGGTCCAGCGACCTCTGAAGCCTCAGAGGATTACCCAGCATCTAAAAGGACCAAGAACTCCAGAGGACAGCGTCTCTGCTCCAAAGAAACCAAAACTTGCAACAAAGAAACAACTTTAAAAGGGACTCCACGTTTCCGCCGGAAGCGTGAGGACTTTCCCACTCTGCACCCGACGCCGCCGGTTCGACCTGCGGAGAAAACAACACCACAGGGAGGACTCCCCGGTGACTGCGACCCTGTGAGTAGCCAGAGTTGACCCCCCTGAGCCCCCCCAGCGACGCCTGCAGAGGGAATCAAGAGGCTCCCCCTGACTGCGACTGCCTGCTTCTAAGAACCCAACGCGTGGTAAAGACACTGCACCCGCAGCCCCCCAGGACCTGAAGGGATCCGACCTCCAGTGCAGAAGCGACCCCCCAGGTGGCCCTCTCCATTAACCGGGTGGTGGCTACCCCGAGGAGCCCCCCCCTTGCCTTCCTGCTTCGCTGAAGAGACCCCTGGGGTCTCCCATTGAAACCTATTGGAAACCCGACGCCTGTTTGCACTCTGCACCCGGCCGCCCCGTGCCGCTGAGGGCGTACTTTTTGTGCTGACTTGTGTACCCCCCTGGTGCCCTACAAAACCCCCCTGGTCTGCCCTCCGAAGACGCGGGTACCTACCTGCTGGCAGACTGGAACCGGGGCACCCCCCCTTCTCCATTGAAGCCTATGCGTTTTGGGCACCACTTTGACCTCTGCACCTGACTGGCCCTGAGCTGCTGGTGTGGTAACTTTGGGGTTTCCCTGAACCCCCAACGGTGGGCTACCTTGGACACAAGTTTGAACCCTGTAGGTGGTTTACTTACTGCAAAACTAACAAACACTTACGTCCCCCAGGAAACTGTTGAAAATTGCACTGTGTCTAGTTTTAAAATAACTTATTGCCATTTTTGTGAAAACTGTACATGCTATTTTGCTGATTCAAAGTTCCTAAGTTATCTAAAGTGAAATACCTTTCAATTGAAGTATTACTTGTAAATCTTGAACCTGTGGTTCTTAAAATAAACTAAGAAAAATATATTTTTCTATACAAAAACCTATTGGCCTGGAATTGTCTTTGAGTGTGTGTTTCCTCATTTATTGCCTGTGTGTGTACAACAAATGCTTAAACACCTACCCTCTGATAAGCCTACTTCTCGACCACACTACCACAAAATAGAGCATTAGAATTATCTCTTTTTGGCCACTATCTTACCTCTAAGGGGAACCCTTGCACTCTGCATGCTATTTCTTACTTTGAAATAGTACATACAGAGCCAACTTCCTACATTGGTGGATCAGCGGTGGGGTACAAGACTTTGCATTTGCTGAACTACTTAGCCAATACCTGATCACACAACTAAATTCTAAAAATTGTCATTGGAAACAGATTTTTGAAATTTGAGCTATTTTTCTAAATTTTTAAAAGTCCTGCTAGGGCCTTCTGTTAGTCCCTGTTAGCATTTCTTTTAGAGTTTAAAAGTGTTGTAAAAGTTTGATTTAAGTTCTAGAGATAGTTTTAGATTCTTAAAAAGTACTCCAACTTTTAGAAACATAGGGGGTCATTCTGACCCTGGCGGTCACCGACCACCAGGGGCCAATGACCGCGGAAGCACCGCCAACAGGCTGGCGGTGCTTCCTGGGCCATTCTGACCGCGGCGGTAAAGCCGCGGTCAGAAAAGGGGAACCGGCGGTTTCCCGCCGGTTTACCCGTGGCCCAGGGAAACGCCGCCATGGGGATTCCGACCCCCTTCCCGCCATCCTGTTCCTGTCGGTTTTTACCGCCAGGAACAGGATGGCGGGAACGGGTGTCGTGGGGCCCCCTGGGGGCCCCTGCCTCTACCCATGCCACTGGCATGGGCAGTGCGAGGGGCCCCCCTAAACAGGGCCCCATAATGATTTTCAGTGTCTGCCTCGCAGACACTGAAAATCGCGACGGGTGCCACTGCACCCGTCGCACCCCCAGCAACTCCGCCGGCTCCATTCGGAGCCGGCTTCAATCGTTGCTGGGTCTCCACAAGTGATGGTCAGAGATGTTGCTTCTCTCACAGGAGAGTCCAACAGCTCTGCAAGCATTGAGGGCAGCCTCAATGAAGATGACCTCCTGCTAGCCAGGTTGGCCAAAAGATTGGCTTTGGAAAGACAGATCCTAGCCATAGAAAGGGAAAGACAAGAGATGGGCCTAGGTCCCATCAATGGTGGCAGCAACATAAATAGGGTCAGAGATTCTCCTGACATGTTGAAAATCCCTAAAGGGATTGTAACTAAATATGAAGATGGTGATGATATCACCAAATGGTTCACAGCTTTTGAGAGTGCTTGTGCAACCAGAAAAGTAAACAGATCTCACTGGGGTGCTCTCCTTTGGGAAATGTTCATTGGAAAGTGTAGGGATAGACTCCCTCACACTCTCTGGAAAAGATGCAGAATCCTATGACCTCATGAAGGCTACCCTTGATTGAGGGCTTTGGATTCTCAACTGAGGAGTACAAGATTAGGTTCAGGGGGGCTAAAAAATCCTCGAGCCAGACCTGGGTTTGATTTCGTTGACTACTCAGTTAAAACACTGGGATGGTTGGATTCATGGCAGTGGTGTAAATGATTATGATGGGCTGTACAATTTATTTGTGAAAGAACATCTGTTAAGTAATTGTTTCAATGATAAACTGCATCAGCATTGGGTAGACCTAGGGACCAATTTCTCCCCAAGAATTGGGAAGAAGGCGGACCATTGGGTCAAGACCTAGAGTGACCGAGACTTCCACAGGGGGTGACAAAAAGAAAGGGGTCACAAAGACTCCCCAGGGGAAGAGTGTTGAGACATCCAAGGCGAAAAAGTAAAGAGTCTTCTATAGGGCCCAAAGACCTGCTCAGGAGGGAGGGTCCAAAGCCTCTTCACAATCCAATTTTATGTGCAAGGGTAAAAACTTTGATCCCAAAAAGGCCTGGTGTCGTAGCTGTAATCAGCAGGGACACCAAACTGGAGACAAGGCCTGTCCCAAGAAAGGTTCCACTGCAAACTCTACTCCAGCTAACACTGGAATAGCCAGTCTCCAGGTGGATCAACAGTGTGCCCAGAGCAAATCAGGGTTCACACTGAAGCTACATTAGTCCTCTGAGGGTGGGGTGGACTTAGCCACACTGGCTGCCTGGTCCCCCTAATATACAAAAAATACAGGCAGCAACTCTTAATTAATGGGACAAGTGTAGAAGGCCTGAGGGATACAGGTGCCAGTGTCACCATGGTGACAGAGAAACTGGTTTCCCCTGGTCAATACCTGGCTGGACAAACTTATCCAGTCACCAACGCTGACAATCAGACTAAAGCACATCCCATGGCTATGGTAACTTTAGAGTGGGGAGGGGGTCAATGGCCTGAAACAGGTGGTGGTCTCCTCAAATATCCCTGTAGACTGTTTGCTTGGAAATGACCTGGAGTCCTCAGCATGGGTTGAGGTAGAACTCAAAACCCATGCAGCCGTACTGGGTATCCCTGAACTGGTGTGTCTCAAGACAAGGGCACAGTGCAGGCTCAGGGTGGAAAAAGTGGTGTTGGGAGCCTGGAAAAAGGGCCCAACCCTCCAAGAGAAAAGGGAAAGAAGACTGGGGAACCAGCTTCAACACAACAAGAGAAAGAGAAACCTCTCTTCCCAGGAAGAAGTTCTGCCCTCTGAGGGGAACTGAGCCCATGGAGTTAGAACCTTATCAGGTTGAGCTCCTAGGCCCAGGGGGGACCCACAAGGGAACAGGTGTGTAAGGGGCAAGAAACATGTCCCCTCTCTTGAAGGCTTTAGGCAGCAGGCTTCTGAAGAGACAAAAGGGAAAAATCACTGGAACACATAGAGTCTATTGGGAAAATGGACTCCTCTACACTGAAGCAAGAGATCCCAAACCTGATGCCACTTGGAAGAGTGGTAGTGCCTCAGGGGTTTTAGGAAGTTCATCCTGACCTTAGCTCATGATATTCCACTTGCTGGGGCATTTGGGACAAACCAAGACTTGGAAAGGTTAGTCAACCATTTCTATTGGCCCAACATGTCCCAGAAGGTAAAGGAGTTTTGTGTCTTCTGTGCCACCTGTCAAGCCAGTGGTAAGACAGGTGGACACCCAAAGGCCCCCCTCATTCCACTTCCCAGTGGTGGGGGTCCCCTTTGAAAGAGTGGGTGTGGACATAGTGGGCCCACTTGAACCTCCCACAGCCTCAGGGAACCAATACATTACTAGTAGTAGTGGATCATGCTACTAGATACCCTGAAGCAATTCCCCTTAGGTCCACTACTGCCCCTGCAGTAGCCAAAGCACTCATTGGTATCTTTACCAGAGTGGGATTTCCTAAGGCGGTGGTGTCCGACAGGGGTACCAACTTCATGTCAGCATACCTGAAGCATATGTGGAATAAGTGTGGGGTGACTTACAAATTCACCACACCATACCATCCACAAACCAATGGGTCTTGTGGAAAGGTTTAACAAGACAATGAAAGGCATGATCATTGGGGCGCCCTGAAAAGCTCAAAAGAAGATGGGATGTCCTCTTGCCATGTCTGCTTTTCGCCTACAGAGAGGTGCCTCAGAAGGGAGTAGGGTTTTCCCCCTTTGAACTTCTGTTTGGCCATTCTGTAAGGGGACCACTAGCTCTTGTAAAAGAAGGCTGGGAGAGACCTCTTCATGAGCCTAAACAAGATATAGTGGACTATTGTACTAGGCCTACGTTCCAGGATGGCAGGATGGTTACCCCCTGACTTTTTGCCTTTGCTGATGCCCAAGTTATGATTTGAAAGTGTGCTGAGGGACTGCTAACCAGGCCCCAGCACCAGTGTTCTTTCCCTAATTCTGTACCTTTGTTTTCCACAATTGACACACCCCTGGCATCCAGGTAAGTCCCCTTGTAACTGGTACCCCTGGTACCAAGGGCCCTGATGCCAGGGAAGGTCTCTAAGGGCT